>NW_027361832.1:12945000-13545000 GCF_039654945.1 Dendrobates tinctorius | reverse complement strand
GGTGTGTCTGTTGCCCAAACACATCATCTGCAACACAGCCTGCTGACGCTTTCCACTAGCTGCTCGATAGGGGGACACATCGTGTGCAACAGTGGAAGCTGCAGATGGAGTGCTCGTACGACTGCGCTCTGTGGACGAGCTTTCGCTTCTGGAGGAGGAGGAGGGTCGAACGCCTACAGCCAACTGTTTCCTATACCGTGGGCTAGGCAGCACTGTCCCACCACCGCTGTCCCCTGTGGACCCTGCATCCACCACATTAACCCAGTGCGCAGTGATGGACACGTAACGGCCCTGGCCATGCCGACTGGACCATGCATCAGTTGTGAGGTGCACCTTTCCGTTCACTGACTGCTTGAGTGCATGGACAATGCGGTCTTTCACATGATGGTGGAGGGCTGGGATGGCTTTGCGAGAGAAGAAGTGGCGACTGGGTAGGTCATAGCATGGTACTGCATAGGCCATGAGTTCGCGGAAAGCTGTGCTTTCCACCAACCGAAAGGGCATCATCTCAAACGAGATTAGTTTGGCAATGTGGGCGTTCAAACCCAGTGTACGCGGATGAGAGACTGAGTACTTTCTTGACCTACTCATAGTGTCTGGGAGGGTGAGCTGGACTTGAGAGCTGCATATGGTGGAAGTAGCGGTGGACAGGGCGGACTGAGAGAGGGTTGATGATGGTGATGGAGTTGGTGTTCTTTCGGATAGCCTAGAATCAGTCTTTCGCTGATATAACAGTGGGATTCCCTGACTGCTGTGGCCTTGCAACGACACCTCAACATTTTCTGCTGTGCTAACCGGTGGGCTTACAGTTGGGGAAACAATGTAGCGTTGCTGACTACCTTCGTTGTGATCAGTTGCACATGTGGCACTTGAGGTTTGGTGTTGTGTCCACGCTTGCAAGTGCATGCTGGTTAAATGTCTAAGCATGCAACTGGTATTCAAATTTTTCAGATTTTTCCCTCGGCTAAAGGTCTTTGCGCACTTCTTACAGATAACCTTGGCCTGATCATGAGGATTTTGTTCAAAAAAGTGCCACACTGCACTCTTCCTACTTTGGCAGACATTTTGCAGCCTAGCACGCTGTGATCTTTTGACCCTCTGGACAAGCTGTCCAGCAACTCTTTTGATGTTTGGAACCTGTCTTTGGAGTGCTCTGGGCCTGCCAGATAACAGCTGTTGCGATGTCGATGTCTGCTGTGGATGCTCCTCATCTGAGCTATTGGAAGCAGCACCCTCTTCCCCCAATGGATGCCAATGTGGGTCAACAACTGGGTCATCCATCACCTCCTCTTCTATGTCATGTGCACCTTCCTCTGTGTCACCGTGTATGGTGGTATAGTGTGCGGGAAGGGGCACCTGAGTCTCATCAGGGTCAGAATCTGGCTCTGTACACTGCGAGGACAATGTAGTGCTCTGAGTGAATGTACCAGCAGAATCATCCATCAGCGGCTGTGCATCAGTGCACTCCATGTCAGATTCATCTTGGCCTGGGTAATTCACCATTTGACTTGATAATCCAGGCATGGTATGTGAAAACAGCTCCATGGAGTAATCAGTAGTATGGCCTGCGTCATCCTTCAATCTTGGTTGGGGTGAAGGACACAAGGAAAGGTGTGGTTCATGAACATGAGCCTCCAATGACGACTCAGTGCTTTTACTTTTTACAACTGAAGAAGAGGAGGCGATAGAGCTGGAGGCTGAGTCAGCAATGTAAGACAAAACTTTTTCCTGATGCTCTGGCTTTAAAAGCGGTTTGCCAACTCCTAGAAAACTAAGCGTTCGAGGCCTTATGTAGCCAGACGATGACGCAGGCTCAACACCTCCTGCATTCGGTCCTATTTTGCTCTTGCCACTACTATCAGATCCACCACCAACACCATCAATACCAACCCCCGCCCAATTCCACGGCCTCTTCCACCAGCCTTCCTCATGTTTGGTAGAAATGTAGACAAAATCCAACAAACTATATAGTAATGTAAAACAAGGTACAAGGTGTCTATAGGACAGGGGAGATTTTGAATTTCTGCAGACACTTGTGGACACTGGACACTTTTGGATTGTGTGAGGCCCAATGAATATCTGAGCGCTATGTGACAGGCTCGATGGCACAGCTGTGACCAAAGTGACTAGAGGATAAGGGAGATTTTGAATCTCTGAACACACTTTTGGACACTGGACACTTTTGGATTGTGTGAGGCCCAATGAATATCTGAGCGCTATGTGACAGGCTCGATGGCACAGCTGTGACCAAAGGGACTAGAGGATAAGGGAGATTTTGAATCTCTGCACACACTTTTGGACACTGGACACTTTTGGATTGTGTGAGGCCCAATGAATATCTGAGCGCTATGTGACAGGCTCGATGGCACAGCTGTGACCAAAGTGACTAGAGGATAAGGGAGATTTTGAATCTCTGCACACACTTTTGGACACTGGACACTTTTGGATTGTGTGAGGCCCAATGAATATCTGAGCGCTATGTGACAGACTCGATGGCACAGCTGTGACCAAAGTGACTAGAGGATAAGGGAGATTTTGAATCTCTGCACACACTTTTGGACACTGGACACTTTTGGATTGTGTGAGGCCCAATGAATATCTGAGCGCTATGTGACAGGCTCGATGGCACAGCTGTGACCAAAGTGACTAGAGGATAAGGGAGATTTTGAATCTCTGCACACACTTTTGGACACTGGACACTTTTGGATTGTGTGAGGCCCAATGAATATCTGAGCGCTATGTGACAGGCTCGATGGCACAGCTGTGACCAAAGTGACTAGAGGATAAGGGAGATTTTGAATCTCTGCACACACTTTTGGACACTGGACACTTTTGGATTGTGTGAGGCCCAATGAATATCTGAGCGCTATGTGACAGGCTCGATGGCACAGCTGTGACCAAAGTGACTAGAGGATAAGGGAGATTTTGAATCTCTGCACACACTTTTGGACACTGGACACTTTTGGATTGTGTGAGGCCCAATGAATATCTGAGCGCTATGTGACAGGCTCGATGGCACAGCTGTGACCAAAGTGACTAGAGGATAAGTGAGATTTTGAATTTCAGCAGACACTTGTGGACACTGGACACTTTTGGATTGTGTGAGGCCCAATGAATATCTGAGCGCTATGTGACAGGCTCGATGGCACAGCTGTGACCAAAGTGACTAGAGGATAAGGGAGATTTTGAATCTCTGCACACACTTTTGGACACTGGACACTTTTGGATTGTGTGAGGCCCAATGAATATCTGAGCGCTATGTGACAGGCTCGATGGCACAGCTGTGACCAAAGTGACTAGAGGATAAGGGAGATTTTGAATCTCTGCACACACTTTTGGACACTGGACACTTTTGGATTGTGTGAGGCCCAATGAATATCTGAGCGTTATGTGACAGGCTCGATGGCACAGCTGTGACCAAAGTGACTAGAGGATAAGGGAGATTTTGAATCTCTGCACACACTTTTGGACACTGGACACTTTTGGATTGTGTGAGGCCCAATGAATATCTGAGCGCTATGTGACAGGCTCGATGGCACAGCTGTGACCAAAGTGACTAGAGGATAAGGGAGATTTTGAATCTCTGCACACACTTTTGGACACTGGACACTTTTGGATTGTGTGAGGCCCAATGAATATCTGAGCGCTATGTGACAGGCTCGATGGCACAGCTGTGACCAAAGTGACTAGAGGATAAGGGAGATTTTGAATCTCTGCACACACTTTTGGACACTGGACACTTTTGGATTGTGTGAGGCCCAATGAATATCTGAGCGCTATGTGACAGGCTCGATGGCACAGCTGTGACAAAAGTGACTAGAGGATAAGGGAGATTGGATTGCTTTTAAAAAAGCAGTTTGCGGAGCAGTGGGTAAACAGCAATGCCCGCCTGTCAGGAAGCCTTAAAAGGCAGCCCAACAACCAACACCACTGATACACCACAATATAGCCTCCACTTGCACTGCACACACAGTGACTGGTGTGTTGTGCAGGCCAAATTGCTAGCAGCAGAAGCAGTTTTTTTTTCTTCTCAGGACAAAAAAAAAAAAATTGGGATTGCTTTTAAAAAAGCAGTTTGCGAAGCAGTGGGTAAACAGCAATGCAGGAATGTCAGGAAGCCTTAGAAGGCAGCCCAACAACCAACACCACTGATACACCACTATATAGCCTCCCCTTGCACTGCACACACAGTGACTGGTGTGTTGTGCAGGCCAAATCGCTAGCAGCAGAAGCAGGTTTTTTTTCTTCTTCCCTGCCTAACGCTCTCCCTACAGAATCAGCAGCAACCTCTCCCTATACTGAGATCGGCAGAAGTAAGATGACGGTCGGCGTGCACGACCTTTTATACCCCCTGTGACGCCCACCAAAGCAAGCCAATCACTTGCATGCCCTTCTGAAAGATGGTGGTGACCCCTGCCTATGTCATCACGTTGCCCACAGTGTCCGTGGATCCTGATTGGCTGAAAAAGAGCGCAAAACAAACTTTTGAAACGCGACTTTGGCGCGTAAGTCGCTGACCTCGTGGCCGACCTCATCCTAGGGTCGGGTTTCGTTTCATGAAACCCGACTTTGCCAAAAGTCGGCGACTTTTGAAATTTTTCGACCCGTTTCGCTCAACTCTAGTAGGCACATTGTTGACTGTCTCCACCTGCAGCTCAGCCCGTAGTCCTATCCTTTTCGTTAGCACAGACTGTGTGGCACATGCACAGTACCAGCATGTTGACTGTCTCCACCTGCAGCTCAGCCTGTAGTCCTATGCTTTTAGTCAGCACACACTGTGCTGAGACCAGTACCAACATCATGTTGACTGTCTCCACCTGCAGCTCAGCCTGTAGTCCTATCCTTTCAGTCAGCGTAGACTGTGCTGACTTGTACCAGCATGTTGACTGTCTCCACCTGCAGCTCAGCCCATAGTCCTATCCTTTTAGTTATCACAGACTGTGCTGACCAGTACCAGCATGTTGACTGTCTCCACCTACAGCTCAGCCCGTAGTCCTATATGGGGTATCAGCCTACAGTCATGGCCAAAAGTTTTGAGAATGACACAAATATTATATTTTCACATGATCTGCTGGCCTCTGGTTTTTATGTGTGTTTGTCAGATGTTTTAATCACATACAGAAATATAATTGCAATCATATTATGAGTAGCAAAAGGTTATATTGACAGTTAGAATGAGTTAATGCAGCAAGTCAATATTTGCAGTGTTGACCCTTCTTCTTCAGGACCTCAGCAATTCTCCCTGGCATGCTCTCAATCAACTTCTGGATCAAATTCTGACTGATAGCAGTCCATTCTTGCAAAATCAATGCTTTTATTTTGTCTGAATTTGAAGGTTTTTGTTTGTCCACCCGTCTCTTGATGATTGACCACAAGTTCTCAATGGGATTAAGATCTGGGGAGTTTCCAGGCCATGGTCCCAAAATCTCTGTTTTGTTCCCTGAGCCATTTAGTTATCACCTTTGCTTTATGGCAAGGTGCTCCATCATGTTGAAAAAGGCATTGTTGATCGCCAAACTGCTCTTGGACGGTTGGGAGAAGTTGCTCTTGGAGGACATTCTGGTACCATTCTTTATTCATGGCTGTGTTTTTAGGCAAGACTGAGAGAGAGCCCATTCCCTTGGCTGAGAAGCAACCCCACACATGAATGGTTTCAGGATGCTTGACAGTTGGCATGAGACAAGACTGGTGGTAGCGCTCACCTGGTCTTCTCCGAATAAGCCTTTTTCCAGATGTCCCAAACAATCGAAAAGGGGATTCATCAGAGAAAATGACTTTACCCCAGTCCTCAGCAGTCCACTCCCTGTACCTCTTGCAGAATATCAGTCTGTTCATGATGTTTTTTCTGGAGAGAAGTGGCTTCTTTGCTGCCCTCCTTGAGACCAGGCCTTGCTCCAAGAGTCTCCGCCTCACAGTGCGTGCAGATGCACTCACACCTGCCTGCTGCCATTCCTGAGCAAGCTCTGCACTGCTGGTAGCCCGATCCCGCAGCTGAAACACTTTTAAGAGACTGTCCTGGCGCTTGCTGGTCTTTCTTGGGCGCCCTGGAGCCTTTTTGGCAACAAGGGAACCTCTCTCCTTGAAGTTCTTGATGATGCGATAGCTTGTTGACTGAGGTGCAATCTTTCTAGCTGCGATACTATACTGGAGTATCTGGAGAAGAATAACCTTATGACCCAATATCAACATGGGTTTACAAGAGACTGTTCCTGTCAGACTAATCTGATAAGCTTTTATGAAGAGGTAAGTTCCGGACTGGACCAAGGGAATGCAGTGGACGTGGTGTACATGGACTTTTCAAAAGCTTTTGATACGGTGCCACACAAAAGGTTGATACATAAAATGAGAACAATGGGGATAGGGGAAAATATGTGTAGGTGGGTTAAGAGCTGGCTCAGGGATAGGAAACAAAGGGTGGTTATTAATGGAGCACACTCGGACTGGGTCACGGTTAGCAGTGGGGTACCACAGGGGTCAGTTTTGGGCCCGCTTCTTTTTAACATATTTATTAATGACCTTGTAGGGGGCATAGAGAGTAGAATTTCAATATTTGCAGATGACACTAAACTCTGCAGGGTAATTAATACAGAGGAGGACAATTTTATATTACAGGAGGATTTATGTAGACTAGAAGCTTGGGTTGATAAATGGCAAATGAGCTTTAATTGGGAAAAATGTAAGGTCATGCACTTGGGTAGAACGAACAAGTTGTATAATTATGTGCTTAATTGTAAAACACTGGGCAAAACAGTCACTGAAAAAGACCTGGGTGTATGGGTGGACGACAAACTCACATTTAGTGGCCAGAGTCAAGCAGCTGCTGCAAAGGCAAATAAAATAATGTGATGCATTAAAAGAGGCATAGATGCTCATGAGGAGAACATAATTTTACCTCTATATAAGTCACTAGTGCGACCACACTTAGAATACTGTGTACAGTTCTGGTCTCCGGTGTATAAGAAAGACATAGCTGAACTGGAGCGGGTGCAGAGAAGAGCGACCAAGGTTATTAGGGAACTAGGGGGTCTGCAATACCAAGACAGGTTATTACACTTGGGGTTATTTAGTTTGGAGAATCGAAGGCTTAGGGGTGATCTTATTACAATGTATAAATATATGTGGGGACAATACAAAGACCTTTCTAATGATCTTTTTACTCTTAGACCTGTGACGGGGACAAGGGGGCATCCTCTACGTCTGGAGGAAAGAAGGTTTAAGCATACTCACAGACGCGGATTCTTTACTGTAAGAGCAGTGAGACTATGGAACTCTCTGCCATATGATGTTGTAATGAGTGATTCACTACTAAAATTTAAGAAGGGACTGGATGCCTTTCTTGAAAAGTATAATATTACAGGGTATATACACTAGTCTCCTTAATATTGCGTTGATCCAGGGAGCTAGTCTGATTGCCGTATGTGGAGTCGGGAAGGAATTTTTTTCCCCAATGTGAAGCTTACTGTTGCCACATGGGTTTTTTTTGCCTTCCTCTGGATCAACATGTTAGGGCAAGTTAGGATAGGATATGGGTTGAACTAGATGGACTTAAAGTCTCCCTTCAACCTTAATAACTATGTTACTATGTTACTATGTTACTATGATACTCTTCCCTGTTAGGCCATTTTTGTGCAGTGCAATGATGACTGCACGTGATTCTTTAGAGATAACCATGGTTAACAGAAGAGAAACAATGATGCCAAGCACCAGCCTCCTTTTAAAGTGTCCAGTGGTGTCATTCTTACTTAATCATGACAGATTGATCTCCAGCCCTGTCCTCATCAACACCCACACCTGTGTTAATGGAGCAATCACTGAAACGATGTTAGCTGGTCCTTTTAAGGCAGGGCTGCAATGATGTTGAAATGTGTTTTGGGGGATAAAGTTCATTTTCTAGGCAAATATTGACTCTGCATGTAATTGCTGTTAAGCTGATCACTCTTTATAACATTCTGGAGTATATGCAAATTGCCATTAGAAAAAATGAAGCAGTAGACTTTGTAAAAATTAATATTTGTGTCATTCTCAAAACTTTTGGCCATGACTGTACTCAGGACAAATTGCCCAACTACTGTTAGGGTCCAATTTCTCATGTTACACTTGGGAAAAACAAACTTTGGGTGTGAAAAGATCATTTTTGTGAACATAAAATTAGATTTTTTTATGGCTCTACATTATAAACTGTCAAGCACTTGGGGGTTCAAAGTGCTCACCACACATCTAGATAAGCTCCTTAAGGGGTCTACTTTACCGTAGCGTTTACTGATTGTGGGAACATACCCTAAAGAGTTTTTGAATTATGACTGTATAAAAGTTAGTAAACTAAATGGGGTGATCAGCCCTATACTCTTGACTCCTATTTTATTATTTTTTTTTTACATAATCACTTAGTTACGTTTTGAGGTGTATTTATGTTCTATAGTTTATCGGTTTTTAATAATTACCAATAAAGATATTTTTTTGTAGTGTATAATCAGTGATTATATATGCAATAATATACACTTTCCATTCATTTGGTGGACAGGCTGAGGCGGCAGCGGTGAGCAGGCTGAGACGACCATTAGATTCTTCTTGACTGGGTGGTGGGCTCGGCGGCAACACCGACTGTGTGAGTAAGTAATAAGTCCATGTATTCGTTTGTCCACCATTTCAGTATGTGATTGTACTTACTGTATATATACATTGGTATTGGGGAGTCGAAGGGGGAGGGGGAAGGAATCATTGTATAATGATTCCTCCCCCCTCCCCCTTCAACTCCCCAGTAGCAATGTATATATAAGCTATTGGATGATCCTGACCTGCTGGAAAACCAAATGCCCAATGATAACATAAGGCAGCAGTGCTCAGGATAATCCAGTAGCTTAAAAGTGAAAGGTCGGAGGGATTTTGGAAGGTTTGCGTGGTGGAGGAGGAGCTAGGGTGGAGGTGGAACTGGGGGTGGAGCCTGGGCGGAGTCTCAAGGGGGGGCCCCATATATTTTGCCAGTATGGGGCCCCGAAATTCCTAGTGGCAGCCCTGTGTAAACCCCATTTTTCTGGTATGAAGGTGTAGAGTCAGTCCCCACCTGCAGTTGCTGGCACCACTCCTCCATCTGCTTCACAGAGCCATTGTCCTCCACCTGATCGGATGAGACCAAGGGCTCTGCTGCCTGCAAAGAGTTGTTATTAACAGTGAGCAGCTTAGGAACTGTGGCGTACCGAGGTATTGTGGCCTCCTCCTCCCCACAATTCAAAAGGCGTACAGGTACTCTCCCTTTACGTACATCAACCACCCCTCTGGCTGTCAGGACAGTGGGCCTGCTATCAGAATATACTGGTTCTACCAATGCCTGGTAATCCTTCCCTCTGAGGCCTATGGCTGCCCAACACCAAATCAACATTTCACATCTGGGGGGTATTGCAATGGGGAAAGCATCACTCACTCTGACACTACCAATTTCTCCGCCAGAGAGTTCTACCTGTTGTCTTTGCATCAGGGCCTTGATCTCCTTCTGCAGGACTCAGTGTTCACTGGAACCAGCAGTCTCAGCCACCTGTTGCAACAAGACAATAACCTCGTAAAGACAATTTTCAATTTCATTTGTACCAAGAGTCATCATGGGATTACATTCTCGTCGATCAATATCCACAACTATCAGACCTTGAGATTTCAACTCCACCCTCCTTACTTTTACAGTAATTTCTTTACATCTCACTTGTGGTAAAGACTGACCATTACTGGCAACTACTGTTAGTTCATCAGTTGGGCCACGGGTGAGTTCAGAGTTAGCCCAATACCGTTTGTAGAGGATATAGGGCATAGTGGTCACCTGAGACCCAGTGTCCAGCAAAGCGTTCATGGGGATGCCATCAATCACCACTGGAAGGATCGGTCTCCCTTCAACATACTTGGCTCGCCAGTTCCTTGGGCCTTGTGGTCCTGCTCCTGGGGGTTGGCCCTCTGCCCCAGGGGTTGCTCGTTTAAAGGACAAAATCTTGCAAGATGACGTGCCTTGTAGCAGCGACGACAGATGGGACGTCCGTCCTGGTCATAGCGGTCGTTGTTCCTTCCTCGGAGTGGCGGGGTTCTCCTCCTCCAGAGCCATGGGACATCCTCTGGACTGGAAGCAAGCTGGATCTTCTCTTTGGAGGACACCTGCAGGGACTGCACGGTTTTAGTAAGTGCAGCCATACCCCTGGTCAACTCCTGGACCTGAAGACGCAGTTCTTCTGTAGGATCTTTATCCAGAGTCTGTGCATCACCCTCCACAGGGATGGAAGGAAAAGATGTTGCTTCCTGATGGTAGGTGATCGCTGGGCGCCTAGGGGGTGCTGGATGGCTGGCAGTTGATTTCTGCAGGACCCGAATAGCCCTGTCATTAAAATCAGCAAAGTCCAGATCAGGGTTTTGCATGGTTATGATGCGCAACTGTCCTGTGTGGGTACTGGATAGGAGTTCTTCAATGAACTGCTCCTTTAATAGTTTATCTTCCTCCTTCACACTGTCAGGATCAACTTGCTTAACTGCTCGCAGTGCCTCCTGCAGGTTAAGAGCATAGTCCCTTATACTGTCCTGCGTTCTCTGCTTACATCCAAAGAATCGCATCTTGATTTCAGCTGCAGGGCGGGTGTCAAAGGTGCTTCTCAGCTTGGCTAGAATCTTTTTAACAGTCTCTTTGTCAGAGTCCTGCCAGGCTTTCACCTCCCTCTGTGCCGCACTCGTTAGCTGTCCAATAAGGATGTTCACTTTCTGGCTTTCAGACAGAGGGTATACTTTAAACAAACTGCACAGTCTCTCTTTAAATTCACTCAGGGTTTGTGACTCACCCGAGTACTGCGGTAGCCAGGCCGCTCCCGAAAGGTAGGGCATAGACAGCGGCATTATGGGGACCGCTGCGGTGGGCGCTACACCTTGCGGCACTGAGGGGTTGGCGTCGGCGTCCGCTGCTGCATTGCTACATGGCACAGACATTCTCTTCCCCCCCTAGTTAACGTTAGCCAGGGCCGGGGGTTGAGTGAGCTTACCGGCGGCCGCTTCGCAGGCCCGATGCTCCGGGCTGTAGGCCTCAGCTCCTCCCGCTTCTCACGCGTTGTCCTCTCTTCCCGCGCGGCACCTCACTTCTTCGCGCTCTGTGGCAGGCTCCGCCCACGAAGGCCTGCCCCTTTTCTTCCTGCGCGCGCCAATCAGTGAGACAATGGCGGCAATGGCGCCAATTTCGCACACAGTCTATAGCACACAACAGTCTCTGGCACACAGGACCCGGGATTACTGGGCTCCGTAATCCTGTTCACAGCGCCACGTTGGGTCGCCCTCCCAGGGTTGTGGGGTACTCGGTACTGGGCTGGTGTCAGTGGGATGTGTCACAGCAGCGGTGACCCGATCCGTGGCCCTGGGTGCCAAAGTAATGGGGGAGATTGAATGGTGGAATGTAGTTGATTAAATGAATAGTTCGTGACGCCACCTGTGGTATTTGGCAAGTGAGATGTTAAGCCGACGCTGCATGCAGATCCTCTGGGACTGGTGGTGTGTTGCAGCCAAGATGGTGAAGCTCCCCACAGGTGGAGCTGTAGTCCCAGGGCAGCGTAGATGTGGTTGCACGGGGATGTAGCAGTGCCGGAAGGGTAGGAAACAGACAAAGACACAGCAGGGTGCAATTTCTGAACCTTTACTTAATAAATGCAGTCGAGGGTCCTGATTACAGATGGTACCGGAGCAGGCTTGCCTGGAAGCAGCTCAGGATTCTCTCTCAGCAGAAGGGCTGTGCAGTCTCCTTCCCTAGCGCTTATTTGAATGAAGTACTCCTAGTACTGAGTTACACTGATGTTCCTCCTAATTCTCTTCTATTAGCACTCCTTGTATGGCAGACAGCTGTAGCCGCTATTCCTCTCTTGGCTCACTCTGTGCTGTTGTGCCTCCGAGTCTTAGATGGGGGTAGGGCATTTACAGCCTCCTACTCCTCTGGTGTCTGTTGCAGGACCGTTAGTATCCATACAACCGTGGAGACCAGGCTCCAGTTCACGCGCTCTCACTGGAGATGAGCCTTTCCTCTCCGCTCGATCTCCGCGCTTCTCCCTCACGTCTCCACACTTCACCCTCCTCACACTAACTGACCACTCCTTCCTCTTGGCCCTCAGGGAGCACTCCTCCCTTCAATTCCGGTTCAGAGTCCCCCCTGCTGGCCTGGAGTGGAACTGTGTTGCATGTATAGGTTAACTGCGAGAGAGACCCTTCACTGTTTCCAAGCCTGGCATTACCCTCCCTGGAGGAAGGCAAAGCCACTGTGGCAGCAATACTCCTGGGGGCGCCACATTGTCCCTGGCCATGCTTACTGGTCCACGTATCAGTCGTTATGTGGACCTTGCCACCGATGGCGTTGCACAGTGTACATCTGATTTTGATCGCCACATGTGTGTGCAGGGCAGAGATGGCCCGCCTGTAGAAGTAGTAGTGGCTGGGAACATCGTATTGTGGGACAGCCACCGCCATCAGATTTTTTAAACTCTCCGTCTCCACCAGCCAGAAGGGAAGTATTTAGAAGGCGAGTAATTTTGAAATGATGTAATTGAGGAGCATGGCTCGTGGGTGGTTAGGGGCAAATTTAGTTTTTCTCTCCAGGTTTTGACCGATGGAAAGCTGGACAGTTCCATGGGACAGTGTGGAGATGGTTGGGACACTGGTGATAGTTGTAGTGTCACATCCTCTCTTTGCAGGGAGGCAGGTGGCCCTGTTGATCATGAGCAGGGAAAGAGGCTGAGACTGCAGCAGAAGAGGGAGCAGGAGAAGACTCTGATCTCTCATGCTTTTTAACATGTGTACTCCACTGCACCTAGTGCTTACATTTCAGATGCCTGATCATGCAGATGGTGAATGGATTTGAGAATCAAAGGAAAGCAAATGGCTGCTATCCTAGAGCTTTTTACTGACCAGTTGTTACAAGAAGCTTATGAAATCTCTTTCCAATTGGATGGAAGAAATTGACACATGGAACAAAACTGGATAAAAAATGGATCATCACATACAGTTGTGGCCAAAAGTATTGACACCCCTGCAATTCTGTCAGATAATACTTTTTTCCTGAAAATGATTGCAAGCACAAATTCTTTGTTATTATTATCTTCATTTAATTTGTCTTAAATGAAAAAACACAAAAAGAATTGTCCTAAAGCCAAATTGGATATAATTCCACACCAAACATAAAAAAGAGGGTGGACAAAAGTATTGGCACTGTTCGAAAAATCATGTGATGCTTCTCTAATTTGTGTAATTAACAGCACCTGTAACTTACCTGTGGCACCTAACAGGTGTTGGCAATAACTAAATCACGCTTGCAGCCAGTTGACATGGATTAAAGTTGACTCAACCTCTGTCCTGTGTCCTTGTGTGTACCACATTGAGCATGGAGAAAAGAAAGAAGATCACAGAACTGTCTGAGGACTTGAGAAACCACATTGTGAGGAAGCATGAGCAATCTCAAGGCTACGAGTCCATCTCCAAAGACCTGAATGTTCCTGTGTCTACAGTGCGCAGTGTCATCAAGAAGTTTAAAGCCCATGGCACTGTGGCTAACCTCCCTAGATGTGGACGGAAAAGAAAAATTGACAAGAGATTTCAACGTAAGATTGTGCGGATGTTGGATAAAGAACCTCGACTAACATCCAAACAAGTTCAAGCTGCCCTGCAGTCCGAGGGTACAACAGTGTCAACACGTACTATCCGTCGGGGTCTGAATGAAAAGGGACTGTATGGTAGGAGACCCAGGAAGACCCCACTTCTTACCCCGAGACATAAAAAAGCCAGGCTGGAGTTTGCCAAAACTTATCTGAAAAAGCCTAAAACATTTTGGAGGAATGTTCTCTGGTCAGATGAGACAAAAGTAGAGCTTTTTGGGCAAGGGCGTCAACATAGAGTTTACAGGAGAAAAAAAAGAGGCATTCAAAGAAAAAAACACGGTCCCTACAGTCAAACATGGCGGAGGTTCCCTGATGTTTTGGGGTTGCTTTGCTGCCTCTGGCACTGGACTGCTTGACCGTGTGCAATGCATTATGAAGTGTGAAGGCTACCAACAAATTTTGCAGCATAATGTAGGGCCCAATGTGAGAAAGCTGGGTCTCCCTCAGAGGTCATGGGTCTTCCAGCAGGACAATGACCCAAAACACACTTCAAAAAGCACTAGAAAATGGTTTGAGAGAAGCACTGGAGACTTCTAAGGTGGCCAGCAATGAGTCCAGACCTGAATCCCATAGAACACCTGAGGAGAGATCTAAAAATGGCAGTTTGGAGAAGGCACCCTTCTAATATCAGGGACCTGGAGCAGTTTGCCAAAGAAGAATGGTCTAAAATTCCAGCAGAGCATTGTAAGAAACTCATTGATGGTTACCGGAAGCGGTTGGTCACAGTTATTTTGGCTAAAGGTTGTGCAACCAAATATTAGGCTGAGGGTGCCAATACTTTTGTCTGACCCATTTTTGGAGTTTTGTGTGAAATGATCAATGTTTTGCTTTTTGCTTCATTCTCTTTTGTGTTTTTTCATTTAAGACAAATGAAATGAAGATAATAATGTAGGGTTCGAGCAGGCTCACAGGATGCAGTGACGAGACACGAGACTGAATGTGGGGTGAAATAAACTTTTATAAGTTTTAAAGCCGCAAGGGCTAAAACTGATTAAATCAGACAAAACGGGAAACACTTATTTGTCCTCGCAGGGACTCGTAAAACAACATTAAAAAAACAAAAAGGGTCCTTATTTTCTCTATAATACACTTAGCCTTCCGGGCGTCGCTCGAGTTCACGACCACTCAGGGGTTGCAGATGTGGCTGCCTTGTAATCCACGACTTCCCGGAAGGACTTGTGCTTGTCCAGCCCCGAAGAGACCAGAACGATGGGGCGCAGCAGGCCCTTAAGAAACTGGACGGTGGGGCGCAACAGGCCCTGTAGTAACCGGAACGATGGGGCACAACAGGCCCTGAAGAAACCGGAACGATGGGGCACAACAGGCCCTGAAGAAACTGGGCGGTGGGGCGCAACGGGCCCTGAAGAAATGGGGTCGGTGGGGCACAACGGGCCCTGAAGAAGCTGGCACGGTGGGGCACAACAGGCCCTGAAGAAATGGGGTCGGTGGGGCACAACGGGCCCTGAAGAGGCTGGCACGGCGGGGGCACAACAGGCCCTGAAGAAACTGTTCAGGGGGTCAATCTCCCAGGTGTCCGTTTAGAGGCGCTCGTTCCCCAGCCAGGTCATGACGCAGTTTCAAAAAAAAAGACATAAACGTTAACAAATTCTGCTCAGTGTCCCCTCAGTAACCGGGACGGGCTCTGCGGCCGCTTATAGCGAGGTGACGTCCCCTGAGGTCGGTGATGACGGGGCCGCAGCTGTGGGAGAAGACAGGGGGGCAGTGTCCTGGCCACTGTACCGGATTGCTGTGTCGTCGCAGCGGTCGCCTGAGATCCCGGTCCTGTCACACCACGGAGGGAATCAGCGGCCGTCACTTTATCTGAATCTTTGCGGGGGGAAACTCCCGGGGAGAGTCTCTTACGCGTCAACCTTCGGTCAGTCTCAAATTTCCCTTTTTCAGTCTCCTGCCTGTCTCTCTTTTCCACACCGTCAGTTGCCACAGTCCTCTCTCTGCTGCACGGCTTCCTCTCTCCTGTCAGGCTCTCTGCCAACTGCCACCTCAGCGCGTCCCCTGCTCCTTTTACCCTCGCCCCGCCCCCTGTTGCCCTGACAACTTCAGTCGCATGTCTCCCTTTGTAATCCCCCTGATGTGGTTTCTTCAACAACCCTGATGGCGGTCCCCCTGGTTCCAGCCCAATCACTGTATGGGGGTCCTCCTCCCCACATTCCCCCACCCTGTAAGCTCGCCAGTCCTCGGGCGAGGGTGTTAGTCTATTGAGATTGGTCTGTAAAGGTGTCAATAGTTGTTGCCATACGAACTGGTCTTGTTCATACCGTTCGGGGGGTTTGCCGGCTGTTGACCGCTCGGAGCGTCTAAGTTCGACTGGGGTGGAATCTTCTGGGGTGGTGGACGTCGGTGAGCTGCAAGATGCCGGTGGGTTAATTGTGTCAACTGGCTCATTATTGGGTGGAGGGCCCTTGGGAACTGGAGGGAAATCCTCGTCGTCTGAGTCCCAGCATATGGACTCCGGTTCGGATGTCCTCGGGACGGGTTCCAGTTGCTTCGGGTCGGAAGAAATACACAGGCGTAACATATTACGATGCACAATGCGAGTAGGCAGTGTTTCATCCTGCTCGGGCTGTATTTCGTACACAGGTCCTTCTGAATGGATACGGCGTAGTACCCGATAAGGACTCTCTTCCCAACGTGACTCCAGTTTATTCTGGGGGCGTTGATCTAGTACAAGCACACGGTCCCCGCTTTGGAGATGGGGAGGGGAGGTTGTATTCTTCCCGGGGTGTTCCCAGTCTTGAAGTTTGGTATGTACAATTCGGTGAAGAGTTTGCAACCTGTGGCGATGATTTCGGACCCAAGACAACACTCCGGTCCAGGGCCGAGGCTCTTCGGGGTCCAACTCTACCTCCGTGATCCCTTTACCCTCTCGTCCGAACAGCAGGAAATAAGGAGTATAGCCCGTTACTCGATGTACCCGATTATTATAAACCCACACTAATTCAGAAACATATTCAGGCCAACGAGCTTTCTTGTCACTCTCCAGAGTGCGTAGCATTTGAATCAATGTCCGATTAAATCGCTCACAAGCCCCATTCCCTTGTGGGTGATATGGTGTGGTCCGGGATTTATCAATCCCATAAAGATGATGTAGTTCCTCCATAACTTTCCCCAAAAAACATGCTCCCTGGTCGGAATGTATGCGCTGAGGACAGCCGTACACTTGTATAAAATTTCTGCAAATTGCGGAGGCGGCTGACTCCGCGGTCTGGTCTCGAGTAGGGGTGACCACAGCGAATTTAGTGAAATGATCCACCATGACGAGGCAGTGTTCGTATCCCTGGAATGCGGGACCAATGTGCAGATAATCCACCGTCAAGAGCTCCAAGGGTTCTGAAGTCACAATCGTCTGTGTTGCGGCCCTCTGAGCAGGCGGTTTGGCCAATTCACATAAGCGGCAAGTACGACAAACTTCGTCCACAACAGCCGACAAGCGTGGGTGATAAACTTTCTGTTGTAACCATTGCAATGTCTTTTTGACTCCAAAGTGGGCCCCTTTTTCGTGAGCCTCTCGAGCCAGCTCGTGTAGTTTAGCTCCGGGCGTAACCACCTGCCAAACAGTCGTTGAGGTTGTTTGCGAAGTGATCTTACGGTACAGTAATCCCCTTCGGATAATCAGTCTCTCCCATTGTCGCAGCATCAGCGACAGGTCTTGGGTCAAAGCTTGTCGTTGAGTATCAGTGGGTAATTGACCAGCGGCGACCCATGTCCGGAGAAGTCCAACTTCTTCATCTTCTTGTTGCTGTTGTATCCACTTATTACGAGATTGTTCCAGGATGCCCCTGTGGGCCTCTGGGGAAGATACTTTTGCATCAACATTGGTGAGCACGGCAGCGGTAAGAGCGAACGGTATTTCCTCTCCTTCTAATTCTTCGTCTCGATTCTGTCCAGGAGTTGTATGTCGAATCCTAGAGAGAGCATCTGCATGAACATTCTCGGCCCCTCTTTTGTAAATAATCTTGTAATTGTACTTCGCCATTCGGGCCACCCATCGCTGCTCCAAAGCCCCCAACTTGGCGTTTTCCAAATGAGCCAGTGGGTTATTGTCAGTTCGCACTACCACCTCGGAGCCCGCTAGGTACTCTGCGAATCTCTCCGTCATAGCCCACACCACTGCGAGGAGCTCGAGCTTAAAAGAGCTGTAATTGTCAGGGTTACGCTCGGAGTCATGGAGTGAACGGCTTCCATATGCGATCACCCTTTCCCGGCCATCCTGAACTTGTGACAACACAGCTCCTAGCCCGTGAAGACTCCCGTCAGTGTGCAGGATGAACGGCTGAGAAAAATCCGCATAAGCCAACACTGGGGCATCCGAGAGTGCAGCCTTGAGATCTCGGAAGGCCTCTTCCTGAGGGTGTTGCCACTGGATTTTTCGCCCATTGGCCCCAGCGGGAGCCCCCTTCAGCAGGTCATGTAGGGCTCGAGCTCGACATGCAAAATTCTTTACGAAACGACGGTAATATCCAGCTAACCCCAGAAAAGCCCGCACGTCTTTCACCGTCTCGGGGGTAGGCCATTCCTGGATAGCAGCAATCTTCTCCCGGGATGGCCTCACACCTTCTGCCGAAACGACATGACCCAGATACTCAATCTGAGAGCGAAATAGGTGACATTTCTGAGGCTTCACCTTCAACCCGTACTTTTGCAGCCGGCTGAGTACCTGTCCCAACCGCTTCAGGTGGTCCTCGAAGGAGGCGGCATAGACGATGATGTCGTCCAGGTCGATCAACGTGGCCTCAAAATTGAGATCCCCTAGACATCGCTCCATCAATCGCTGAAATGTCCCGGGGCGTTGGCCAGCCCGAATGGCATTCGATTAAACTCAAACAGTCCCATGGGCACTATGAACGCCGTCTTAGCTCTGTCCTCTTCTGACATAGGCACCTGCCAGTACCCACTGGCCAAGTCCAGGGTCGAAAAATATGTTGCTTTACCCAATGCAGACAGAGATTCTTCTATGCGGGGCAGTGGGTATGAGTCTTTAATAGTGCAAGCATTCAATTTACGATAATCAACACAGAATCGTAGTGTACCATCTTTCTTCCGGACCAACACGATGGGGGCCGCCCAAGGGCTTTGACTTTCCCGTATCACCCCTTTTTGTAGCATCTGAGCCAGCAAAGTTTTCACCTCCTGATAGAGTTGTGGCGGGATCTGTCGATATCGTTCTCGGATAGGGGCCGCTCCTGCTGTGGGGATCTCATGAGTGATGGCGGTGGTACACCCAAAGTCGTCCTCATGACTAGCAAATACTTCATGGTACTGTCCCAGCAATGCTTTTACTTGTGAAAGTTGGGCCGCAGTTAGTCCAGAAAGCTCGGCCCGCATCTGCTCCAAAATATTTCGGCCCTTCTCTTGTGTCGAGACTTCGTGGGCCTGTAGGGTTCGTATTGTTACCTCCCCAGGATCCTCGGGGTGTACTCGTAATTGAACCGCAGCAGCGGGCAGCACTTCTTCTAGAGGCTTTACTAGTTTGGCCAGTACAGTCCGTGCTTTCAGAATGATATCTCGGTCTTCAAGGTTAACGCAGCGGACCAGGGCGGTTCCTTTTCGCACCGTAGCGAGGGAACGGGCCACCAGTATGCCAGGAGGTAAGTGCTCTGAGTGACACGGCTCCACCTGCACCTCTACGCCTTCCAAAGGTATCGGGGCCCGAATTGGCAGGGCCACCACTGTCTGTCCAGGAGGCAGCACAAGCAGGGGTGCCGCTGTCGCGATGACCTTGCCCAGAGCCTCACCCTCCTGGCAGTCCCGATGCACCCGCGCACCTCGCACCAGCTGCTGGAATACCTGTCCCTGAGCTGTGCGAGAACCCCACTGCTTCAGTGTCCTTTGTGTGGGATCATTAAGCAACAGGTTACCAAACTCTTTTAAAATATTCATGCCTAGGGTGACGGGGTGTCGTTGATCAGCTTCTCCTTGAGTCAGCACCACCCCTCTGCGGCCGAGGGGTTTACCGCACAACGTCACCTGCACCCACACTACCCCGGCAACCGGAACTGGCAGTTGGTTGGCGGCTACTAGTCTAATCATGGGCCCCCACTGAGGCCTTGCTGCCTCCGGAAAGTTTTGTTGAAAGTACGCTGCGGGCATAGTGGTTACTTGTGACCCAGTGTCCACCAGACACCGGACGGCCCGGCCCTCTACTTCTGCCCAAACTTCAGGACACTTTGCTACCAAATCTTCGGGACTTCCACCACCCCTAGTTGTGGTTTTCGGCTCCGAGCGGCGTCCCCCCAGCCCGGAGCCCTTTAGTTTAATGGCCGCCGGGGTGGGTATCTCCCACGCCGCGGACACTCTCGGGCGAAGTGGCCTGGTTCTCCACACTCATAACACCGGGCCGGTAGAGATTGACCACCTCGCGGAGAGCGTGACCCCCAGGGACCGGGATTAGCACTGGGTCGTCCAGTCTCCGGTTCGGTTCTTCTCTTTACTTCAGCCAACTCGCTCTTTATATTTTTCAATTCACGCTTCATCTCCTCCACCCATTGAGGTTCCTCAACTGTGTTCGAGGAGGCCTCCACACCTCGGACCTTCCCCACGGGGACCGCCATCCCCTGCTCTTGCTCCTGAACCCGTGCCTGACTTCCCACTTCTGAAAAGTCGATTTGGGGATTCATTCTGATCCGTTCCCTTAAAGCCTGCTTTATCAGTGGATCTCGCAGTCCAGTCACCAGTAGGTCACGTAGGGTTATGTCAACAGGTCCTACCCCTACCCCATCTTTTCTTTCAATAGCCGTATGCAACTCTTGGAGTACATTCATATACTGAGTAATCGTCTCCCCCTCTGCCTGCATCCGGCTAAACAGTCGGGTCCTTAACTCTCCCACATTAGTGGGATCCCCGTGGGTCTGTTCCACTATCTGCAACACCTTTTCAAAAGTGTTGCGGTGCCCCGGGGGTTTCAACATCACTGACCTCCGCACCTCCCGTCTAGGGCCATGAGTGCCACTTCAGCTTCCAGGTCAGGGGTCATTGGGTGCATCCGAAAAAGCCCCCTCATCCGCTCTGTCCAGCTCCATAGCATAGTATTTGAGCCAGAGAATCTAGGCAGGTTGTTCAACATGGCCCCCAATGAGATGCTGGTACGGGGACCCTCATTATTTACAGAGCTTACAGCTCCCCCATGTTCGGGGCTACCACTGTCCGCGCTCGGAGACTACATCCTGCCGACTACGCCAAGTGTAGGGTTCGAGCAGGCTCACAGGATGCAGTGACGAGACACGAGACTGAATGTGGGGTGAAATAAACTTTTATAAGTTTTAAAGCCGCAAGGGCTAAAACTGATTAAATCAGACAAAACGGGAAACACTTATTTGTCCTCGCAGGGACTCGTAAAACAACATTAAAAAAACAAAAAGGGTCCTTATTTTCTCTATAATACACTTAGCCTTCCGGGCGTCGCTCGAGTTCACGACCACTCAGGGGTTGCAGATGTGGCTGCCTTGTAATCCACGACTTCCCGGAAGGACTTGTGCTTGTCCAGCCCCGAAGAGACCAGAACGATGGGGTGCAGCAGGCCCTTAAGAAACTGGACGGTGGGGCGCAACGGGCCCTGTAGTAACCGGAACGATGGGGCACAACAGGCCCTGAAGAAACCGGAACGATGGGGCACAACAGGCCCTGAAGAAACTGGGCGGTGGGGCGCAACGGGCCCTGAAGAAATGGGGTCGGTGGGGCACAACGGGCCCTGAAGAAGCTGGCACGGTGGGGCACAACAGGCCCTGAAGAAATGGGGTCGGTGGGGCACAACGGGCCCTGAAGAGGCTGGCACGGTGGGGGCACAACAGGCCCTGAAGAAACTGTTCAGGGGGTCAATCTCCCAGGCGTCCGTTTAGAGGCGCTCGTTCCCCAGCCAGGTCATGACGCAGTTTCAAAAAAAAAGACATAAACGTTAACAAATTCTGCTCAGTGTCCCCTCAGTAACCGGGACGGGCTCTGCGGCCGCTTATAGCGAGGTGACGTCCCCTGAGGTCGGTGATGACGGGGCCGCAGCTGTGGGAGAAGACAGGGGGGCAGTGTCCTGGCCACTGTACCGGATTGCTGTGTCGTCGCAGCGGTCGCCTGAGATCCCGGTCCTGTCACACCACGGAGGGAATCAGCGGCCGTCACTTTATCTGAATCTTTGCGGGGGGAAACTCCCGGGGAGAGTCTCTTACGCGTCAACCTTCGGTCAGTCTCAAATTTCCCTTTTTCAGTCTCCTGCCTGTCTCTCTTTTCCACACCGTCAGTTGCCACAGTCCTCTCTCTGCCACACGGCTTCCTCTCTCCTGTCAGGCTCTCTGCCAACTGCCACCTCAGCGCGTCCCCTGCTCCTTTTACCCTCGCCCCGCCCCCTGTTGCCCTGACAACTTCAGTCGCATGTCTCCCTTTGTAATCCCCCTGATGTGGTTTCTTCAACAACCCTGATGGCGGTCCCCCTGGTTCCAGCCCAATCACTGTATGGGGGTCCTCCTCCCCACAATAATACCAAAGAATTTGTGATTGCAATCATTTTCAGGAAGAAACTGAGTATTATCTGACAGAATTGCAGGGGTGTCAATACCTTTGGCCACAACTGTAAATGAAACACTTTTTTTTGAGGATGTGAAATGGACCCAATTGTGTGAATGTGGTCTCATTGTAATGTGTATATTTTAAACCCTTCTCATTGCAGGTTTATGTTGTTGTCTTGATTGATATCTAAGAGGTTAAACTGTTGCGATTGGAGCTGGCTCTGATCTCATCAGGTAGACTCAGGTGCTAGCTGTAGAATACAGTTGGCCCCGCAATGTTTCCGAGCCCGCTACATATATGCAGTGCACGCCTCCAGCGTACATGTACAGTATGGCGGGTGTTGCTGATGGCAGCTTGGTCAGAGTGGATCCCCAGGTGTTGTGCAAGCTTAGACTTTTATAGGAAGCTTTTGTGGACTATAGTATTATAGTTGTACAATAGTTGCCATATTTAGAGGGCCCTAACAGGTCAGCAGTAACAAGAATCACGCCGTATAGTTATGTTACAGATTTTACATCAGGACCCAGGAACTTCACCCTATTCCTCTGTGCTTCTGAGTCATACATGAATTATCTGTTTCCAACAGAAAGATATACATTTCTTCCTGATAATTAATACAAACTAATCAATACTTTAAAAGGAAATCCAAGCAAAATTATTGTCAAAGATGACTTAATGTGTGCAGGTCAATAAGAGGTGCAATGTACGAGGAAACATAATGATTAATGGACCATTAGGAAACCAACTGTGCGCAAATTCAATATAGAAGATTTTGATGACCCCATTGACCATCAGGAAGGTAGGCAGTGCACATGTGGACACAATTTTCTATGTAGTTTACTATCAGCGCACTCATTTATCTAATCATTGCTCTGCAGAATATATATCATTTTCAGTGAATTCCTATAGAATATATCAATTTGCACATCTTCCATCATCTTCTGCATCTTTACATCCTTTAGATTCATCAGATGTTATGAAGCTACAACTATCAGCATGCACTCAAACAACTATGTCTCACCAGGTAAAGTGGATCCGCAAAGACCTTGTTCTGGATGAACACAAGTGGGACTGAAGACGATGCAGCAAGGTGAAGTAGTTGGAGCAATGGAAGCTGTGGAGGCTGGAGACTCAGTGTAGGGAGACTAATGAAGCAGAGAAGAGTAAAAGACACAGCAGAAATGGCTCACTCGTATAGCAAAAATTAGATCAGGAGACTCACAGAAGCAATGTAGAGTCGAGGAGGTCAGATGACTCACTGTAGTGATGAAATAGAGTATAGCCATGTAGCAGAGCTAGTATGTGTCAGGAGGCGTATCGTAGAAATGTAGCCAAGCCCAGCAAAGCAATGAAGCTGGGTATGTCAAAGGAAGATTGTGGCAATGCAGAAGAGTCAGCTATATAACAGAGTGGGTTATGTGAGGAGGCATACAGTAGTAATACCGAGCGAGGTAGCAGAGCTTGGTATGTCAGGCACATTGTGGCAGAACGAGATGGTTAGTATTGGCTTGTCAACCGCGTCAACTACCTAAATACTCAGGCAGCAATCCTTCACCTGGACTGGCCTAAAAAGCAAATGAATATGTTTTCAAAGGTGCAGTGTAGTGTTAACTGTTGGAAATATTTAAGGGCTCTGGTAATCCCCCGGAAGAAAATGACTCAATAACTCAGACGAACAACTGATCTCCAGAAGGGCACAAAACTTGGCAGTTACAGCAACGGCACGCAAACTTGGTAGTTGCAGATGATGCAACACAAGAAGTGCTGGTTAAGGCAGATTTTACACAAACTTGGTGACTTCAGTATAAACCCACTCTAACAGAACTTTGGATTCTTTTTACAGTGTGAAGGCTTAGGCAAGTGTCTTTGGTTTGTCTTACATCTTTGGGTGATCTGATTTTTGTCTGATGCAAGACACTGGCCAATATTTAGCCGTGTTATACAGAAACCTAGCTGATACACTGACCCCAATATTTTCTAGAGAATGGATATACACCCACTGGGGCTTAATTCTTAGTCTTAGTGTTTTGTGCCACACACATGACTCTTCAGATGTGCCAGAAGCAATGCCAATATGCAGACTGGGCTCTTTCTGCAAAAATTTGATGCCATGCTATGAGCAGTACGGTGGCTCAGTGGTTAGCATTGTTGCTTTGCAAAACTGGGGTACAGGGTTGAAATCCCACCAAGGACAACATCTGCAAGGAGTTTGTATGTTCTCCCTGTGTTTGTGTGGGTTTCCTTCAGGTACTCTGGTTTCCTCCCACAATCCAAAGAAATAATAATAGGGTATTTACATCATGAGCCCAAATGGAGACAATAAGGAAAATATCTGAAAAGTGCGTTTTTATGGAAATAGAATATGATGGTTCCACACAACATAAGCACAATAAATAAATCTATGGCATCTAAATGTCACTACTGACCAGAGACCCCCTGACCTTCACAGGGCTGCAAAACACATGTAGTGTTGTCATCAACTGTAAAGGCACAGGGTCTTATAAGCAAATCTTGCCTATTGGGACCTGTCTGAGATCACCTGTCCCTGCATAATAAATGTATCACACTGTGATAAATCACACTATGCACTAATATCACTCTATTAATAAGCACTGTTAAAAAAAAAACGGCAGATTTGCCACTTTTGTCTTCTTGCCTCCCGAAAAATATTTAGCAAAAAACATTCAAATATTCAATGGAACGTCAAAATGTTGTTCATAAAAACTATAGTTTACCCCACAAAAAAACAAGCCCCCATACAGCTCTATTGATAGAAAGATAGATGGAAAGAGATGGCTTTCAGAATCATGGTGCCACAAACACAAACCAAAAAAAAACAAAAAACGGAATTGCTGTTTTTTATATTCACACAATTTTTTTTAATATTAGATTACACGAGTAAATTACAGATATAAGTAACCAACTGAAGTGCTAGCCCAACAAGAGGATTAACAAAAAACAGATGAAAAGTGATGCGCGCTAGTTTCAATTTTTCAGTAGGTCTCTAAATTATTTGGAGATTTTGTCTTACGACACAATATGGTGAATGATATAACTAAGTAATACAATAACTGACGTCATAAAGACAGTGTGAACCTCTGAGGGTAAGAAACATTCATTCCTGTGCCCACATGTGATGTTTAAATCCAGAATGTTTCGTTATTTATCATTACCCCATTGTTCTGTCTTTTATGGTTGCTGGTGTTGGTCTTCAGTTCCTCTGCAACAAGCAATCGTTTCCAGAACTGCTGACTACACTCCTGGCTGATTGATTTGTACAGGCTATTGACCTGCACTTGAGATATATGACATGCAAACCTCACGAGAAAGTGCATGTCACTGAATGTATCGGTCATGTTTAGGGTAGTGCAATTATCCATGGTTAATGGTGCACTCACTATCGGTTACTACATGCACATCCACAGTACTTCTTCTATAATATATTGTTCATGTCAGGAGCCCAAGGCTAGCGGCAGTGAATAGGGGAAACACAATTTAATGGGGTATGATAACTGATATGAAAATGTTACAATACAACACAACATATATAATGGTATTTAACTATTTCCAGCAACTTCACTGAATCCTGCACGTGTCCAAGCATATATAAAGGTATTTAACTACTTCCAGCAACTTCACTGAATCCTGCATGTGTCCAACCTCTATCATTCATCTTTGCAGCATATATAATGGTATATAGTTATTTCAACGCACCCTGCTTGTCCCCTTATGCTAATGAGGTCAAGTAACTTTTCAAAGTGGTTTATGATCCATGTAGGTCTGGACACTTGTTTATCTGCTAAATACATTTATTGTGTCCTGCTGTCCTAATTTAGTTTGATTGATTGCTAACGAGTAAGGAGAGAAAAAAAAAAAGGAAGATCTTAGAACTGGCCTTCTATAAATTCAGAGCTAGCCTGGGGAAGGCATTTATGCAGGGGGGGCATTTATGTACATGTAATCGAAGTACATGTATCAAAGTACGCTGGCAGTTATAACAGGGCAGGAGACAGGTAAGACAAATAAATCAATCTATTCCCTGTACATTTGGGCTACTGCAAATATTTACCATATGCATTTGTATAATTTATATCCTAGCCACTGCATTTACACACATCCACCACCCTGGTATTAACTCTCCACACTCCGTCCATATTGGCCCCTCACTCCTTTCCTCTCCTATGTATAGCACTCACGCTCTTTTCACATTGCTACACAGCACAGATCCATTCAGTCCCACCATTCAACATCAGAGACGCTCTCACAAATCACTTAACCATCTGCTCACTCTTGCTATCCTCCTTCTTCTAGTCGCAGGAGACATTGCTCCCAACCCTGGTCCCCCATGTTATAGAAAGTCAAACCTCCCAACTGCTACACTCAGAAACCCCTCTAATCTTATTAATATTCCCTGCCTGCCATCTGTCTTTCTTAATTGTGCCCTTTGGAATTCTCGCTCCGTGTGTAACAAACTCTCCTTCATGCATGACTTTTTCCTTTCTAATTCTCTTAACCTTCTGGCTCTTACTGAAACCTGGATCCAGCAGTCAGACACTACCGCTGCTGCTGCTCTTTCATATGGTGGACTATACTTCTCCCATACCCCAAGATTACACAATAGAGCAGGTGGAGGCATTGGTCTGCTTCTATCAACAAAATGTACCTTTCAGGTTATCCCTCAAGTACCCTCACTTGTCTTCCCTTCTTTTGAGGTCCATGCTGTCAGACTCTACACCCCCTTCTCCATGCGAGTGGTGGTGGTATATCATCCTCCCGGCCCCTCCCATCAGTTCCTGGATCATTTTGCTACTTGGCTTCCACATTTTCTCTCCTGTGACATCCCTACCCTCATCATGGGCGATTTCAACATCCCCATTGCTCTTCCCCTCTCCCCATCTGCTACTCACCTTTTATCTCTAACCTCCTGGTTTGGCCTTTTGCAGCTTACTAATTATCCAACGCATGAAGTCGGAAACTCCCTCGACTTGGTCTTCTCTCGGCTTTGTGCAGTGGATGATTTTGCAAACTCCCCTCTCCCGCTCTCTGACCTCAACCTTCTTTCATTCTCTATCAAGAACTGCCAGCCTGCTCAGGTCACCCCCACTGTCCATATTTATAGAAACATACAGGCCATTAACACCCAGAAACTTATGAAGAACTTGCAGTCATCATTGGCCCCTATCTCCTCCCTCTCATGTCCTGATTCTGCTTGAACACCACAACACAGATGGCAACAACCCTGGCACACCCTGCAAACACATTTCCTGCAGCGGTGCTCCAGGTGCGCCGAACGTCTGTGGAGAAAATCCAACCTACCCGAAGATTTCATCCATTACAAGTTTATGCTTCGAACATACAACACTGCCCTTCACTTATCAAAACAAACCTATTTCAACACCCTCATCACCTCACTGTCCAATAACCCTAAACGTCTCTTTGACACTTTTCATTCTCTACTCAACCCACGAGTACAAGCCCCAACCACGGAGCTTCGAGCTGACGATCTGGCCAATTATTTCAAAGAAAAAATTGACCTGATCCGACAGGAAATTATCTCCCAATCACCTCATACCATGCACTGTCCTCCCTCCCCCACTGCATCTAGCTCACTCTCTGATTTTGAACCAGTCACAGAAGAAGTAAGCAGGCTCCTTGCATCTTCTCGCCCAACCACTTGCAGCAGTGACCCATTTCCTTCACATCCATACAATCAGGGCAACTGTTACCACCCACCTTTCGTGTCTCCCTTTTTTCCTCATAGATTGTAAGCTTGCGAGCAGGGCCCTCATTCCTCTTGGTATCTGTTATGATCTATGTGATTATTGTTATGCTGTAATGTCTATTGTCTGTACAAGTCCTCTCTAAAATGTAAAGTGCTGCGGAATATGTCGGCGCTATAGAAATAAAATTTATTATTATTATTATTATTATTACTGTACAGAATAAAAAAAAATATCTGTAATTCTGTCCTGGCCATTGATGTGTTCCCTGAGTTCTAGAAGGTGAGTAGACAAGAAGGAGGTTCTATCAGTTTCTATATTATTTTTCGGAGAAAGCAAAAAGCAAAAAACACACAAATATCCTGAACTAAAAGGTAAAAAATAAACTGCAAATAATGCATAAAGGTAATAATAATAATAAGGGTGTTTAGTAAACAGAATTTTGATCCAAATAATGTACAAGCCATCCCGCCACGTCACGGCAACCCTCGTGGGACAGTCCCTACTCTAGTATTTAAAACCTTTTCACTTGCCAAGTGGCGTAAATGTGAACAAGGGTCGAGCGGCTGAACCACTAGTAACAGCTTAGGCCAGACAGGATGGCTTTCCCAGCTCAGAAAAAGGGCGGTCACACCCATATATGCACTGAATGCACAATGAAATGAATAAAAAACGAATCTGAACTGAGAAAGTAAATTAATGTGTATGCACAATGTAAGTGCATATTAACACATGACCATTAACCAGAAAAAGCAAAAAGCAAAAAACACACAAATATCATGAACTAAAAGGTAAAAAATAAACTGCAAATAATGCATAAAGGTAATAATAATAATAATAATAATAATAATAATAATAATAATAAGGGTTATTACCTTTATGCATTATTTGCAGTTTATTTTTTACCTTTTAGTTCATGATATTTGTGTTTTTTGCTTTTTGCTTTTTCTGGTTAATGGTCATGTGTTAATATGCACTTACATTGTGCATACACATTAATTTACTTTCTCAGTTCAGATTCGTTTTTTATTCATTTCATTGTGCATTCAGTGCATATATGGGTGTGACCGCCCTCTTTCTGAGCTGGGAAAGCCATCCAGTCTGGCCTAAGCTGTTACTAGTGGTTCAGCTGCTCGACCCTTGTTCACATTTACACCACTTGGCAAGTGAAAAGGTTTTAAATACTATTGTAGGGACTGTCCCACGAGGGTTGCCGTGACGTGGCGGGATGGCTTGTACATTATTTTGATCAAAATGATGTTTACTAAACACCCTTATTATTATTATTACCTTTATGCATTATTTGCAGTTTATTTTTTACCTTTTAGTTCAGGATATTTGTGTGTTTTTTGCTTTTTGCTTTTTCTGGTTAATGGTCATGTGTTAATATGCACTTACATTGTGCATACACATTAATTTACTTTCTCAGTTCAGATTCGTTTTTTATTTTTCGGAGAGACTATAAAGTTGTACTGTCTGTCCCATATCATTACCGTGAGAGATGAGGATGCAGTACTGTCGTTAGATGCATAATTGGAAGGAAGACTTTTAAAGGGGTTGCTTGAGTTGAGAGTAACATATTGATGACTGGCCTAAGTTAGACTGGTGGTGGTGGTGAGAGGGTCAACGTCCACCACCCCTGCTGCTCAGCTGTTGTCTACTCCAGTGATGGCCAGATGCAACAATGTACAAAACTGGAACAGCGGTTAGTGGCCATGTTTGGCTACAGCACCCATTCTCCTATTCAAGTGTATGAGAGATAAGGTGCTGTACCAGGGCTGGCCACTAAACAGTGTGCTGATCCACGCAGTTCCTGCTGCGTTCATCGCTTGTATCCTGATACTAGAGCAGATATCGACTAATTGATGGGGGTGCCGGATATCTCACCCCCACTGATCTGATAGTGATTACCTATTCCATGTATCAATATGTTAGTTCCAGGGGCTGCGTATGTGGATCTCTTTAATAGAGATGAGCGAAATTGTTCGAATTTTGTCCCCGAATCTGATTTTGACATATTCGAGCCATATTCGAACGCTATTCGTGCCGAATGTATGTATAATGATTGGTTCTGAACATATTTGGTAATTTCTACTCCCATTGACACTAATGACATTCAGCTGTGTTTGACGAATATTGCAAAAGCAATACTCGATTCTGATCATATTCGGAACCGAATCTGAACAAATTAGCTCATCTCTACTCTTTAACTGCGACTGCATTATTTCTGGAAAGATAGATAGACAATACTGTATCTGCCTACTCCATTTACTGATAAAACCCCAAAACACAAGAAAAAACAATAATGACCATATACCTTACACCAAATAAATCAGTAAATAGAACTAGTACATGTAAATAACATAGGGTACTTAGTTAACTCCAATTTGATAAAAAAATGCATAAAAGCCATCCCTGTTATGATTGAGTCACCGAGGAGGAGAGCAAGCCCAAGCTAAGCCACAGAAAACCAGAGATGTTGGTAACTAAGCGGATTGCAGACCCCTGATCCTATCCACACAACTAGCAGTAGCCGTGGAGCGTACCTACGATGATCCTAGACGTCTCGGCACAGCCGGAGAGCTAACTAAGCCTAAAGCAAGAAAGGGGAAATCTAAACTGCACCAGAGCAGACCCCAGAGGAATAGATAGCCCCCAAACATGTATTGTCGGTGAGACAAGATGAAAACACAAATGCAGGTAGGAAAATAGACTGAGCAAGCGATGGGGCCCACACTGACTAGACAAGACAGGAAATGAAAGACACTGTCTGCAATCACGCAAAAAACCCTGCAAAAAGGTCCAACACGTCTGATGCAAAAATACTGAAGTCGCACGACTTTGCCAACTATATCAGCAGTATATTCTGAAAGCAGAGCAAAAAGAGGCCAATCTAATAAGGGACAAAAACAAACTGGCACAAGTAGTAACATAAGGATGGTGATTCATCACAGCCCCAGCCGGAGCTGGCTGACCACACAAAACTGACAGACAAAACCAGATCAAATGTGAACAGAATAGCAAAAGAACACTTAGCTGAGCATGCAGGGACTAAGCTGGAAACTAAGACCTCAGAAAGCAGGAAAAAGTCACCAGCAGGGATAGAGGGAGTCGGCTGTCTTAAATCCAGTCTGAAACCCCAGATCTCCAATCGTCGTCCTCATTATCAGGTGGCAAGCCTCTGTTAATCAGATCAGCTCCATTACCTCCAGTAACCACCAGAGGGAGCCCAGAAAGAGAACTCGCAACCCCTCCGTCAACCTGACCAGCGCGACCACCTTCAGCAGTAACCAGAAGTAGGCCAGAAAGCGAATTCACAACACATCCCATAGCGATAAGGTGAACCCATTGGACCGTATACCAGCTTATAGTCCAGTTTATTTCTTTGGTTTTGCTATTGTTTACAGATAGATACAGAGAACTAGTCCTATCTGCACCTACATGATTTACAGGGAGGGACATGGAGGGAATACTGTATCTACCGTATATAATTTTCAAGGAGAGATAGGGAGGCAGTACTATCTGTGTCTGCACAATTTAAAGTAAGGCCCCTGAAAGGGATACTGTATTTACTGTGCATCATTTACAGGGAGAATTAATGGGCAGTACTATCTGTGCCTACATAATTTACAGGGAGGGACATGGAGGAAATACTTTACCTACTGTCCTACTGTACCTCATTTATAGGGAGAGATCAGTGGGCAGTACTATCTGTGCCTACATAATTTACAGTGAAAAACAGAGATACAGTCCTGTCTGTGTTTTCATTATTTACAAGGAGAGTCAAGAAGAAAGTGGTTTCTCATTGTGTCACCGATCATGTACAGTGAGAAGAGGGAGGAAAGTACTTACTGTTTCCACATCATATATCGCAAAAGACATTTAAAGGGGTTTCCTGACATTTTATCAAAAACTATCCATTATACTCAAAAGTGCACCTTACCGGTCTCCTTCTGCTCCTCTTCCAGCGCTGCCCATGTCCCTCCTCCTCTGGCCAGAAGGACATGTGACCAACGTCGTATCACATGTCAGTACGGTTAGACAGCATGTGTAGAAACCGGTGGGGAACCTAAACGGCACTGATAGGGGAGTGGCAAGGATGAATAAGATGAGATATACTTTATCTTTTTATTTTTGAGCATGCTATATTTTTTTTATTTCAAGAGGTATCCAAACCCTTTAAGCAGTATATTCTATACCTATATAATTTTGTAGTCCGAGTGCCAAAAGTGATTTACTCTAAAACTTTACTACATACAAGGCAGCCACATCGCTGTCCCATTGGCTGTTCATGTGCAATGCCCTCACCATTGCCATTGTATGACCTAAAGGTATGTTCACACATGGCGTTTCTGCAGCACTTTTGCCGCATATTTTATACAGCGTATTTGGTGCGTAAAATATGCAGCCTCATATAGTACCTGCTGTAGTGCTAAGATGTTAATGGCTATCAGGGATCCATATTTTGGTAGCCTGTCTTTAAGGAACCTTTAACCTCTTCACGACCGCCCACAGTAGATAAACGTTGGCGCTTGCTGGGCTTTGTGCAGCGCCGACGTTTATCTACTGTCGGCGGTTTTGTGCCCCCCGGGACCCCCACATACCTTACAACGCGGGGATCCCGGTGCGCAATGCATGCTGGGACCCCCGACATCATCGAGACCTGATTGGTTCAGGTCCCGATGATGTCAGCGTCACAGCAGCCAATGGGAGCGATCGCTGGGAAAGCTGCTTGTTTCCCGGCGATCTCCCTCATTGTAACGCGGCTTCTCCCTCTGATCTAACACTGACAGCTGATCAGAGGTGAAGCAGCGTTATTGTGTGACTAGATCGCTGCCTGGCACAGCTGATCGCTGCCTGGCACAGCTGTGCCAGGCAGCGATCTTGTCACACAGTAACGCTGCTTCTCCTCTGATCATCTGTCATTGTGAGATCAGAGGAGAAGTCACGTTACAGTGTGCCAGGCAGCGATCTTGTCACATAGTAACGCTGCTTCTCCTCTGATCTCACACTGACAGATGATCAGAGGTGAAGTGGCGTTACTATGAGTCAGATCGCAGGGCAGCGATCTTGTGACAAAAATAAAAAAAAAAGTAAAAAAAAATAAAAATGCAGGGGCTAGGGCTAGGGCTAGGGTTAGGGTTAGGGCTAGGGCTAGGGTTAGGGTTAGGGTTAGGGTTAGGGCTAGGGCTAGGGTTAGGGTTAGGGTTAGGGCTAGGGCTAGGGTTAGGGTTAGGGCTAGGGTTAGGGCTAGGGCTAGGGCTAGGGCTGGGATTAAGGTTATGGGTGTGTTGGTGTTAGGTTTGTGGTTACGGCTATGGTTAGGGCTGAGATTAGGGTTAGGGGTGTGTTGGGGTTAGGGTTGGAATTAGAATTGGGGGTTTCCACTGTTTAGGTACATCAGGGGCTCTGTAAATGCAATATGACGCCCGCAGACCATTCCATCAAAGTCTGCATTTCAGAACGTCACTACTTCCCTTCCGAGCCCCACCGTGTGCCCAAACAGTAGTTTTCTCCCACATATGGGGTACCAGCGTACTCAGGACTCAAGACAAATTGGACAACAACTCTTAGGGTCCAATTTCTCCCGTTACCTTTGTGAAAATAAAAATTGGGGGCTAAAAGATCATTTTTGTGGAAAAAAAATGATTTTTTTATTTTCACGCCTCTACATTATAAACTTTACTGAAACACTTGGGGGTTCAAAGTGCTCACCACACATCTATATAAGTTCCTTGGGGGGTCTAGTTTCCAAAATGGGGTCACTTGTGGGGGGTTTCCACTGTTTAGGTACATCAGGGGCTCTGCAAACGCGACATGACACCCACAGACCATTCCATCAAAGGCTGCATTTCAGAACGTCACTACTTCCCTTCCGAGCCCCACCGTGTGCCCAAACAGTAGTTTTCTCCAACATATGGCATACCAGCGTACTCAGGACAAATTGGACAACAACTCTTAGGGTCCAATTTCTCCTGTTACCCTTGTGAAAATAAAAATTGGGGGCTAAAAGATCATTTTTGTGGAAAAAAAAATGATTTTTTTATTTTCACGCCTCTACATTATAAACTTTACTGAAACACTTGGGGGTTCAAAGTGCTCACCACACATCTATATAAGTTCCTTGGGGGGTCTAGTTTCCAAAATGGGGTCACTTGTGGGGGGTTTCCACTGTTTAGGTACATCAGGGGCTCTGCAAACGCGACATGACACCCACAGACCATTCCATCAAAGGCTGCATTTCAGAACGTCACTACTTCCCTTCCGAGCCCCACCGTGTGCCCAAACAGTAGTTTTCTCCAACATATGGCATACCAGCGTACTCAGGACAAATTGGACAACAACTCTTAGGGTCCAATTTCTCCTGTTACCCTTGTGAAAATAAAAATTGGGGGCTAAAAGATCATTTTTGTGGAAAAAAAAATGATTTTTTTATTTTCACGCCTCTACATTATAAACTTTACTGAAACACTTGGGGGTTCAAAGTGCTCACCACACATCTATATAAGTTCCTTGGGGGGTCTAGTTTCCAAAATGGGGTCACTTGTGGGGGGTTTCCACTGTTTAGGTACATCAGGGGCTCTGCAAACGCGACATGACACCCACAGACCATTCCATCAAAGTCTGCATTTCAGAACGTCACTACTTCCCTTCCGAGCCCCACCGTGTGCCCAAACAGTAGTTTTCTCCAACATATGGCGTACCAGCGTACTCAGGACAAATTGGACAACAACTCTTAGGGTCCAATTTCTCCTGTTACCCTTGTGAAAATAAAAATTGGGGGCTAAAAGATCATTTTTGTGGAAAAAAAAATGATTTTTTTATTTTCACGCCTCTACATTATAAACTTTACTGAAACACTTGGGGGTTCAAAGTGCTCACCATACATCTATATAAGTTCCTTGGGGGGTCTAATTTCCAAAATGGGGTCACTTGTGGGGGGTTTCCACTGTTTAGGTACATCAGGGGCTCTGCAAACGCGACATGACACCCACAGACCATTCCATCAAAGTCTGCATTTCAGAACGTCACTACTTCCCTTCCGAGCCCCACCGTGTGCCCAAACAGTAGTTTTCTCCAACATATGGCGTACCAGCATACTCAGGACAAATTGGACAACAACTCTTAGGGTCCAATTTCTCCTGTTACCCTTGTGAAAATAAAAATTGGGGGCTAAAAGATCATTTTTGTGGAAAAAAAAATGATTTTTTTAGTTTCACGCCTCTACATTATAAACTTTACTGAAACACTTGGGGGTTCAAAGTGCTCACCACACATCTATATAAGTTCCTTGGGGGGTCTAGTTTCCAAAATGGGGTCACTTGTGGGGGGTTTCCACTGTTTAGGTACATCAGGGGCTCTGCAAACGCGACATGACACCCACAGACCATTCCATCAAAGTCTGCATTTCAGAACGTCACTACTTCCCTTCCGAGCCCCACCGTGTGCCCAAACAGTAGTTTTCTCCAACATATGGCGTACCAGCGTACTCAGGACAAATTGGACAACAACTCTTAGGGTCCAATTTCTCCTGTTACCCTTGTGAAAATAAAAATTGGGGGCTAAAAGATCATTTTTGTGGAAAAAAAAATGATTTTTTTATTTTCACGCCTCTACATTATAAACTTTACTGAAACACTTGGGGGTTCAAAGTGCTCACCACACATCTAGATAAGTTCCTTGGGGGGTCTAGTTTCCAAAATGGGGTCACTTGTGTGGGGTTTCCACTGTTTAGGTACATCAGGGGCTCTGCAAACGCGACATGACACCCGCAGACCATTCCATCAAAGTCTGCATTTCAGAACGTCACTACTTCCCTTCCGAGCCCCACCGTGTGCCCAAACAGTAGTTTTCTCCAACATATGGCATACCAGCATACTCAGGACAAATTGGACAACAACTCTTAGGGTCCAATTTCTCCTGTTACCCTTGTGAAAATAAAAATTGTGGGCTAAAAGATCATTTTTGTGGAAAAAAAATGATTTTTTTTATTTTCACGGCTCTACATTATAAACTTTAATGAAACACTTGGGGGTTCAAAGTGCTCACCACACATCTAGATAAGTCCCTTGGGGGGGTCTAATTTCCAAAATGGGGTCACTTGTGGGGGGTTTCCACTGTTTAGGTACATCAGGGGCTCTCCAAATGCGACATGGCATCCGATCTCAATTCCAGCCAATTCTGCATTGAAAAAGTCAAACGGCACTCCTTCCGTTCTGAGCTCTGCCGTGTGCTCAAACAGTGGTTTAGCCCCACATACGGGGTATTGGCGTATTCGGGAGAAATTGCACAAAAAATTTAGTGGTTCATTTTCTCTTTTTACACTTGTGAAAATAAAAAAAAATGGTTTTGAAGTAAAATGTTTGTGAAAAAAAGTTAAATGTTTATTTTTTCCTTCCATATTCCATTCATTCATGTGAAGCACCTGAAGGGTTAATAAACTTCTTGAATGTGGTTTTGAGTACATTGAGAGGTGCAGTTTTTAGAATGGTGTCAATTTTGGGTATTTTCTGTCATATTGACCCCCCAAACTCACTTCAAATGTGAGGTGGTCCCTAAAAAAAAATGGTGTTGCAAATTTTGTTGTAAAAATGAGAAATCGCTGGTCAACTTTTAACCCTTATAACTTCCTAAAAAAAAAAAAAATGTTTCCAAAATTGTGCAGATGTAAAGTAGACATGTGGGAAATGTTATTTATTAACTATTTTGTGCGATATCACTCTCTGATTTAAGGGCATAAAAATTAAAAGTTTGAAAATTGCAAAATATTCTAAATTTTTGCCAAATTTTTATTTTTTTAACAAATAAGTGCAGATCATATCTAAAAATTTTTACCACCATCATGAAGTACAATATGTCATGAGAAAACAATGTCAGAATCAGTAGGATCCGTTGAAGCGTTCTAGAGTTATGACCTCATAAAGTGACACTGGTCAGAATTGAAAAAATTGGCCCGGTCACGAAGGCAAAAACAGGCTCGGGTGCGAAGGCGTTAAGATATTAGACAGTAACAGTTTAGCTTAAATTAGCCTTGTATTTTCTTTGATTCTCCCAACACCTGAACCGCATGGTTTCTAGTGAGAACATGCATGTTTATAGTATCACGCAGTACCGCACAGTTTCTTTATCAGTGTTTAGTGGGAAAGCATATGTTTATAGTATTCATCCAATTATTGCATAGTTTCATTATTAATGTTTAGTGAGAAATGTTGTGTTTATAGTATGGTGGAACATTCAGAATCAGGAGAGCTTTTGGCATGGTCTGTCCGGTGACGTATTTGTCCGGCGTTGATTGACATCTACAGAGCTGGTCACTCAGTACGAGGGATACCATATCAGACAAATAGAACCTGTCAGAGCTTGTGTAACATTTGGTTACACAGGCATTGTTTTTCCAAACAAGGCATAAGCTGGGGAAAATTGCAACTAAGACAGAAGCCTGTTAACCTCTGGACTAAGAAGGGGACACCCGTGGTTCCACAATGTAGATATCCCAGGAATTTGTCTGTCCTCACTGTTTTGCTTCTCACAGTTGATGTTTCCCGGACAGATGATGCGCTATTCCTGGTGAAGTTTTTCTTATGTAGTGTGCAATGTAAGTACTTTACCTTTGTGATTTATACAAATTATGCAAAAGTGTACGCAATATCACATTGTTTCCTATTTTCTGTAATAATTTAATTATTGTTATAAAATGAATTGCCTTCTTTAAAGCCGTATCCGACTCCTTTAAATACTTGGCAAAACACCTGCCTAATGAATGAGTTTTCTGAAATCTCAAGCACATGCGTATTTTGAACCCTGCTGCGTTTCTGCCAAGACTCAGCATGTCAATTCTTTTAGCGTTTTTCTCAGCGTCTTTCACCCATTAAAATAATTGAAAAAGTAAAAATACTCAAAAAAGCACGTAAAGACGAGAAAAATACGCTTGGATTTTATGCAGCATTTTTCTTGCTACCTCTCTTAGAATAAAATAAATGATGCAAAAGAGGCAACAATATACAGGGTCATATAGAGAAAGAAAAAAAAAAATCAGATTTTTTTTCCCTAACAAAGTGTTAGAAAGTGTCAAGATAAAGTTATATATAGAAAGAACTGGTAAAAGACTCATCCTCATTAAAAACTAGAAATTTGGTAACTTTTTAAAAAGGTCTGAAATGAGCTGTCGTCAGGTGGAAATAATGTAATTCTATTTCTGGAGCACGCACAATTTTGATATATTCCTCTCCTGTAAACCAAGACTCTTTGCAGGCGCAGATGATATTAAACCAGTTTTTATAACAAGGATATTTTCATTACTTACCCAAATAAATGTACTTGAAGGAGTTAGAGAAATGATGAGATAATGAAATATTTCCTTGTAAGAAATCTCAGGCTCAGTGAACCAGATTAAAGAAATGTAGGTTTGCTATTAAATTAATACAAGAAGATGACTCCTGAATACATTCATTGGTATCCTGAGCACACATAGACATGGGAATGCATAAACCACACATTAAGAGATGGAATAAATGGTCATTAATAATTCATTGGCTTTTGAGTTTTACTGAAGCCTATAAGTTTTTGTTTTCTTGTAAGATTTGATAAATGAAAGAAAATAGAGTATAAAATGATAACCATTTTTTATAATTTTTTTTAGAATTCTAAAATTATAAAATTTTTAAACGGATTTTCAATTATTACTAAATTGGTCTTTATGCCATGTTTGTCCATGGGTTGTGTCTGGTATAGCATTTTAGCCCCAAGGACAACATCTGCAAGGAGTTTGCATGTTCTCCCCGTGTTTGCGTGGGTTTCCTCCGGGTTCTCTGGTTTCCTTCCACACTCCACAGACATACCGATAGGGAATGTAGATTGTGAGCCCCATCGGGGACAGTGATGATAATGTCTGTAAAACCCTGTGGAATTAATGGCATTATATAAATGAATAAATTAATAATAATAATAATAATAATAATACTTCAAGATGGTATTTGAGCTGCATTATAAGGCTGGGGTTCACATGCAAGAGAATTGGATCGATTATGCTAATGTCACTGTCAGAGTTTGAGCTGAATGCCATCTGAGTGTAATCTGGTTATCACGTATCATATCACAGGTGTGAAGATGGAGAAGTTAATTTCTCCATCTTCTCCATTGTCTCTGGACATGTACATCAGACTGCTCTCGGATGACATGGCCATGTTATACATTCAAGTGAGCGCAGGCTTCGACTGGCCCACCAGAGAGCATGAGAATTTCCAGGTGAGCCCCTGTAAAGGAGTGAACGTAAGCAAGTGCTAATACTCTTGATTTAATATTTACAGAAAAATGAACCATCTAATCTTCAACAGTGGGCCCTTATATCCTGTGCTACTGGTGGGCCCTTGACAGCCCAGTCCGACACTGAGTGAGCGAGTCATAAGGCATAGCTAATGATAAAAATCGAATACATAATTAACAAGTACGACGCCTTGCCGTGGTGGGCAGTGGTTAACCAAAACTGGGGACTTGAACCCCGTTGTAGCCCCTCTGGGCTGTTTTGTTACTTTGTATACACACAAACACCTTGTTCCTGTGAAGCTATAGTCCTCTAGAAGACAAACATGGCTGAGAAGCATTGCCTCTTACCCAATATTCAATAATCAGACTCAATAGCACAAGAGTCCATTTGCCAATCCACTTGACCACCATGGCCGGAAAGCACAGTTCAATGCTGCCTGCTCTACCAGTAATAGACAAGATCAAATGATTGCCCTTTCACATCTCATAGTGGGACTAAACATTTTTAAAATAAACTAGTGACAAGTATTTAACTAACCCAACTGAGACCAGCATAATGTAGGGTCAGAGACCCTGATTCCAGTGATGTGTCATTTACTTGCCCTCTTGTTCTAGTATTGATTAAAAACAGTTTTATTGGCTGCACATCTGCCAGTTCTCTGAATGCTGAGCTCTGTACAACGCCACTCACATCCCTGATTGGCTGCTTTCTGTGTACACCATGCATAGGCAGAAAGTTGCCAATAAGTGGTGGGGGCAGGGTTATACAGAGCTCATGAATATGGAGGACTACATGACAGCAGTTACTCTAGGCCTATAGTGATAATCTCATGCTGATTAAACCGTGATTTTATGAAAACTACACTAAGCAGCACAGTAAGTGACACATCACTGGAATCAGGGTCTCTTCTACATCATGCTACTCTCAAATTAGGTATCAAAAACCTGGTGAGAGATTTTATTTAAAGAAAGATCATTATAGTTTTTTTGAGAAAAAAGAGCAAAAATATTTCTTTTCCTATAAAAATTCCCTGTTATAACCCCCCTAAACCCCCCCCCCAAAAAACCCAGACATACAGTATTTGTTTTAAAGAATCTGAAACAACCCACCTACCGTATATACTCGTGTATAAGCTGACCCGCTTATAAGCCGACCCCCCTAATTTTGACACAAAAAACTGGGAAAACTTATTGACTAATGTATAAGCCGAGGGTGGTGCTGCATAAGGGTTAATGGTGGTCCAAGAAGATGCTCCATAGATAAAAACCCCCAATATGCTGCTGCACAAGGGTTAATGCTGGCCCAAGAAGATGTTCCATAAATACCCTCCTATATGCTGCTGCACAAGGGTTAATGCTGACCCAAGAAGATGCTCCATAAAGACCCCCATATGCTGCTGCACAAGGGTTAATGATGCTTCATACGATGCTCCATTAATACCCCCCATATGCTGCTGCACCAGGTTTAATGCTGCCCCATAAGATGCTCCATAAATACCCCCCACATGCTGCTGCCGCTGCTACAATTAAAAATGAAAAAGACATACTCACCTCTCGCTGGGGGCCAGGTGCCGGTGTCCTGATCAGGCGGTGACACTGGCGTACTATGTGGGCCTGGTGCCAGTGTCGCCTCTGGCTCAGTCCCCCGGCACTGGCTACATTTACCGGTCCCCGCTCCATCGCTGTTCTGTCTCCCGGGTCTGCAGTGACGTTCAGCAGAGGGCTCACACTAACTACATCATTGCGCCCTCTGCTGAACGTCACAGCCAGAGGAGCCGGAAGACAGAGCGGTGCACGGCGATGGAACGTGGACAGGTGAATATTGCTCTGCCCCCCGTCATACTCACCCCCTCCTGGCGCACGGTCTTCTCTGCAGCCCTTGCTTCTCCCTCGGTTGTCTCCCTTCCTTCCTTCAGCAGTCACGTGGTACCGCTCATTAAAGTAATAAATATGCGCATATTCATGACTTTAATGAGCGGTGCCACGTAATCCTGAACACAGAAGCAGGAGACCTACGGAGAAGCAGGAGCTGCAGAGACGTCCAGGAGGGGGTGAGTATGGTCTCTGACACCCCCGCTCCCCCTCCCCCGCCAACCCCCGGCTGACATATGACTCCTGTTTAAGCCGAGAGGGGGGGACTTTCAGTCTTAAAAAAATGGGCTGAAAATCTCGGCTTCTACACCAGTATATACGGTATTTAATTCTTATATTGATTATGTCATATGGTAGGCAGATGAAAAATAAATGCTGGAGTTTATGCTTTTTCTTCATCTCTCCTCTAAAACAAGAGAAAAGAAACAATAAAAAGGGGATCAAAAGATGGCATGAACTCCCTCATTTTACAAATAAAAATTACAGCTCATTCTACAATAAAACAACCTCCTTACCCCTGTCAATTTCTGGAAAAATAAAAATACAATGGATACCAGAATATGAAGGCAGAAGAATATATATATATTTTTTTAACGTTTTTATTATTCAAAAGTTGTGAAATGAGAAATGTAAAATCGCCATAATTTTAGTGACAACAGATAACATGTCCTGTAAACTGCTCGGTGAAAGTATGAATATAAGAATATATTGAGGTCCATGAAAGCTACAATTTTGCCAGGACTGACTGTACTGACATTGGGCACCCAGGACTGTCACAAAGTAGTAGTAGTAGTCATAGCAATAGTAAACCTGCAATCACGGTGTGTACGCGAGTGGCCCCAGCATGAAATTATAAATCAGACCTCAATTATTATTCATTTTCTTTTAATGAGCCCCAGTACATAGAAGTTTAAATAGATTTAGATAGATTTAAGGGATTACCATGATGAACTCCCGAATCCTGGTTATTTAAAGCAATTTACAGTAGGAATTTCGAGATTCCAGGAGATTATGATAGAAGGGGTGATTTTCCACATAGTTTTTCACATATGGTTATAGTTTGGGTAGATGTCAAAAATCCCTCAAAAAGCTTCTTTCAAGTACAACAAAACAAATAATATTTAAGGAGAAGAAAAAGAGAAGACAGCCCTACTGATGAAAGCCATTCCTACAAGTGTCACAGGACATAGGCTGAAGGGATGAGGTTGCACATGTGTTCAGTGGGTGTTTGTTGTTGAGTGACGCCATCATGGCAAGAATGACAGAGACTATGTGTACCTGAGAGTGACAGATACTGTGTGTGCCTGAGAATAACAGAGACTGTGTGCCTCAGAGTGACAGATACTGTGTGTGCCTGAGAATAACAGAGACTGTGTGCCTCAGAGTGACAGATACTGTGTGTGCCTGAGAATGACAGAGACTGTGTGTGCTTGAGAATGACAGAGAATATGTGTGCCTGAGAATGACAGAGACTATGTGTGTGTAAGGGGGTGAAGCACAGGAAGATCCGGGGGGGGGTTGCCTCCTCTGCTCCATGCCCGGAACCATTGAGCAGGACAGTAGGCTCCCCGGGGGACAGACAAAAGGTCTGGGACAGGAGGGAAGCAGGGCAGAGAGCGGGAAAAGTGCTTGCGCAGTCCTCAGAGCAGCCTGGGCAGCGGTTAGGACAAGACGCTGACCTGGGGAGAAAGAGAGCTCCCGTTCAGAAGTGACAGACCGGGGGGACCGCACAGAGAGACTGCAGCCCGTGACTACATGGAGCCAGAGTCTGCATTGACAGTTGAGATGTGTCCTGATCCCCGTGTGGAGATGGCGGCCCGTGCAAAGACAGTGCCCCGTGCAAAGACAGTGACCCGTACAGAGGTAGTGACCCCCGCGCGTAACCCCGGTGCCCATGGTGTCAATGCAGAGCCCCTGATTCATGTGGAGAGACTTGATTGCAGCCGGAGCTTCGCTTCCCCAGGAGAGACTGTAGTGTTTGAGCGAAGGACTCAGGGCAGAGGGGACCCCACTTGCCTCATATCCCCTCTGACTCCCGCAATAGCCCCTGAGACCCCGGTTGGGGATGGTGAAAGACCACAGAGTACAGAGAGACTTTAGACGACAAGTGCCGCTGGTGATTCGGCTCCAACTTGGGAGAAGTTCAATCCTTCAAGCAAGTCCCCCTTCAGACTGATAAGTTCTTTCACAGAAAACATCATTTAATACTGTTTAATACTGTTTATGCTTTTTGCCTGTTTTGAGAACTTGTTTTCGTATAATCAATACTCGCACTGCTATATAGACAGTGTAAAATCCCTGTAAATAAACCCCCCTTTTAACTGTTGGTCCGTTTGTTCCGTGGTGACATACCTAACACCTGCATTATATTACATGTGCCTGAGAATGACAGAGGCTATGTGTGCCTGAAAATGACAGAGACGTTGTGTGCTTGAGAATGAGACTATGCGTGCTTGAGAATGACAGAGATTATTTGTGCTTTAGAATGATAGAGGCTATGTGTGCTTTAGAATGATAGAGGCTATGTGTGCTTGAGAATGACAGACTATGTGTGCCTGAGAATGACAGGCAATGTGTACTTGAGAATGACAGACACTATGTGTTCCTGAGAATGACAGAGACTATGTGTGCCTGAGAATGACAGAGACTATGTGTGCCTGAGAATGACAGAGGTTATGTGTGCCTGAGAATGACAGAGGCTATGTGTGCCTGAGAATGACAGAGACTATGTGTGCCTGAGAATGACAGAGACTATGTGTGCCTGAGAATGACAGAGGTTATGTGTGCCTGAGAATGACAGAGGCTATGTGTGCCTGAGAATGACAGAGACTATGTGTGCTTGAGAATGACAGAATATGTGTGCTTGAGAATGACAGAATATGTGTGCTTGAGAATGACAGAGACTATGTATGCTTGAGAATGACAGAGACTATGTGTGCCTGAGAATGACAGAGACTATGTTTGCCTGAGCATGACAGAGACTATGTGTGCCTGAGAATGACAGAGACTATGTTTGCCTGAGCATGACAGAGACTATGTGTGCCTGAGCATGACAGAGACTATGTGTGCCTGAGAATGACAGAGACTATGTTTGCCTGAGCATGACAGAGACTATGTGTGCCTGAGAATGACAGAGACTATGTTTGCCTGAGCATGACAGAGACTATGTGTGCCTGAGAATGACAGAGACTATGTGACCCTGAGAATGACAGCGACTATATGTGCCTGAGAATGACAGAGACTATGTGTGCCTGAGAATAACAGAGATTATGTGTACCTGAGAAATTAGACATATTTTTAGTGACATAACAATTGGTGTATGAATGCAAATATTTAGTGGATATACAGTGAAGGAAATAAGTATTTGATCCCTTGCTGATTTTGTAAGTTTGCCCACTGACAAAGAAATGAACAGTCTTTAATTTTAAGGGTAGGTTAATTTTAACATTGAGAGACAGAATATCAAAAATAAAATCCGGAAAATCACATTGTATAAATTACTTGAATTTATTTGCATTTTGCAGTGAGAAATAAATATTTGATCCCCTATCAACCTTTAAGAGTTCTGGCTCCTACAGACCAGTTAGATGCTCCTAATCAACTCATTACCTGCATTAAAGACAGCTGTCTTACATAGTCACCTTTATAAAAGTCTCCTGTCCACAGACTCAATTAATCAGTCAGACTCTAACCTCTACACATGGGCAAGACCAAAGTGTTTTATAAGGATGTCAGGGACAAGATCAAAAAATGTCTGACTGCTGTGCTTGCCAACAAGGGTTTTGCCACCAAGTATTAAGTCTTGTTTGCCAGAGGGATCAAATACTTATTTCTCACTGCAAAATACAAATAAATTTATATAATTTATACAATGTGATTTTCTGGATTTTATTTTTGATATTCTATCTCTCAATGTTACAATTAATCTACCTTTAAAATTATGGACTGTTCATGTCTTTGTCAGTGGACAAACTTACAAAATTGTTCACCTTCCTCATGATGAGGGATACCCCATGAGGTGAGATTTTGTATGGTGCCCCAGATCGATGTCGATTGACAGTCATTTTGCATTTCTTCCATTTTCTTACTATTGTACCAACAGTTGTCTCCTTCTCACCCAGCGTCTTACTTATGGCTTTGTAGCCCATTCCAGCTTTGTCCAGGTCTATGATCTTGTCCCTGACATCCTTAGAAAGCTCTTTGGTCTTGTCCATGTTGTAGAGGTTAGAATCTGACTGATTAATTGAGTCTGTGGACACAAGTAACTGTGTAAGACAGCTGTCTTTAATGAGCTGATTAGGAGCATCTAAGTGGTCTGTAGGAGTCAGAACTCTTTATGGCTGGTAGGGGATCAAATACTTATTTCTCACTGCAAAATGCAAATAAATTTATACAATTTATACAATGTGATTTTCTGGATTTTATTTTTGATATTCTATCTCTCAATGTTAAAATTAACCTACCCTTAAAATTATAGACTGTTCATGTCTTTATCAGTGGGCAAACTTACAAAATCAGCAAGGGATCAAATACTTTATTTCTCCCACTGTATGTATCTACTGTATATTAGTAGAAGAAACATAGCCAAAGGGAGATACATGTCTCATGATCAGATGAACATGTCTCCTGAAAAGAAGTGGTGAACGTCAAACATGAAACAAATAAGTCTTCACTTACCTAAATATTTTATCATTCAAGCCCTATGATGTGCATTTTGCCCTCCTTCATCATGGGGCATGGTTTTAGGAGAAGGAGATGGGGGCCACTAAACAGTTTTCAGGGTGGTCCTGGTCTGCCTTGTACATCACTTATATTGCACAAATGATGGTTTGTAAGACAGATCCTTCTCAATCAATACCCATTGTTAATGGTTGACAATAAATCCACCCATGTAACTTTAAGAAGATACAAGTTGTGTCCATGTTCCGCCTTGGTGATACAGTATGTGCTGTGATGTATTATAGTGTTTTAGATTGTTATGTGATAGAGCTGTGTTCTGCCCAGCAACAGGTAGTGAGTAGGTATGGAGAGTGTTAATAGTTGGGTCTAGCCCAGAGAGGAAGGAACTTGAAATCGGATAGAGGGCTTCCTGGTAATGAGAGAGATAAGGCCCAACATGCAGCAGAAGCAGACCTAAAGTCTGACTAGCCAGAGGAGCCATGTGAAGAGGATGTCCCTGACGTGAGTGGAGACTGAGGCAGTGGATATCGAGATCCAGAGTAAGTGAAGGAAAAGTGATCAAAGGACAGAGTGATGCATTGTAGACAGGTCCTGAGATAGGATACCTAGCAGTACAGCTGCAAGTTCACTAGACAGAGAGGAAACGGGCTAGGACAGAACAGAGAGTATCAGATTAAAAGAGTGCTCTGGGCCAGAGTTCCAAGGTCTCATCAAGCAGAGAAGTTAAGTAAAAGCCATAGTGGCAAGCAAACTCCCCTAAGGGAAAAAGGATGCAGAACCGCAGGTTGAAATATTTTATTTTTTAATTATATTAAATGGGTAAAAGAGGGTCGGGGAGTGCTATTTACAATTAAAGGACTTTTCTCTGTGTGTGTTAATTTCTTTTGACTACAGGGTTATTAATGGGGGTGTCTTATAGACGCCTCTCCATTGCTAACCCCTGGTCTTGATGTCAGCGGACATTACACAGCTGACATCAACCCCAAAACAATTACCCCGATTGCCAACACATCAGGGCAATCAGGAAGAGTCGAGGATAAGAGACAAATTGGCTTATCTAATTGATGCGCCATTTCTGGGATGACTGAGGGCTGGTGTTATTAGTCTGGGAAGGGTCCAAGGGCCCTTACCAGCCTATTAATATCAGCCCACAGATGTCTGCTTAGCCTTTGCTGGTTATTAAATATAGGGGAGATCCCATGTCATTTTTTGAGGGGTCCTCCTTTTTTGGGGTTCCCCTTTTTAATAACCAGTAAAGGCTAAGTAGACAGCAGTGAGCTGACATTAATAGCCTGGGAAGCTTCATGGGTATTGGTCTCTTCCCAGAATAATTGCACCAGCCCCAAGCTGTCTGCTTTCCCTCAGCTGGGTATTAATAATAAAGGGGACCTCACATCAATTTTTTCATTTAATGTTATATTTATTAGCTAAATATGTGTACAGTAAACTACACCTGAACTTCAATAATAATCTATTCTAACCTGATGGTTCTTGCTGTGAATTTACTGTACTTGGTTGATGAAATGTTTGTTTCCTATGAGATGTGTGCATAAAAATTGGACAGCAGGCGGATGGTCTGTGTGCCGTGTAATTTTTTCTTACACACATTGACTTGCATTGGTGAGTCTCTTCCAATATATACGGCCACTCGCTGCATGTTGCGATTTTTTTCTTATTCCGATCTGAGCCGAGAAAATAAATCACAGATGAACACTAAATCAGTGAATAATATTAGTCAGAGTGCAATCTGATTTTTTATCGGATTGCATTCATCCGATTTATACGCAAATGAGTATGAGCCCTTATAGTGTCTGCCATTACTACCTCTTGTGATAGAGCAGTCAGACTGTGGAATGCCCTAACTGTAAAGAACCCTTTTCTATTCAGCTGCCAGGATCACTTTTGATCAACACGTAATGAATGTCTCCTGGTCTTTTGTAAAGTTCTTGAAAGGAATAGGTCATGTGCCAGTCCTTTGTATTAACCACACATGTAATTTTAGATATCACACCCAACTTTTGTAACCTCTCATTATAAAAGAAGCCTTACAACTAGTGTTGAGCATTCCGATACTGCAAATATCGGGTATCGGCCGATATTCGCTGTATCGGAATTCCGATACCGAGTACCGATATTTTTACAATATCGGATACCGGAATCGGAAGTTCCCATAATGCAATGAGCCAGTGTTGTGGCTGTGATTGGCTGCTGAAATGATGTCATCATGTTGCGCGGTCTGTGCGCATCATGATGCGCGGTCTGTGCGGGTCTGCCGGGGGTCTGTGCGGGCCTGCCGGGGGTCTGTGCGGCTGCCGGGGGTCTGTGCGGGCCTGCCGGGGGTCTGTGCTGGCCTGCCGGGGGTTGTGTGTGTGTGCAGGCATCGTACGATGGGAATACAAGTCCCATCGGGCTATGCCTGCTACAATGACAGTGATTGACATATTAGCCAATGATGGGACAGAAGTACTCCCATCATCTGGCTAATGTGTTGAATGTAAAAAAAACAAAAAAAAAACAAACATACTACATATATACTACATTCATACAACATACATGCATACTACATACATACTTCATATGTACTACATTCATACAACATACATACATACATACTACATTCATTCAACATACATACATACATACTACATACTACATACATACTTCATATATACTACATTCATACAACATACATGCATACTGCATACATACTACATATATACTACATTCATAGAACAACATACAGACCCCCGGCAGCCCGTATAGACCCCCGGCAGGCCCGCACAGACCCCCGGCAGCCCGTACAGTCCCCCGGCAGGCCCGCACAGACCACCGGCAGGCCCGCACAGACCCCCGGCAGGCCCGCACAGACCCCCGAGAGGCCCGTACAGACCCCGCCTGCATACACAGACACACACAGTGTCCGCCCATGCACCGCCCACACTCTTCCCCCCTCCCGAACTGGATGTACAAGTAAAGAAAGGGTTTTTTTTTAATTCCGATATTTCTGTCCCATTGATTTGAATGGGGTTTCCGGTATCGGAATCGGCGGTACCCGATACTTTTTGGGTATCGGTCCGATCCAATCCGATCCGATACTTCACGGTTTCGGATGGTATCGCTCAACACTACTTACAACCCATGTAATTACAGTTCTTAATACCATTTAAATTTTTAGATTAAGTCTTTATTTTATTAAAGTATTTATTACCATGATTTTATTTATTTTTATTGTTTCCTGCCCAAGTGGATTATACAGATTTCCATTCGAATTGATACAGAATTTTATTTTTGCAACATTAATTTCCAGAAAAATGACACATATTACAATTGTAATTGTAACACACAACACACCCGTTTTCTTGGCACGTTCTGTAATAATAGAACCCTGGGCGATATTATTTATACTCTCAGCTGAGCTTATTTATTGTGAATAATGAACATATATTTTATCTGCGGCCAATTGGACAATTGCCATTTCTTGCAGGGAAATTTCAGCTCACACCCTGGACATTTAGATTAGCTGGATGAAATGGCCAAATGTGGATCTGTTACATGGAGTGAGACCTTTGCTCAAAGAACATAAAGCCTACACAGGAGACGTTGCTTGACTACATGTGATGATGGGGGTTGTTATGATAAATATCTCCAAATGCTTTCATTTCTTTCTAATGGTTTGATTAAGTTCTTCCTTCTCTGCAGATGTGCACGACATTTTATACTATGATAATTCATTAAACTTGGAAATGCCGATCTAGAAACCTTCAACGAAAGAAAATGTTCACTATTGTTTTTTTTTTTCTTTTATTCCTGTACATTAAAAGGGTTACATGATGTTCCATTCCAACGTCAGGACTGTGCGGTCCTTTGTGGTTCTCTTGGTTTTCACTGGTGACATACTGTATCATTACTCTGGCCATAACAGTACACTGGAAGAAAAATGAAAAATACACTGCAATGCAGAAGTAGTGCAGTGTATGGTGAACAAAATAAAGATATGGAAAATAGAGGCCATCAAGAAAAAAAATAAAAATAAACTCACACTCTCCTCTCTGGCCTCTATGCTACACACCACCACCTGTCTGGTCCTCATTGCTATTTAAACCGGTGCTGGTAGTTCCAAAATTCCCCAAGGCTTCCGGGTTTGCTAGGCCTGGGAGGGTTCTGCACCTGCAAGGCGTATTACATCACAGCATGCGCCATGACATTGTGTAAGGGGGTAAAGCATAATAAGGACTAGAAAGGGTTTACCTCCTCTGCTCCATGCCTGGAACCATATAGCTGCGCAGTAGGGTTGCCAGGGGGAAGACTTTTGGATCTGGACCGACTGCATCGTGGGCCTGTCAGTAGCAGTGGGGAGGAGGAAGTTGTGCTGCACAGGAAGGAAGCAGGTCAGAGAGCGGGAAGACAGGGCACGCTGAGAAGCAAGCAGCTTGAGCAGCTGTCAGGGCAGCACGCAGCCGCTCTCCGGGGAGGAGAGAGACCCTCATTCAGAACGCAAAGACCGGGGGACTGCACAGTATGACTGCAGCTCGTGACTGCATGGAGCCGGAGTTGGCAGTGACAGCAGAGGTGTGTCCTGACTCCTGTGCTAACTGTGCCCTGTGTAGAGACTGTGGCTCATGCTAAGACAGTGCCCTGTGCTAAGACTGTGCCCTGTGTAGAGACTGTGGCTCGTGCTGAGACAGTGTCCTGTGTAAAGACTGTGCCCTGTACAGAGACTGTGACCCATGCAGAGATAGTGACCCCCGCGCGAAGCCCCAGTACCCGCGGTGTTAGTGCAGAGCCCCTGATTCCTGTGGAGAGACTTAACTGTAGTGTTGGAGCAAATGACTCGGAGCAGAGGGGACCCCGTTTGTCTCGTACCCCCTCTGGCTCCCGCAGTAGCCCCTGAGACCCCTGTTGGGGACTATTAAAGACCACAGAGTACAGAGAGACTTTAGACGACAAGTGCCGCTGGTGATTCGGCGCCAACGTGGGAGAAGTTCGACCCTTCAAGCAAGTCCCCTTCAGACTGATAAGTTCTTTCAGAGAAAACACCGTCTTATACTGTTTAATACTGTTTATGCCTTTTGCCTGTTTTAGAACTTGTTTTCACATTGCCAATACTCGCACTGTTATATTGCCAGTGTTAATCCCTCTAAATAAACCCCCCTTTAACTGTTGTTCCGCCTGTTCCGTAGTGACATACCCAACACCTGCACATTGTTACAGTTGCACATGTGCAGCAGCCTACTGGGCTTAGCAAACCTGGAGGCCTTGGCCTAGGCCCCAGGGATTTCAGTGGCGCCGCTGATCAGATGGTGAGACGAGGACCAGAGAAGTAGCAGTGAGGACCAGAGGGGCTGGAGAACTAAGCAGTGAATGAATATAAAAATGTTATTATCTGGAGAGACCAACATGTATCAGTTGTCAGGTTCCCTTTAAGTGTTTTTTGATAAAACATTTTGCTATACATCAATTTTGTCATTTTATTTCTATAAAGAAATCTTTAGAAGTTGATTCTTATTTTCTTTTTTTCTGATGATTTATGGCCGCATGATGTTGAAAGGTTTTTAACATTTAATCTTTGGGAGCACACTGCTTCCCTGACTACCGATTTCCTGTTTGCTAACGGCAGCGTTTCTGAAGATTGTCAGTTCGGACCAGCAGTATAGTTGTGCAGCAGCATCGGAGGAGCATTCAGCCTGACTATTGGATTTGGAGATACATACTGTAACTTGGCAAGCTCTAACGAATTCATGAGAAAATTGCCAATATTAAATCATTTGTCAGATATTATCGGAATAGATCAGGACAAAAGGCTTTAAAGCTCATTTTACTGAGTTACAAAGTATCAAACCTGAATGCTTTGTGAATGGCTCTGTGCTAACTATAAGATCGTAGTAAAGGAGAATGATTATTGGGTGGTTTCGGCATGCTGTGACACTATGCGTAATGCTAATAATTTATATTTTTTATTTTAATTGCAGTCAGTAGGACTGCAACATGACACAATGCATAACAAGTAATTTCAGACGGTAAATTATACATCAAGTAATGACTTTTAATACACTATCACATTTTATTAAGATCTGAGCTACATTTTACCATTACTGGAGTGATACAAATGTAGACAGTTCACTTTGACTGCAGCCATCCTGCACAGTATTTTATTGTTATTGATTATTGTACGGTAATGTATGATTATATGGTCCCACACTACACAATTCTCTAGTGTTCGCTATCATTTTGGCACATGATTCATCTGTAAGCACCAATTTGGTTTAGTTATAGCTAGGTTTCCTTCTCCTTGAAAAAGGCTTCAGCTCCCTGGTCTAGCACTGTAGCTAAATACCTTGGATAAAGCCAGATTGTTGCCCCTTTACAACTACACCTTATAGTTCAGGATGCCAATAATGCCACCTGCCAATACTAATCCATCTGGATTTTTAAAAAGTGAGAAACTTCCTCTGTTGATCAATGCTGCTCTGTCCTTCCCTATCATAGTAAAGCAAGAGCAACCATTCTCAAAGGCAAAAACTTTGCTGGGGTCACCCCTAGGGAAGTTTGGGTCCGTTGGGTTGAGCCAAACTTTTTAAAAAGCTCAGTTTGGGTACCAGTAAGGTTATCTTAGTTCACAACGGTCAGTTCTCATGAGGGTAGCGCCGCTGTGAACTGAGATAACCTTACAGAATGTACTGAGAACGAGACTCAATAGGGTTACTCGAAGTCAGCAGCAGACAGGATGAGAATTTGAGAATTGAGAATTTCCTTGCCTGCCTCTAAATGGGAGTGGACTATGAAGTCTCAATCTGAACACTTTCTCACAACAAGACTCTATAGGATCAATGGGTGGAGTGAGACATTTTACTATTGGATTACCTTCAGAACTTCCTGGATTTATTGTTAATTAATTAATGGGCAAATGAGGGAGTTTAGGGGAGTCTTTATTCAAATAAAGAATTTTTTGTCCTGTGTTTTTTAACTATTCACTTACAGGGTTAGAAATGAGAATGTCTAATAGACACCGCCCAATTACTAACCTCTGGGTTTGATGTCAGTGGATATTATGCAGCTGACATCAACTCCAAAACATTACCCCACTTGCCAATGCACCAGGGCAAGTGGAAAGAGCTGGGCAAAGGACCAAAATTAACGCATCTAATTAATGCTACTTTTTTTGGGCAGCTGCAGGCTAATATTTCTAGGTTGGGGAAGGCCAATTATACATGGACCAGCCCAATCTGAGAATACCAGTGCCCAGCTGACTGCTTTACCTTGGCTGGTTATCAAAAAATGGGGGGACCCGCACCGATTTTTAAAATGATTTATTTAAATAATTTTAAAAAATGGCTTGGGGGCTCTCTAATTTTGATAACCAGCCAAGAAAAAGCAGACAGCTGAGGGCTGCAGCCCACAGCTGTCTCCTTTACCTGCGCTTTTAATAAAAAATAGAGGAGACCCCAATCTTATTTTTATTACTTTTTTTTGCGCTGGCTAATCTTAGCCATGGCAATACTTAGCATAGCTGTGATAGGGCCAGAAGTGCCCACACTGGAAAAGCTTGTTGATTGACTGCGCTGCAGCCATTCAACAAGCTTTCTTTGGGCTGCCGAACGCGAACAGCAACATGGACTTCCGGTTCGGACCCCAAACCTTAGAGTTCGCCCATCACTATCCACCACCTCTTCCTGGCTTGTGCCACCCAGGAAAAATCTGGGAAAAACCCAATGTGAGCAATATTGGTGGCGAAGCAAGATTCCTCTGGACAGTTCTGAGACTGCACAAGGACCACAGTACTAAATATAAAGCTTCTACAAGAACACTGCCACACATAAAGAGGAAACCCTACAAAATTGGATCAAGAACCCTTCTATTCTTCTGACTGTCCATGGAAAGATGCAGGGGTAGACATATCATTGGTGGACAGTGTGCAGCTGCTCAGGGGCTCAAGAGGTAAGGAGGGTCATTTTGAACTAAAGAGCAACAGGAATTGTGTATTATGATGAGCTTTTGCACTTCAAAGGACTCATATATTGTTCTTGCCCAATGACCTTCTTTTGCTTGTAACCACCAGTGGGAAGGTTATTAATACTACAGAGGGTTGTAAGCCCCAAAAAACTGGTGAATGGGCAGCACAGAGTGAAAAGGTGAAATCCAAACAAGCATTTCATAAAGATTTTTGACATCCACAAATATTCTCCGCAATCCTTCTCATTTCTAATTTAATGACTGTAAACTCTCTCGTATGTCTTTCATTTTGGAAATTATTTTGCTAGCTGTATTCATATATGGTGCCAATGTGAGGAGGTGGAACAGCTGCCATGTTCCTTCTGAAGACATGTTTTCTTGTGATAACAATGTTAATTTACCTGTGGGCTGCAGTGCTAACCAACCGCCACAAGATGTCACAGGCTTTCTTTTCACTCTTGTACAGAACTGTGTGAAAGGTTAAGTTTTGCCCAGCAACAGATAACAGGGACAGGTGTGTGATAGTTAACTGAGAGGAAGGCCTGTTATGATTGAGTCACCGTAGGAGGCAAAAACAGAAATGCTAGCTAAGTCCAGAAAACCAGAGAGGTTGGCAGCTATCGGATTGCAGACCCCTGAACCTATCAACACAACTAGCAGTAGCCGTGGGGGGTTCCTACAATGCCCTAGACCCCTCGATCACAGCCGGAGAATTAAATAGCCTAAAGACAGAAAGGGAAATCTAAACTGCCCCAGAGCAGACCCCAAAGCAAAAGGCAGCCCCCCACATATAATGACGGTGAAGCAAGAAGAAAGAACACAACACAGACAGAAAGATAGACTGAGCAAAGACGGGGCCCAAGCTAACTAGATAGGAAAGGACAGGAAGGCTGCTGTCTGCAATCCATGAAAAACCCTATGAAAATAAGAGCCAACAGACTGACAGTGAAAAAGGCCCTGAAGACGCTAGGCTTCAAAAAGACTATGTCAGTACTCAGGAATATTCTGAAGGCAGAGCAACCGACAAAAGGAGAATCAGCTCACCCCAGCAGGGAATGGCAGAATCCAGAAAAACAAGGCAAACAAAAACAAAACACAAATGCTAAAAGGCAAAGCAGAAAACTTAGCTTTAGAGAAGCAGGAATCAGACTGGTTTCCTAGAAGTCCACAGAGAAATCACCCGCAGGGCAGAAGGTCGTCGGCAGCCTTATATCCAGTCCGTGACTCCACTCAGCCAGTCATCATCATTAGACTCAGGTGCCTGATAATCAGGCTCATTACCTTCCTTTACCAGAATAGGGAGTTCACCAGACCTCAGTGACGAAGGGGAAAATGAACTCACAACAATGGCCCATAGTGGGTAGAAGCATTGGGGATCTCTACACTGTGTTCCAAATTATTATGCAAAAAGAGTTTAGGAGTGATAAGGTTAGAATTTTTTTGTTTGTCATTTAAACTCACTGATGGTGATGTGTGTCAGGGCTCTTTATATCACTGAAAGCAATTGCAGATACCTGTGCAGATTAGTTTGGCAGGTGTGTCCAAATAAAGGCAAGACTACTTAAGAAGGCTGTTCCACATTATTAAGCAGCCTACATTTTTTGCCAAAATGAGAAAGAAAAAGGATGTGTCGGCTGCTGAGAAGCAACAAATTGTGGAGTATTTAGGTCAAGGCATGACTACAATCAACATTGTCAAGACACTTCATCGTGATCATCGCACAATCAAGAAGTATGTAGCTGATTCCCAGCACACACGTGTGCGTGCTGATAAGAAAAAATTGAGGACTCTTTCCTACAGGCAATTGCGTCAGTTTGAAAGAGCAGCTGCAAAAATGCCTTGTCATAGCAGCAGACAAGTTTTTGAAGCTGCTGGTGCCTCCAACGTCCCCCGAACAACAAGATGCAGGGTCCTTCAGAGGTTTGTAGCTGTGCGTAAGTCATCCTGTCGACCACCTCTATCCACTGCACACAAGCAGAAACGGCTCCAGTGGGCCAAACGATACATGAAGACTGACTTCCAAACTGTTTTGTTCACCGATGAGTGCCATGCACCGCTCGATGGTCCAGATGGATGGAGTGGAGGATGGCTGGTTGATGGACACCCCATGAAAACACGGCTAAGGCGCCAACAAGGAGGAGGTGGAGTAATGTTTTGGGCTGGAATCATGGAGAGAGAGAGATTGTCGGCCCCTTTAGGATCCCTGAAGGGGTAAAGATGAACACCATAATCTATGTGGAGTTTCTAGAACAGCACTTCCTGCCATGGTTCAAGAGGAAGAACCGTGCTTTCCGCAGCAAGATCATTTTCATGCATGATAATGCACCGTCTCATGCTGCAAATAACACATCTGCATCTCTGGCTGCTATGGGCATAAAAGAGGGCAAACTTATGGGGTGGCCACCATCTTCCCCTGACCTCAACCCCATTGAGAACCTCTGGAGCATCATCAAAAGGAGTGTCTATGATGGCGGGAGGCAGGTCACATCTAAGCAACAGCTCTGGGAGGGTATTCTGTCCACATGCAAAACAATTGAAGCACAAACCATCCAAAAACTGACAAATTCAATGGACGAGAGAGTTCAGAAGCTTCTTTCGAACAAGGGGTCCTATGTGCAAATGGAACATCACCTAGAATAAAGTTTTGACTTGAAAACTGTTTGATTTCATTTTGTAATAAGCTGATAATGCTTATAATTTCACAATTCACCATTTTTTTGTTCAAAATAAAAATAAAAAGGTTGAAAACTCTGCTGTGCATAATAATTTGGAACATACATTTTGAGTGTTTCTTATTTTTAAAAATATACTGTTTTCATAGGCAGTTTGTTCAAAAACATTGCAATTATACTAGAATATTAGATGACTGGAAAATAACAATGACTGCAATTCATATAGGTAATTTAGAGAAAATATGAGGAAATATCTTTTGCATAATAATTTGGAACACAGTGTAGGTAGTTTCAGGAACAGGGAGAAGTTAGTTAATGGAGTTGAGTCTGGAGTGTGGAGAGATCTGGATAAGAATAGAGCTCTTGTGAAGTAAGCTGAGAGATACAAAGCAGTAAGAATCATTAAGGAACTTTAGAGGTGACTGAGTTTAGCGGGCAAGTGGAGAATTAATCGAAGAAGTGAGTCCAGTGTTGGCCAGTCTTGGGAGGCCCTGTAAAGAAGGGTCTTACCCAGCTGAAGACACAGAAGAGGGATACGGCTCCAAGAGAGGCCCTCGTTAATGGATCATATGTGACTGTCTGGATGTAGGGTGCATTTTGGCACATGATTCATCTGTAAGCACCAATTTGGTTTAGTTATAGCTAGGTTTCCTTCTCCTTGAAAAAGGCTTCAGCTCCCTGGTCTAGCACTGTAGCTAAATACCTTGGATAAAGCCAGATTGTTGCCCCTTTACAACTACACCTTATAGTTCAGGATGCCAATAATGCCACCTGCCAATATTAATCCATCTGGATTTTTAAAAAGTGAGAAACTTCCTCTGTTGATCAATGCTGCTCTGTCCTTCCCTATCATAGTAAAGCAAGAGCAACCATTCTCAAAGGCAAAAACTTTGCTGGGGTCACCCCTAGGGAAGTTTGGGTCCGTTGGGTTGAGCCAAACTTTTTAAAAAGCTCAGTTTGGGTACCAGTAAGGTTATCTTAGTTCACAACGGTCAGTTCTCATGAGGGTAGCGACGCTGTGAACTGAGATAACCTTACAGAATGTACTGAGAACGAGACTCAATAGGGTTACTCGAGGTCAGCAGCAGACAGGATGAGAATTTGAGAATTGAGAATTTCCTTGCCTGCCTCTAAATGGGAGTGGACTATGAAGTCTCAATCTGAACACTTTCTCACAACAAGACTCTATAGGATCAATGGGTGGAGTGAGAAATTTTACTATTGGATTACCTTCAGAACTTCCTGGATTTATTGTTAATTAATTAATGGGCAAATGAGGGAGTTTAGGGGAGTCTTTATTCAAATAAAGAATTTTTTGTCCTGTGTTTTTTAACTATTCACTTACAGGGTTAGAAATGAGAATGTCTAATAGACACCGCCCAATTACTAACCTCTGGGTTTGATGTCAGTGGATATTATGCAGCTGACATCAACTCCAAAACATTACCCCACTTGCCAATGCACCAGGGCAAGTGGAAAGAGCTGGGCAAAGGACCAAAATTAACGCATCTAATTAATGCTACTTTTTTTGGGCAGCTGCAGGCTGATATTTCTAGGTTGGGGAAGGCCAATTATACATGGACCAGCCCAATCTGAGAATACCAGTGCCCAGCTGACTGCTTTACCTTGGCTGGTTATCAAAAAATGGGGGGACCCGCACCGATTTTTAAAATGATTTATTTAAATAATTTTAAAAAATGGCTTGGGGGCTCTCTAATTTTGATAACCAGCCAAGAAAAAGCAGACAGCTGAGGGCTGCAGCCCACAGCTGTCTCCTTTACCTGCGCTTTTAATAAAAAATAGAGGAGACCCCAATCTTATTTTTATTACTTTTTTTTGCGCTGGCTAATCTTAGCCATGGCAATACTTAGCATAGCTGTGATAGGGCCAGAAGTGCCCACACTGGAAAAGCTTGTTGATTGACTGCGCTGCAGCCATTCAACAAGCTTTCTTTGGGCTGCCGAATGCGAACAGCAACATGGACTTCCGGTTTGGACCCCAAACCTTAGAGTTCGCCCATCACTATCCACCACCTCTTCCTGGCTTGTGCCACCCAGGAAAAATCTGGGAAAAACCCAATGTGAGCAATATTGGTGGCGAAGCAAGATTCCTCTGGACAGTTCTGAGACTGCACAAGGACCACAGTACTAAATTTAAAGCTTCTACAAGAACACTGCCACACATAAAGAGGAAACCCTACAAAATTGGATCAAGAACCCTTCTATTCTTCTGACTGTCCATGGAAAGATGCAGGGGTAGACATATCATTGGTGGACAGTGTGCAGCTGCTCAGGGGCTCAAGAGGTAAGGAGGGTCATTTTGAACTAAAGAGCAACAGGAATTGTGTATTATGATGAGCTTTTGCACTTCAAAGGACTCATATATTGTTCTTGCCCAATGACCTTCTTTTGCTTGTAACCACCAGTGGGAAGGTTATTAATACTACAGAGGGTTGTAAGCCCCAAAAAACTGGTGAATGGGCAACACAGAGTGAAAAGGTGAAATCCAAACAAGCATTTCATAAAGATTTTTGACATCCACAAATATTCTCCGCAATCCTTCTCATTTCTAATTTAATGACTGTAAACTCTCTCGTATGTCTTTCATTTTGGAAATTATTTTGCTAGCTGTATTCATATATGGTGCCAATGTGAGGAGGTGGAACAGCTGCCATGTTCCTTCTGAAGACATGTTTTCTTGTGATAACAATGTTAATTTACCTGTGGGCTGCAGTGCTAACCAACCGCCACAAGATGTCACAGGCTTTCTTTTCACTCTTGTACAGAACTGTGTGAAAGGTTAAGTTTTGCCCAGCAACAGATAACAGGGACAGGTGTGTGATAGTTAACTGAGAGGAAGGCCTGTTATGATTGAGTCACCGTAGGAGGCAAAAACAGAAATGCTAGCTAAGTCCAGAAAACCAGAGAGGTTGGCAGCTATCGATTGCAGACCCCTGAACCTATCAACACAACTAGCAGTAGCCGTGGGGGGTTCCTACGATGCCCTAGACCCCTCAATCACAGCCGGAGAATTAAATAGCCTAAAGACAGAAAGGGAAATCTAAACTGCCCCAGAGCAGACCCCAAAGCAAAAGGCAGCCCCCCACATATAATGACGGTGAAGCAAGAAGAAAGAACACAACACAGACAGAAAGATAGACTGAGCAAAGACGGGGCCCAAGCTAACTAGATAGGAAAGGACAGGAAGGCTGCTGTCTGCAATCCATGAAAAACCCTATGAAAATAAGAGCCAACAGACTGACAGTGAAAAAGGCCCTGAAGATGCTAGGCTTCAAAAAGACTATGTCAGTACTCAGGAATATTCTGAAGGCAGAGCAACCGACAAAAGGAGAATCAGCTCACCCCAGCAGGGAATGGCAGAATCCAGAAAAACAAGGCAAACAAAAACAAAACACAAATGCTAAAAGGCAAAGCAGAAAACTTAGCTTTAGAGAAGCAGGAATCAGACTGGTTTCCTAGAAGTCCACAGAGAAATCACCCGCAGGGCAGAAGGTCGTCAGCAGCCTTATATCCAGTACGTGACTCCACTCAGCCAGTCATCATCATTAGACTCAGGTGCCTGATAATCAGGCTCATTACCTTCCTTTACCAGAATAGGGAGTTCACCAGACCTCAGTGACGAAGGGGAAAATGAACTCACAACAATGGCCCATAGTGGGTAGAAGCATTGGGGATCTCTACACTGTGTTCCAAATTATTATGCAAAAAGAGTTTAGGAGTGATAAGGTTAGAATTTTTTTGTTTGTCATTTAAACTCACTGATGGTGATGTGTGTCAGGGCTCTTTATATCACTGAAAGCAATTGCAGATACCTGTGCAGATTAGTTTGGCAGGTGTGTCCAAATAAAGGCAAGACTACTTAAGAAGGCTGTTCCACATTATTAAGCAGCCTACATTTTTTGCCAAAATGGGAAAGAAAAAGGATGTGTCGGCTGCAGAGAAGCAACAAATTGTGGAGTATTTAGGTCAAGGCATGACTACAATCAACATTGCCAAGACACTTCATCGTGATCATCGCACAATCAAGAAGTATGTAGCTGATTCCCAGCACACACGTGTGCGTGCTGATAAGAAAAAATTGAGGACTCTTTCCTACAGGCAATTGCGTCTGTTTGAAAGAGCAGCTGCAAAAATGCCTTGTCATAGCAGCAGACAAGTTTTTGAAGCTGCTGGTGCCTCCAACGTCCCCCGAACAACAAGATGCAGGGTCCTTCAGAGGTTTGCAGCTGTGCGTAAGTCATCCTGTCGACCACCTCTATCCACTGCACACAAGCAGAAACGGCTCCAGTGGGCCAAACGATACATGAAGACTGACTTCCAAACTGCTTTGTTCACCGATGAGTGCCATGCACCGCTCGATGGTCCAGATGGATGGAGTGGAGGATGGCTGGTTGATGGACACCCCATGAAAACACGGCTAAGGCGCCAACAAGGAGGAGGTGGAGTAATGTTTTGGGCTGGAATCATGGAGAGAGAGAGATTGTCGGCCCCTTTAGGATCCCTGAAGGGGTAAAGATGAACTCCATAATCTATGTGGAGTTTCTAGAACAGCACTTCCTGCCATGGTTCAAGAGGAAGAACCGTGCTTTCCGCAGCAAGATCATTTTCATGCATGATAATGCACCGTCTCATGCTGCAAATAACACATCTGCATCTCTGGCTGCTATGGGCATAAAAGAGGGCAAACTTATGGGGTGGCCACCATCTTCCCCTGACCTCAACCCCATTGAGAACCTCTGGAGCATCATCAAAAGGAGTGTCTATGATGGCGGGAGGCAGGTCACATCTAAGCAACAGCTCTGGGAGGGTATTCTGTCCACATGCAAAACAATTGAAGCACAAACCATCCAAAAACTGACAAATTCAATGGACGAGAGAGTTCAGAAGCTTCTTTCGAACAAGGGGTCCTATGTGCAAATGGAACATCACCTAGAATAAAGTTTTGACTTGAAAACTGTTTGATTTCATTTTGTAATAAGCTGATAATGCTTATAATTTCACAATTCACCATTTTTTTGTTCAAAATAAAAATAAAAAGGTTGAAAACTCTGCTGTGCATAATAATTTGGAACATGCATTTTGAGTGTTTCTTATTTTTAAAAATATACTGTTTTCATAGGCAGTTTGTTCAAAAACATTGCAATTATACTAGAATATTAGATGACTGGAAAATAACAATGACTGCAATTCATATAGGTAATTTAGAGAAAATATGAGGAAATATCTTTTGCATAATAATTTGGAACACAGTGTAGGTAGTTTCAGGAACAGGGAGAAGTTAGTTAATGGAGTTGAGTCTGGAGTGTGGAGAGATCTGGATAAGAATAGAGCTCTTGTGAAGTAAGCTGAGAGATACAAAGCAGTAAGAATCATTAAGGAACTTTAGAGGTGACTGAGTTTAGCGGGCAAGTGGAGAATTAATCGAAGAAGTGAGTCCAGTGTTGGCCAGTCTTGGGAGGCCCTGTAAAGAAGGGTCTTACCCAGCTGAAGACACAGAAGAGGGATACGGCTCCAAGAGAGGCCCTCGTTAATGGATCATATGTGACTGTCTGGATGTAGGGTGCACAGGGACACATATTGACCAGTGTGTCCCTGTGTAAGGAGGTTGACCAGACCACGGTTTCCTGCTTGCTGGGTCCGGAACTAAAAAGGCTGCATCCTCTGTTTCCAGGGGGAAGCCTGAGAGAGAAGGACCTGCCCCTGCAGCAGGAGGGAAGGAGGAGAGAGATGGAGCTTCCTGCTGACAGAAGGGGGTGGAGAGAGCTGAAAAAGAGCACCCAGCCACAGGAATATAAGAATAAAAATCCATGCTGCAGGAGGGGTTGGTGTCAAGTAAGTGCAGCGTGCAGAGTGGTGAGCAGCACGCTCTGCTTCCCCCACATGAGAGTGCTGGGCCCGTCCTGCTACTGTCCAGGATAGGAGCTATAGTGTTGGGGGTTTAGCCGTGCGAGCAGAGCCATGCCAGCAGTGAAGAGCCGAATTAACAGAGCAGAGCTGTGCCAGTAGAGCCGTGCAGAGCCGTGCCAGCAGAGCGGAGCTGTGCGGAGCTAAGCCAGGTGCCATACACTTTGAGAAAGTGAGTATCGCAAACGCGCTGCCCAAGAGTGACCGCATACTTGACAGACCCCTTACATATAGGTCCACTAGAGGTAGACAACAGACTGACAGTGTATCACCTCCCGTTACGCTAGGAGGTGACTCAACTTAGAAGAGAGAGACTGTAACGTGCGCGCATCACAGTGAGGAGCATGTGACTAGGCCAAAGCCCCGTAGTCGAGGACTTCTGTACACCATGGAGCGATGTCCCATTCCAGCAGTCCCTTACACTGGACTCAGTACCGTGCTAGATATGTTTAAGCATGGAAAATCTTCCTGCCTCTCAGAGACTTCGCCGAGACGTCCCATGCCGCTGTTGCCGGTGCCACCATTGGATCACCACCTGTTACAGACCTCACTGAGACGTCACGTGCCGCTGTTGTCGGTGCCATCATTGGAACCCCGAGGAGCTGCACCCAAGAAGACTACAGACTGATAAATTTCACCTCTTTATTACTGAACTTTCATTCGTCCCTGACTTACCCTGCCACTCTCCCAGTTCTGCCCCATTCCTTACCATCACTCTACAATCCCTCACACCCTGTTTGGAGTACATTCCCTGTTTAATAAATACTTTAACTCTTGATTTGTCTCCTGTCCGTGGCGACATCCCGCGTTTCTGCAAAAATCTACACTTGCATAGGAAAGATGTAGGTTTATTTGATTTGCTCTGTGTACTCTCCACATCTAAAGTGTTGATGCCTGAAACCGATAAAAGCACACCTCTATATGAAACAGAAGAAGCTTTAAATCATACTGCCTGCTGCCTTGTGTACCTAAGTGTGTTGCCAAGTAAAGAACGTTTTGTTTTAATAAACATGCCTGGGGTCCATGTCTTGAAATCTAATGGACCTGGTGAGGAGTGCAATGGGCTAACGTGAAGGTGAAGGTACCAATAGTACCACTGCCAGCACACACACACATTCAGAACTCTTGTTTTGTCTGCAACATGTCGAGGAGTCGGACTCATGTCATTCCTCTACGGCTACCACCCTGGACACTATCACACCTACAGTTGTGGTCAAAAGTATTGACACCCCTGCAATTTTGTCAGATAATACTCAGTTTCTTCCTAAAAATGTCTTAAATGTAAAAACACAAAAAGAATTGTCCTAAAGCCAAATTGGATATAATTCCACACCAAACATAAAAAAGAGGGTGGACAAAAGTATTGGCACTGTTCGAAAAATCATGTGATGCTTCTCTAATTTGTGTAATTAACAGCACCTGTAACTTACCTGTGGCACCTAACAGGTGTTGGCAATAACTAAATCACACTTGCAGGCAGTTGACATGGATTAAAGTTGACTCAACCTCTGTCCTGTGTCCTTGTGTGTACCACACTGAGCATGGAGAAAAGAAAGAAGACCAAAGAACTGCCTGAGGACTTGAGAAACTAAATTGTGAGGAAGCATGAGCAATCTCAAGGCTACAAGTCCATCTCCAAAGACCTGAATGTTCCTGTGTCTACTGTGCGCAGTGTCATCAAGAAGTTTAACCCCTTCCTGACATCAGACGTACTATCCCGTCCATGGGATCTGGGTCCCTATGCCCATGGACGGGATAGTACGTCTCAGCGACAAGCGGCGCCCATGTGGTGAGGGCCGCTGATCGCGGCCGGGTGTCAGCTAATTATCACAGCTGACACCCGGCACAATGTGTCAGGGCCGGTCACGGACCGCCCCGACACGTTAACCCCTTGCACACCGCGATCAAACATGATCGCGGTGTACCGGGGGTTAAAGGGAAGCATCGGCAGGGAGGGGGCTCCCTCGGTGCTTCCCTGAGCCCCCCACGGCAGCGCAATGTGCAGCGCTGCTTCGGGTGGCTCCTTCCCTGCAGGTCCCCCGAATCCAAGATGGCGACGGGGGCTTGAGGAAGTCTGCAGCAGTGCCTGTGACAGATCGCTGATCTGTCACAGTGATCTGTGATGTGACAGATCAGCGATCTGTCACAGGACAGTGATATCCCACCTTGGACTATGTAATAAAGTTAAAAAAAAAAAAGTGTTAAAATAATTTTAAAAAAATCGCCAAATAAATTAGAAAAAAAAAAAAATTCCCCCAATAAATCCATTTTTTGGAAATAATAAAAAAAACAAGCAATAAAAGTACACATATTAGGTATCTCCGCGTCCGTAACGACCTGCCCTATAAAACTGTTCCATTAGTTAACTCCTTTAGTGAACCCTTTAAAAAATAAAAATAAAAAACGAAGCAAAAAATAATGATTTATTATCATACCGCCAAACAAAAAGTGCAATAACGCGCGATCAAAAAGACGCATATAAATATCCATGGTACTGCTGAAAACGTCATCTTGTCCTGCAAAAAACGAGCCACAAGATAGCATCATCAGCAAAAAAATAAAATAGTTATAGCTCACAGAATAAAGCGATGCAAAAATAATTATTTTTTATATAAAATAGTTTTCATTGCATAAAACCGACAAAACATACAAAAAACCTAAATGAGGTATCGCTGTAACCATACTGACCCGAAGAATAAAAGCGCTTTATCAATTTTGCCGCACGCGGAACGGTGTAAACGCACCCCCCAAAAGAAATTCATGAAACGCTGGTTTTTGTTCATTCTGCGTCCCAAAAATCGGAATAAAAAGCGATCAAAAAATGTCACATGCCCGAAAATGGTACCAATAAAAACGTCAACTCGTCCCGCAAAAAAATAAGACCTCATATGACTCGGTGGGTCAAAATACAGAAAAATTATAGCTCTCAATATGTGGTGATGCAAAAACTATTTTTACAATAAAAAGTGTCTTTTAGCGTATGACAGCTGCCAAATATAAAAACCGCCATAAATAGTAAATCAAACCCCCCGTTATCACCCCCTTAGTAAGGGAAAAATAATAAAATTAAAAGAAAATGTATTTATTTCCATTTTCCCATTAGGGTTAGGGTTAGGGCTAGGGCTAGTGTTAGGGCCATGGCTAGGGTTAGGGTTATGGCTAGGGTTAGGGCTAGGGTTAGGGTTAGGGCTAGGGTTAGGGCTAGGGTTAGGGTTAGGGCTAGGGTTAGGGCTGAGATTAGGGTTAGGGGTGTTTTGGTGTTAGGGTTGGAGTTAGAATTGGGGGTTTCTACTGTTTGGGCACATCAGGTGCTCTCCAAATGCAACATGGCGTCTGATCTCAATTCCAGCCAATTCTGAGTTGAAAAAGTCAAATGGTGCTCCTTCCCTTCCAAGCTCTGCCATGCGTACAAACAGTGTTTTACCCCCACATTTAGGGTATCAGCCTACTCAGGACAAATTGCAAAACAACTTTTGGGGTCCAATTTCACCTGTTACCCTTGGGAAAATAAAAAAATTGGGGACTAATTGATCATGTTTGTGGAGAAAATACGATTTTTTTATTTTCATGCCCGGGCAATATAAACTTCTGTGAAGCCTTTGGGGGTTCAAAGTGCTCACCACACATCTAGATAAGTTCCTTAGGGGGTCTAGTTTCCAAAATGGGGTCATTTGTGGGGGGTTCCCACTGTTAAGGTACATTAGGGGCTCTCCAAAGGCAACATGACACCCGCAGACCATTCCATCAAAGTCTACATTCCAAAACGTGACTACTTCCCTTCCGAGCCCCGACGTGTGCCCATACAGTAGTTTTCTCCCACATATGGGGTGTCAGCGTACTCAGGACAAATTGGACAACAACTTTTGGGGTTCAATTTCTCATGTTACCCTTGGAAAAATAAAAAAATTGGGGACTAATTGATCATGTTTGTGGAAAAAATACGATTTTTTTATTTTCATGCACGGGCATTATAAACTTCTGTGAAGCCCTTGGGGGTTCAAAGTACTCACCACACATCTAGATAAGTTCCTTAGGGGGTCTAGTTTCCAATATGGGGTCATTTGTGGGGGGTTTCCACTGTTTAGGTACATTAGGTGCTCTCCAAGGCAACATGACACCCGCAGACCATTCCATCAGTCTGCATTCCAAAACGTCACTACTTCCCTTCCGAGCCCCGAAATGTGCCCATACAGTAGTTTTCTCCCACATATGGGGTATCAGCGTACTCAAGACAAATTGGACAACAACTTTTGGGGTCCAATTTCTCCTGGTACCCTTGAGAAAATAAAAAAATTGGTGACTAAATGATCATGTTTATGGTAAAAATGCGAATTTTTTATTTTCTCGCCCGGGCGTTATAAACTTCTGTGGAGCACTGGAGGGGTCAAAGTGCTCACCACACATCTAGATAAGTTCCTTGGGGGGTCTAGTTTCCAAAATGGTGTCATTTGTGGGGGGTTTCCACTGTTTTGGTACATCAGGGGCTTTCCAAACGCGACATGGTGTCAGATCTCAATTGCAGCCAAAAACGTCAAATGGCGCTGCTTCCATTCCGAGCTCTGCCATGCGCCCAAATAGAGGTATACCCCCTCATGTGGGGTATCAGCGTACTCAGGACAAATTGCACAATAACTTTTAGGGTCCTGTTACCCTTGGAAAAATAAGAATTGAGGGTGAAAAGATCATTTTTGTGGAAAAAATATGATTTTTTAATTGTACGGCTGTACGTTATAAACTTCTATGAAGCCCTTGGGGGTTCAAAGTTCTCACCACTTATCTAGATAAGTTCCTTGGGGGGGTCTAGTTTCCAAAATGGGGTCACTTGTGGGGGGTTTCCACTGTTTAGGCACATCAGGGGCTCTCCAAACGTGACATGGCGTCCGATCTGAATTCCAGCCAATTTTGCATTGAAAAAGTCAAACAGTGCTCCTTCCCTTCTGAGCTCTGCCATGCGCCGAAACAGTGGTTCCCCCCCACATTTCAGGTATCAGCGTACTCAGGACAAATTGCACAATAACTTTTGCAGTCCAATTTCTCCTGTTACCCTTGGTAAAATAAAAAAAATTGAACCTGAAGTATTTTTTTTGTGAAAAAAAGTTAGATGTTCATTTTTTTTAAATATTCAAAAAATTCCTGTGACGCACCTAAAGGGTTAATAAACTTCTTGAATGTGGTTTTGAGCACCTTAAGGGGTGCAGTTTTTAGAATGGTGTCTCTTTTGGGTATTTTCTATCATATAGACCCCTCAAAGTGGCTTCAAACGTGATGTGGTCCGTAAAAATAAAATGGTGTTGCAAAAATGAGAAATCGCTGGTCAATTTTTAACCCTTATAACTTCCTAACAAAAAAAAATTTGGTTCCAAAATTGTCCTGATGTAAAGTAAACATGTGGGAAATGTTACTTATCAAGTTTTTTGTGTGCCGTATCTCTGTGATTTAAGGGCATAAAGATTAAAAGTTGGAAAATTGCGAAATTTTCAAAATTTTCGCCAAATTTCCATTTTTTTCACAAATAAATGCAAGTTATTTGAATGAAATTTTACCACTAACATGAAGTACAAAATGTCTCGAGAAAACGATGTCAGAATCACCGGGATCCATGTAAGCGTTTCAGAGTTATTACCTCATAAAGGGACAGCGGTCAGAATTGTAAAAATTGTCCCGGTCATGAACGTTCAAACCACCCTTGGGGGTGAAGGGGTTAAAGTCCATGGCACTGTGGCTATCCTCCCTAGATGTTGACAAGAGATTCCAGCGCAAGATTGTGCGGATGTTGGATAAAGAACCTTGACTAACATCCAAACAAGTTCAAGCTGCCCTGCAGTCCGAGGGTACAACAGTGTCAACCCGTACTATCCGTCGGCGTCTGACTGAAAAGGGACTGTATGGTAAGAGACCCAGGAAGACCCCACTTCTTACCCCGAGACATAAAAAAGCCAGGCTGGAGTTTGCCAAAACTTATCTGAAAAAGCCTAAAACGTTTTGGAAGAATGTTCTCTGGTCAGATGAGACAAAAGTAGAGCTTTTTGGGCAAAGGCATCAACATAGAATTTACAGGAGAAAAAAAGAGGCATTCAAAGAAAAAAACACGGTCCCTATAGTCAAACATGGCAGAGGTTCCCTGATGTTTTGGGGTTGCTTTGCTGCCTCTGGCACTGGACTGCTTGACCATGTGCATTATGAAGTCTGAAGACTACCAACAAATTTAGCAGCATAATGTAGGGCCCAGTGTGAGAAAGCTGGGTCTCCCTCAGAGGTCATGGGTCTTCCAGCAGGACAATGACCCAAAACACACTTCAAAAAGCACACGAAAATGGTTTGAGAGAAAGCACTGGAGACTTCTAAGGTGGCCAGCAATGAGTCCAGACCTGAATCCCATAGAACACCTGTGGAGAGATCTAAAAATGGCAGTTTGGAGAAGGCACCCTTCAAATATCAGGGACCTGGAGCAATTTGCCAAAGAAGAATGGTCTAAAACTCCAGCAGAGTATTGCCAGAAACTCATTGATGGTTACCGGAAGCGGTTGGTCACAGTTATTTTGGCTAACGGTTGTGCAACCAAGTATTAGGCTGAGGGTGCCAAAACTTTTGTCTGGCCCATTTTTGGAGTTTTGTGTGAAATGATCAATGTTTTGCTTTTTGCTTCATTCTCTTTTTTGTTTTTTCATTTAAGACAAATTAAATGAAGATAATAATACCAAAGAATTTGTGTTTGCAATCATTTTCAGGAAGAAACTGAGTTTTATCTGACAAAATTGCAGGGGTGTTAATACTTTTGGCCACAACTGTACATCTCAACACTATAAAATTAAAGTCAATGGCTCAAGTCAACACATAATATTTCTGCTGTGCTTCTAAATATTTTTCTTTAGAAAACTAGAACATCTGCCAGTTTCATCATTCTTTGTCTGTGAGATCACACTTAAGAGATTGCTGGAACATGCACTCATCCATGAATACAGAACTGAAAACACCGACATGTGAATGCTCCACATATTACGATATTTTGTTTTCGGCATGTGTCTCTAATTTTCAGCTTATGCTCTGCTTTGCTGCTGTATATTCACTCAAACAATCAAAGGAACATGTATTAAAATATGTAGTTTATGTAAAAGAAGATTGAGATTACACTAATTCAAACTCACGTCTAATTACTACTCTAACTCATTACCCTAAAAAGATTGTCCATCCCTAGAAAATGTTTTCTCAACCTGTGCTAAAATAATGAAAAAAATCATATTCACCTTACCGATCCACCGATGGTGTCCGTCCACTCTCTTTTGACCAATCAGGGCAAACATCATTGAACATGGAGACCAGTGGTAATCCTGGCCTGCCCTAAAGGTGGAGTAGCGGGGGGAACAATAAGGTAAGTTTACTTTCTTTTTTTTAGTTTATGGCAACCTAGACAGTTTGGGTAAACATTTTTTAAGGATTCAACTTAACCCTCATCATACAGTTTGCCATAAGCCTAGAAAGAACTTACATCCCCTAGTTATATGGTCTATCCGAGAAATTTTTTTTTTACTATGGGTCAAAGAACTAACATGCAGATAGCTGCTACCTACCTGTCTGTTGTCCCCAGCACTGATTTCTGCCTGCAGAGAGCGGTCAAAGACCGCTCCTGATGGCGACTCAGTGGCTTCTGCTGATTTCATGTCGACTGAGCACCGACCTCTCTTTCACTCAGCTCTGATGATGGAGTTTGACTGTAACTATGATTGTCAGCTGATTTCCCTGCTACCTAAATACAGCAAGCGTCAATCAGCATGAAATCGGCAGTCAAGCCCGTTAAGAGAGCAGCCTAGAAGATGAAGAACTGCTCTGTTGACATCAAGCAATAGAATCGCTGGCAGAAGAGGTCAGTGACCGCTGTCAGCCGATGCCGGGTAGAACAGGCAGGTAGTTAGCAACTATTTTGCCTCTTAGTTTTTAGACCCAGTGTAAGAAATAAAATAGTCCTTGATAACCCCTTTAAGTAAAAAAAAAATAATAAAAAAAATAATATTCCAACCGAATGACAGTAAACAGAATAATTACAAACTGAGAGGGGCTAATAAAATGTATTGGAAAATAACTTGTCATTACACAAAGAAAAAGGGTTATTTACTAAAACAGGAATACCCCTTTCAAGGGTGAGAAGCTTTTTCTGGAGCTCTTGTATATAGGATAGTACAAGTGTGACAATATTAGCAACTTCCTTCCATCTAAAGGGTTTTATTTGCATATACATTGTCAAGGGATTTTCTGTCTGTTTAACCAGTGATGTCCTTTAATATTGGGATCATTTCAGGTTTTTATTAATACCACCCAACTCGTAAGGATCTGTAACTATGATCCTTTCATCCCTTCATCCTATTTGCATGACTTGATCATATTTTGCAATCCCTTGTAGCATCGCTCCTGCGCAGGTTCTCGCACGTCCATTAAGTGGGGTCTAGATTGCTATAGAATGGACCCCATATTTCCAAGAGTCCCACAATAGCTACATGGGCTGCTTGTGCAGTATCAGTAAATGTTCACTAAGCCAATGTCCATGGGATTTACACTTGTGCATTTTTAATCCTAAATTGTAGAATCATGCGAAAGTATTTGGAATTGCTTAAAAAATTAACAAATTATGTAAATTCCTCAAATTAAAAGCAAAGCCACTGGGGACAATATTTTCAAAACAGCAACAAAACAAACACAATTTGGAATAATGATTCCACTGTTCTCCTAAGGTACACATTACATAGCACCCTACCCCCTTTTTTAAAAAAATTTGTGCCATCCATTTTACCAGGGATCCCTACGTCTTTAAAAAAGCATTTGAATTCTTGTATAGAAATCATTATCTTCTTTCCTGTAGTGAAAAGCTATGTTTATGTTGTATATAGAAAATTCCCTGTATGGAAACTGTCATAGAGGGTTAGTAAAGGGCAAACATGAAAGTTCTGTATACGCTGACAAAGACATTAAAAGTTTTCAGCTGCGGAAACTTTTTAATGAGGACTAAAAGCAAACTTTTTCTAAAGAGAAAAATAGAATTCAAGAGAAACAAATAAAATTATATGTGGCACTTAGCAGAAGAAAGTAAAAGAAAGCAATGAGTCTAAACTTTTTAATTTGTTAGATATTGCATAGCTTTTCTACTTTTCTGTATATTTAGAAGCTTAGTTTTAACTATTAATTTAATCTAAATCTATAAATAATTAAGAAGTGCAGAACCGTCTTAGCATGATTAAAATTGACAAATCACCAGATCCTGATGGCATTCACCCTCGGGTATTAAGGGAGTTAAGTAATGTGATAGACAGGCCTCTATTCCTTATATTTAAAGACTCTATAGAAACAGGGTCTGTTCCTTTTGATTGGCGGCAAGCAAATGTGGTACCAATATTCAAAAAGGGGTGTAAAAGGGAACCTGGAAACTATAGGCCGGTAACTTAACATCTGTTGTGGGTAAAATTTTTGAAGGGTTTCTAAGGGATACCATTATGGAATATCTCAATGTTAATAAATGTTTAACTCCATATCAACATGGATTTATGAAGGCTCGCTCCTGTCAAACTAACCCGATCAGCTTCTATGAGGATGTAAGCTCTCAAATGGACCAAGGAGAATCATTGGATGTCATATATCTCGACTTCTCTAAAGCATTTGACACTGTCCCACATTGGTAAGTAAGATGATAAAGCTTTGGCTAGGGGAAAATGTGTGTAGATGGGTAGGTAGCTGGCTTAGTGATAGAAAACAAAGAGTGGTTATTAATGGTGCATACTCAGATTGGGCCAGGGTTACTAGTGGGGTACCACAGGGTTCTGTATTGGGCCCCCTACTATTTAATATATTTATTACTGATCTAGTGGATGGCTTACACAGTAAAATATCAGTATTTGCAGATGATACAAAACTATGTAAGGTAGTTAACACAAAGGAGGACAGTTTGCAACTACAGACAGATTTGAGTAAATTAGAGAATTGGGCTGAAAATGGCAAATGAGGTTTAACACAGATAAGTGTAAGGTTATGCACATGGGAAGGAGAAACAGATGCTACAATTACTTACTAAATGGGAAACTGCTGGGGAAATCAGATATGGAAAAAGACTTAGGCATCTTAGTCAATAAGAAGCTAAATTGGAGTGCCCAGTGTCAGGCAGCTGCCACCAAAGCAAATAGGGTCATGGGATGCATTAGAAGAAGTCTGGGGACTCGAGATGAAAACATAATTCTCCCTCTGTACAAATCACTCGTCAGACCACACTTGGAGTATTGTGTGCAATTTTGGACGCCAGTGCTCAAGAAAGACATTACTGAACTTGAAAGGGTTCAAAGGCGGGCTACTAAAATGATAAATGGAGTTGGTTCACTACAATACCCAGAAAGGTTATCAAAATTAGGTCTATTTACTCTAGAAAAGAGAAGACTTAGGGGAGACCTAATATATATGTACAAGTATATCAGAGGGCAATACAGAGATCTCTCCAATGAACTGTTTGTACCAAGGACTGTGACAAAAACAAGGGGGCATTCTCTTCGTTTGGAGGAAAGACAATTTCTGCACCAGCATAGAAGAGCGTTCTTCACGGTAAGAGCAGTGAGGCTCTGGAATTCTCTTCCTGAGGAAGTGGTGATGGCCAGCTCACTGAATGAATTTAATTTAAGAAAGGAATGGATGCTTTTCTTGTGAGTAACAGTATAGAAGGTAACGAATAACATAATATTATAGGTAGATGGTTGACCCGGCTTAGGGGAAGGAATTTTTTTTCCCTATGGAGAAAATTGGCTTCTACTCTGTGGGTTTTTTTCCTTCCCCAGGATCAACAATGCAGAACAGCTGCACTAAAAATAGGCGGAACTAGATGGACATAAGGTCTTCCTTCAGCCTTTAAAACTATGTTACTATGTTACTATGTAAAATCTGTTGGGGGATTAGAAATTATTGGTTTAAAGGCAGTTGCAGATAAGAGTATGGGAAATTGTCCAAGTATTTTGGATTTTTTCTAATTCACATTTGATTTCGATTGATTTTTTTTACATCCGTGTGTTATCCATGTGATGCACGTGTGACATTCGTTTGCAATCCGTTTTTAAACAACTATAAATATACATGAAGAAATACAGTTTCCTACATTTATAATAGAAATTTATTCATAAAAATCTGATGCCACTCGGATGTTCCATGTGGGGTCCACTTACTTTTTCGCACTCATACACTTGAATGTGTGAGTCTCATCTGAAATTTGGCAGAAAGTAGTGCATGTTACAATTTTTTTCTCACAGACAGTCAGACCAAGAAACAAATTGTTTATCTTAGCAGCCTGTTATTATTGAGTAGCAACTTACTCGAGAAAATAGCTAGCAAACTAAAAACTACAACTGAACCTGGCGGTTCTTGTACAGATTAAAGATTCGGACCAGCAGTCCATAAAGGTTCCTGCATGAGCAGAGATAGCCCCAACCACAGACTAAAAGGTGGCAACTTGGACTTGTTCTCCCTGAAAAGACGTCAAGCGCTACACGCTCCTCCTAAAGAATCGAAGGGCAGAGCAGAGTGTGAATTACCTACAAAAGAGAAAGTGTGCTGAAAAAAAAAAACATGCTAGCATGAGTAACGTAATCTACGAAATACAAAGTAAAGTATAAAGTATGTACTGCAAGATTATATGCTGCCTACTTAATAAAAGAAACAGAAGGTAGGTGCAAAATAAAGAATAAAAACAGCAAGGAGATAAATCCCTAGCTGGAATTTCAATGACTGGGTTTAAAGATATAGCAAAATGGATGAACATCGAAAATAAACTATCACCAGCAGGAAATGCCAGCAGGGGGACATAATATAAAGCTGCACACGAAAGGTGATAGGGCAGACAAATGAAAACATTTGTGCTATGCTAAACAGACTGAAGCCAAAATCATAGAACCTAAACACCTGGAGAAAAGGTATGTCTGCTGTGGCTTGGCAGAAACAGAAGCTGACCACAATACCACAAGGGTTCAATAGCTTGAACCCAGAAACATTACACAGCACTAGTGAATAATATGAATCAGTGCACTGTCTGTATACTTTCCGATTAAAAATCAGGTAGCACATGTCTGATTTATATGCTTGACTGAATGAACCCTAACGGGGATGTTTAGAAAAAATACAAAAACTACACACAGATAGCAAGGAATGTCAAATAATGAAATTACATATACTTTTACATCAGTGCATCTAATGCATCAGCATTATCAGCTGCATATGTTGAAGCCCGTGTACCCCACTTGATTTCCGCAACCAATCAATGACCTCATTGTTCTTGGCATGTGATTGACCTCAGTGATGGTTGGCCTTCTCCCCAGGGTTGCCAACTTGACTTTTTGTTTCTGCACAATTTACTGAAAAGGAGTGTATCAATAAATAATATCAATACACATACAGTAAAAGATAAGTTTTATTAGTATAAAAGCTTAAGTATAATTGGCTGGTATAATTAATAAAAAAGCGATACTCAAACAGACGCAATTGATGCGAAACAAATTAATCCACCAAGTAAGATAAAATCGTAACATATATAGTAACAAAGTGCCCAATAATGTCAATACAATGAAGGTAAAGGTTTTATTTCACCCGTTTGTAATAGTAAAGATGAATCAACGAGACTGCAGGAATAAGGCAGTTAAGGCTACATACTGCTAAACTTTTGTGTCCTGTGCAGCTCCCACTCTGACAAGGGCAGTACCCAAGTGAGAACCTACAGTGGGGAAAAAAAGTATTTATTCCCCCACAATTGTGCAAGTTCTTCCACTTAAAAAGATTAGAGAGGCCTGTAATTGACATCATAGGTAGACCACAACTATGAGAGTCAAAATGAGAAAACAAATCAAGAAAATCACCTTGTCTGATTTGGCATGATTTATTTTTCAAATTATGGTGGAAAATACGTATTTGGTCACCTAAAATCATGCAAGATTTCTGGCTCTCACAGACCTGTAACTTCTTCTTTAAGAGGCTCCTCTGTCCTCCACTCATTACCTGTAGTAATAGCACCTGTTTGAACTTGTTATCAGTATAAAAGACATTTGTCCGCAACCTCAAAACAGTCACACTCCAAACTCCTCTATGGTGAAGACCAAATAGCTGTCAAAGGACACCAGAAACAAAATTGTAGCCCTGCACCAGGCTGGGAAGACTGAATCTGCAATAGGCAAACATCTTGGTGTGATGAAAACAACTGTGGGAGCAATAATAAGAAAATGGAAAACATACAAGACCACTGATAATCTCCCTCGATCTGGGGCTCCATGAAAGTTCTCACCCCGTGGGGCCAAAATGATCACAAGAACCGTGAGCAAAAATCCCAGAACCACACGGGGGGACCTAGTGAATGACCTGCATAGAGCTGGGACCTTCGTAACAAAGGCTACCATCAGTAACACACTATACCGCCAGAGACTCAGATCCTGCAAGGCCAAATGTGTCCCCCTGCTTAAGCCAGTACATGTCTGGGCCAATCTGAAGTTTGCTAGACAGCATTTGGATAATCCAGAAGAGTATTGGGAGAATATCATATCGTCTGATGAAACCAAAGTAGAACTGTTTGGTACAAACAAAACTTGTTGTGTTTGAATAAGACATAATGATTAGTTGCATCCAATGAACACCACACCTACTGTGAAGCATGGGGGTGGAAACATCATGCTTTGGGGATGTTTCTCTGCTGCAAAAGGACCAGGACAACTGATGAGTGTACATGAAAGAATGAATGGGGCCATGTATCATGAGATTTTGAGTGCAAAACGATGAAACGTGGATGGGTCTTTCAGCATGATAATAATCCCAAGCACACCGCCTGGGCAGCGAAGGAGTGGCTTCATAAGAAGCATATGAAGGTCCTGGAGTGGCCTAGCCAGTCTCCAGATCTCAACCCTATAGAAAACCTTTGGAGAGATTTGAAAGTCCGTGTTGCCCAGTGACAGGCCCAAAACGTCACTGCTCTAGAGGAGATCTGCATGGAGGAATGGGCCAACTTACCACCAACAGTGTGTGCCAACCTTGTGAAGACTTACAGAAAACATTTGAACTCTGTCATTGTTAGAAAAGGATATATAACAAAATATTGAGATGAACTTTTGTTAATGACCAAATACATATTTTACACCAGAATTTGAAAAAAAAAATCTTGCCAAATCAGACAAGGTGATTTTCTGGATTTGTTTTCTCATTTTGACTCTCATAGTTGTGGTCTACCTATAATGTTAATTACAGGCCTCTCTAATCTTTTTAAGTGGGAGAACTTGCACAATTGGTGGCTGACTAAACATTTTTTTCCCCACTGTATATGCAAGTAAATGTTACCCCAATAGTCCCTCGTGATGCGCTTCAGTCTCAGCAATGAGACGTCATTAGGATCGTGTACTTGTAACAAAAAGGGGAGAAGATCAAATAGATCTCAGTGTAAAGATTATAGGTCAAGGCCCTGCAGTGGAAGAACGCCCAAATGGAGGTGATCAGAGTGCTGCATAGCCTCAAAGACTATAGACAATGGATATCTCAAAAGGCAAGTTAGATATAGGGACACTAATCCCACCTCCTACGGCATCCCACGTCATCGGTATTTCACTTACACATTGTCATGTGGTTTAGTCACATGGTCACATTTCCATAGCTATGTGATGACATAAATGTGCCAGATATCTGTTGGATGCCACAGCCGTGATGTTATGTACATCCATTGAATGTCGTGGCTGGGAGGCATAATGTTCATGGGAGAAATTTCTCATGGTACTAGCAGTGATGTCATGAAGGTTACTGCAGTCCAATGGCCATCTCACACTGAACTGACCATGGAAACAACTGGCTGTGACCTGAGGTAACCTCAATGACGTTACCGCTCATCACTGAAGCTGCGCTCTCATGTTCAGCTCAGTATCTGCTGGATTAATGACTGAGTGGTCGCATCATGCCACCATTCAGCCATGCAATCCAGATAAAGCAGAGTTGGGCTCTTCATGGGACAAATGAATTGTCGTCAGACTGGTGAGGAATATGGTGTTTTATTATTTTTAATTTTACAGTAATAAATGGGAAAATGAGTGTGGGGAGTGTTTATTTCAAATATAGGGCTACTAGTGTTTATTTTAATCATTACTAACCCCATAGTCTTTATTACATTTGACTATGGGGTTAGTAATGAGGATGTCTTATACATGTCTCTCCATTACTAAACCCTGGGCTTGATGTCAGCAGACAATAAAACAGCTGACATCAACCCCAACCCTATTACCCCACTTGCCATTGCACCAAGCAAGTGGAAAGAGTGGAGGCTAAGCGCAAGATTTGGCACATCTTATGGATACCCCATTTCTGGGGCAGCTGAGGGCTGATGGTTTTTGCATAGGAGGGGGCCAATATGCATGGCCCCTTCACATGCTAATAATATAAGCCAACAGCTGTCTCTTTAGCCTTTGCTGGTAATTATAGTGGGACCCTGAGTCACTTTTCTCTGGGGTCCCCCAGAAATTAATCAGTATAGGCTAAACAAAGCCGTGAGCTGTTATTAATAGCTTGGGGACCTTCAGGGCTATTGGCCCCTTTCCCAGATTATTAACATCAGCCCCCCCAACTGTCAGCTTTCCCTCTGCTGGTTATGGAAATTATCGGGGATCCCAGAACAGTTTTTTATTTATTTATTTATACACAATGTACACAGCGCATGCTGACTGCAACTCTCAGCATTGCTGCCTGGTCAGTGATTATGAGAGCTGGCTTCACCACTGAGCGTCTGGAAACTGCGCTAACTGTACTGATTTTCCCAGGCGCTGGTACATGTCACACTGATACGGCACACAGATGCCACAAGTATACCACATGGATTACCCACATATGTAACACACAGACACATGGACACGGATAGCGCTGTTTTTTCCAGTACCAGTAATATCAGGATGTGTGAATGGGGCCTTAAAATACATCTATACAATATGTACACTGTTAGGATTCCACACTATTTTCAGCTTGAGGAGTCATATTGTGACCACAGGTATGTCAATAGCATACTTGAGTCATGTACTGTCAGGCTTCTTGTCTGCTCCTCTCAGAACATCGAAAGAAGCAGGAAAAGTTGCTATCACTCAAGCTGGCGATAGAGGGGAATCCAGAATGGGAACGCATATTACAAGCTGTGATGATTTAGCAATCCAAAGTCACATAGAGTGACTGCAGAAATTTAGCAGACTCCCAGGTAAACTCCTTTAAATGGGTTCTCAGGTCATTTCTACTGTACAATAGACACTGTAAAACCAAAACCCAAATAACAAAGGCAGAATTTTTTTTCACTATTTCTTCACACTTGGAATTGTTTTAATATTTTTTCATTGTACAGTAAAATAAATGATTATTCAAAACTACAACTTATCTTATAAAAAACAAGACCTCATACAGCTATGATGATAAAAAAAAAAGATATGGCTGTTAAAAAACAGGAGAACAAAATGAAAGCGCAAAACAAAAATTTGCTAGGCCTTGAAAGGGTGTAAAGGTAAAATGATCATTGTAGATTACAAATCTTTGGAATATTTTCTATACATGAAATCCTGTACAGTTTATACTAGAGAGAATTGCCAACTTTCCCTTTCAGTGGGTCACCTCATGATCATTTGTAATCCATTCATTTGCCTCCAGAGAAACAGCTAGAGACAATGCAGGCACATGCATTAATTAATTAAGGCACTATCTGCTATCTGGTTGTCTTAAATGAAAATCAGATGTTGTTCTATGCTTGTTGCATACTCAGATTGTTAAATGTCCTAAAATAATCTGTTGAATTCTAATAAGTTCATGTTTCCCTATGCTTTGTGCACATTAATTCACAGGAACAAAACCATCTGTTACAGAAATGTCTGAAACATGGAACAGCGGCATAATCCTTCAAAACAAAGTGGCAGCAAAGCCAATGTTTAAGGACACACATATAGATTCTATATATTTATATATGTATGTATATATATGTATATATACTGTATTTATATATAAATATATATATATGGGAGGCGGCCAGGGTGGTAGCTGTGGCAATGAGCTGCATTGTTCCCACACCCTGGCACCCCACAGATGAACCAATGTCCCTTTTGCTATATGTGCAGCGTGCACAACAGAACAATCACATTTACTGTCAGAGTCCCCTCTGCATTTGTCACTTCAGCTCTGAATCCACGAGCTCCACAAACAACTTCAGAAACAATGTACTTTCTCAACAGTTCAACTTTACTTATCAGTATGGCTTCCATCACAGATGCAGCACAGTGTGGACAGAGTAACATTCCTAACACTTCCCTGTCTTCCTAGCAATCTCTGCTCTTCCTGGACAATCTCTGTCCTGTCTTAGCAATCTCTGCTCTTCCCAGACAATCCCTGTCCTGTCCTGGCAATCACTGCTTTTCGTGGACAATCCCTGTCCCATCCATGCCTTTAGACCCACCAGCTTCCTACCATTCTCTTGTCCACATTAAAAGGAAAAGGTACCAGGCTTGCCATCTCAGCTTCACCTGCCCCGGTCATAGACCCCGGATCCTCTTCGAGATGTTTACCATTCAAGCTGGTGACCGCCTGCATGCCACTCATCCTGAGGCCCTTTCTGGCCAGAGCAACCTATTCCCCATGGCTGTCAGACTGTCTTTGCTCACTACTGCATCTGCACTTAACAATAACCAGGAAGTGCCTCACTATATCCCACTGCTCTATGCTGTACTCATCTGTTACTCCTCCCAATCTTGAAAACCCCTAATGCCCACTCTACTATTCTATCTCATTCCCTATCTCTATGTATGTCGCCCCTCACTAGTTTCCTATGCTATTACTCCATACTATCCCTATTCTTATAAACAGTACATATCAAGTACATACACCATACAGCAAATTACAGGAACACATTAGCATTGGTAAATGACAAGATGCCACACGTAATCCATGTGAACAGTGTCCAAAGAGAGGGAGGCATGTGACGCCTCGGTCACCTCCATACATATATACAGTACATATATATATTTATATATATATACACATATAATATGTGTCTATGTGTACATATACCATACATATCTATGTATATTTATATATATTTATGTCTATCTATAAACAATGTATGCATAATAACATATATACTATTTATTATGCTTTGCTGACATTGGAAATCATACTTCAAAACGCTTTACAGACATCATCATCACTGACCCTATTGGGACTCACAAATTAAATTCCCTATCAGTATGTCTTTAGAGCAGAGGTAACTTTTTCAGAGTCCCCTGGACAGATTCTGGCAAAACGCAGCTGCCGGCCCCTTTAAGCCCCTCTTGCACTGTATGAATGCTGTGTTTGCATGCATTGAAAGATTATGTACTGATACTGGCCAGTGTCAGCCTCAGACCATACTTTGTGGGTGGAATTAGCGTGCAATGCGCTACCATCCCACACACTAAGGCAGAAGCAGCAGCCCCTGTGTCTCCTGTGATTATACCTCAGCCCCAACTCCAATGTCTCCTGTGATTATTCCGCAGCCCAAGCCCTAAATGTCTCCTATGATGAGCTCCAACCTCATTGTTTCCTGTGATGTGCTCCAACCTCCAGCCATAATGTCTCATGTGATGTTCACCAGCCTACAGCACCAGTGTCTCATGTGATGTGCTCCAGTCTCAATATTTCATTTCAAGTATATGCTCCAGCCCCAGTGTCTCCTGTGATGTATATTCTCCAGCCCCAGCATCTCCTATATGATGTATATGCTCCAGCCCCAGTGTCTCCTATGTGATGTACATGCTGCAGCCCCAGTGTCTCCTTTGTGATGTATATACTCCTGCCCCAGCATCTACTATGTGATGTATGTGCTTCATCCCCAGGGTATCTTACGTGATATATGTTCCCCAGCCCCTCTTTCTCTTATGTGATGTATATGCTTCAATCCCAGTGTTTCTTATGTGATGAATGTGCTTCAGCGCAAGCATCTCTTATGATTTTTAAGCTCCAGCATCTCTTATATAATATATATGCTGCAGCGCCAGCACTCCTATGTGATGTATATATTGCAGCCCCAGCGTCACCTATGTAACATATAAACAGCAGTCTCTCTCTGTGTCTCCTATGTGATGTATGCTGCAGACCTCCCACTGCTTGAGTTCAATAAATGTAACATGAGCAGTGATCAATTTCCCACGTGAGTAGACCTGAATTGTAATATACATCAGTGTTCGATACAACTTACTGCTGCAAATTCTTTAAAAAACTTATTATCACAAGTTGATTGTGCTCCATCCCGGTGCAACTCTGGAACAGCAGTTGTGAGAATCAACATGATCGCACATGGCACCAAACAGAAGCAGCTCCAGCCATCACATTATGGGTGAGTTAATTAATTGTTTGGCCAAATATAGCAGAGCAATTTTCAAATTGATAATTCTGTGCTGCCCCCAAATGGCCCATGGCAGAAAAAAAGGTTCCTCACTGCTGCTTTAGAGTGTAGGAGGAAATTGGAGAGCCCAGAGAAAACCTGATGTTATCCTTGGAGGGATTTGAATCCAATAACCCAAATTGACAGTGCTAACCACTGAGCCACTGTGCTTCTTGAGATATATATATATATAGAGAGAGAGAGAGTGAGCTCATTATAACAGTTACGGCTGTGCGGGCTTTCTCATAATACCTTGCAACTACTATATTACATAGTTTAGGTAAGCGAATACAAAAATGTGGGCAGGGGAGGCAATGGCATTTTAGGATTTTACAGCTGATGGAACCCAGGTCAGAGAACTCAGTTTATTGAACATATGAATAAAAAAAATGTTGAATCAAATTGTTGAACACTGTTACAAGAGATAAATCACATTGGGAGTGGTGGTGTAAGTCTGTGAATAGTAATCCAAAGATTCTAGTGATAGGGAGGTGCTGGATCTGCAGAGTCAGTGGAACTGTAAATTGATAGAGCTATGATATACTGCGGTAACAACACCTTCATGACAGGATTTTTTTCTTTTCTTTATATATGATTTTTTCAAAATTCTATTTATTAAGGGGATTGTTTTCTTTTATTGTTTTGAGTCACTGCAACCAAAAAGGGCAGCTTAACACCCCTCTGTCTTAATTTTGTGTTTGCCTTAAAGAGATAATCAGGGCTTCAATAATTTACTAGGAGACCTCAGAGTGTTATTCACGTCATGTGTTTTCTGGAAAATAAGAGACTTTGAGGTATTGAGATTAAATAAATAAATAGAATACTCAAATTGAAATACATTTGTAGCAAAACTAATTTTGTGAGAAAAGTTTAGACCAATCTGGGCCTTCTCTTAATTTACATGACATGTCCTACTGCTCAAATTTTTTTCTCTGACATCACACAGACCCATAGAGCTTAACTGATCCACACACACATTCTTTTTGAGACACAGATCAGTGTCTCCAGTCCATGAGACTTGGGGCACATCCTATTCTCATCCATTGTATGGATCAGAGTCAGTCATTAATGTCTATGGGATCCATGTAAAACAGATGAAAAACTGAATACAAGAGTCAATGCATAAAAAAGTTCAGACAGTCTACCTGCATCAATTTTTAAAATAGGATGAGAAAAAGATAGATGCAACACGGATGCAAAATAGAAGCAAAACAGATGATATATGAGAAAAAAAATGTCTGTTTTTGATAGATGTAAAAATGTAAATCATGTATGTAACCTTTTAGGCCTCTTTCACACTTCCATTTTTTACCATCAGTCAAAATCCGCCAGGTTTTGAAAAAAACGGATCCGCATTTTTTTTTTGCGGATCCGTTTTTTTCCCCATTGACTTCTATTATTGGCGGATTTTGACGGATTGCCGTCTGTTGCATCCGTTTTTGTGAGGATCCGCCATAATGTTGCTGTCCGTTAACATCCTCGAAGATTTCCAAACGGAGCTTGCAACGTTTTTTTGGCTGGCGGATCCTCCAGACACTGATTTAACCCCAAATTCTGTCTGGGTGCCGGACAAAAAAAAAAATTCTCTCTCTCTCTCTCTCTCTCTCCCTCTCCCTCTCCCTCTCTCTCTCTCTCTCTCTCTCCCTCTCCCCCTCCCTCTCCCTCTCTCTCCCTCTCCCTCTCCCTCTCCCTCTCCCTCTCTCTCTCTCTCCCTCTCCCCCTCCCTCTCTCTCTCTCTCTCTCCCTCCCTCTCTCCCTCACTCTCCCTCTCTCCCCTTCCCGGCCAGCGGTTCCTTTAAATTTCATCATTTTGCGGATCCGTCAAAAAACGATTCCTGTGGCATCCGTTCACATCAGTTAAGAACGGATCTGCTTCTCCACCTTTTTGGCAGATTGTAACTGACATAAAAAACTGAAGTGTGAAAGAGGCCTTATGGGATTATGAGAAAGATAGACTGACCTTTCTGGCAGTGCCCATAGTCATAATTCATTCATTAAAGGGTCAACAAACACATTAACATTGATTATTGTAGACCATCAATATTAGGTTGCTGTTGTATAACTTTTGGCACAGACGTTTGTCAAACCCGACCCTATATCTGAAGTAGGGGCAATGTCTTACTTCCTTGAATACTAGGTGAGTGCCACGGCCCCATCAATTAGCTGTTCAAAAGGGGTCCAAACACTTTCACATATCTAACTTTATTGGTCTCTCCTAGTTGATGAAGTCTATTCTAGTCTAGTCTCCTGACAAAGCTAAATGTGAAACAGAGGAAAAAGAAAAGTAGTAGATTACGCGTTTCGAACAATAGCTTGTTCTTTCTCTTTTGAGAAGACTGCACATGGTTCGGGCTATCCACTACACATGCCTTTAGGTGAGCTGGCTTCTTTTTCTCTTTCTAAATTTGAAATGTGTGTCAGGTCTGGTAAGTGGACCTACTTTTCTTCAAATAGTCATTGGCTGTTTATATGTTTTTTTGTTGTATCTATACCTATATTGCACAGCTATTTCTTCCCTATAATTTATAATTTATTTTGGTATTTTTGCAAATTATGCAATTTTTGCTTATACTATGGCTCATCCTACTGTGTTTAATAATTGATTACCAGTCCTACACCATTAATAAAATTTGGTTGATCCACCTATTTTTCTTGTGCACCTATATAATTAAGTGATTATAGATTTTTTTTAGTTTTTGCTAGTAAAATCTGATATATTGTATTATATACAGGTTCTTGCTCAGTTTTTATTGGGTTCTGGTCTGGTAGTTGACTCAGCTCAACATCAACCTTTTAAAATGAGGGCAGCCCTGATCTCCATGATTCCAGCCCTCGAAACCCTCATCGGTGACCAACTGTTATTGCATGAACATTTTAGACATTGCATTATGAGACTTTTTGTGTCTTCAAATAAGACTCTTCCTGATAACAAAGGTGAAATGAGCGATATTTTTGTGTTAGTTGATACACAGAGACATTGAGCTGAACTTAGTATGTTGTCACTCACAAGTGAAAAGAGCAAATTCTGTTTCACCCACCTGGATTTATGATATTTTCCATTTTATTACACCTATAACAGGTCTAGACCTACTTATGGGACATTGGCAATGGCATAAAATATTATAGCTCGGTCAGGATCTCATGCAATCTCATAAAATATTAGGCAGAAGACTTTTATAGGAAATGTTGAAGCAAAGCAAAAACCTATAAATTGTAAAAGCAGAGAATCGTTATGATGCTATTAAACGCTGGTAGTACTATTTCAAGGACAGGATATTATTTTCCTGTTGTGATATTTTTATTAGGTCGATGTATCAATGGATCAATTAAATTTAGCAGTTATGTTTTCATGACTTCAATGGACATGTAACCCTTTGCTAACCTAGATAGTCAGGTGGATGGACGAATGAATGAATGAAGGGATGGATGGATAGATGGCTTTCTTCTGGCGCCTCGACCATGCAACCCATTTTTTTTCAAGTGCCTCCTTATTGTGCATCTTGAAACAGCCACACCGCTAGTTTTCACAGAGTCCAGTATTTCAGCTGATGTTATGTGTGGGTTTTTCATTGCATCCCAAACAATTTTCCTGGCATTTGTTACAGGTCACAGGTGAGGCTGTTACCTTTAGTAGCCATTCAAACCCATCAAGAATCCAGTATAAATTTATTACCCTCACCCACAAAGCACTCCATGGCTCAGCACCACCCTACATCTCCTCCCTCATCTCAGTCTACCACCCTACCAGTACCCTCCATTCTGCTAATGACCTGAGGTTAACATCCTCAATAATCAGAACCTCCCACTCCCGTCTACAAGACTTTTCACGTGCTGTACCAATTCTTTGGAATGCACTACCCAGGTTAATACAATTACTCTCAATCCCCACAGTTTTAAGTATGCCCTAAAAACGCATTTGTTCAGACTGGCCTACCACCTCTACGCATTAACCTAACTATCCCTATGTTGCCCATTCAAAATTTTTACCATAACCAGGTTCCTTGCATCATGTTCTCACATTCTTTATGTATTTAATACTTAGGCTGATAACCAGTTCATGCAGCAATACATGAACACCCAATTCTTACACTATGGCTGGTCCATACTATCAGGGCAATTGTTACCATCCATCTTTCGTGTGTCTCCCCTTTTTCCTCATAGATTGTAAGCTCGCGAGCAGGGCCCTCATTCCTCTTGGTATCTGTTTTGATCTGTGATTATTGTTATGCTGTAATGTCTATTGTCTGTACAAGTCCCCTCTATAATGTAAAGTGCTGCGGAATATGTTGGCGCTATAGAAATAAAATGATTATTATTATTATTAGAATATTATATTTGTGTCAACTTCTGTGCCTGCTATCAGGCCAAAATCACCAAGGTATGTAAACTTTTGATCAGAGTCATTTGGATGATTTGGGTTGTAATTATGATTTAAAAAGAGAAAACACAGTAGTTTGGCAATAAATGGCTTCACCCAACCACTAACCATGAGTGGAGAAAAAGTTTTGGCTTTATCAATCCGATCGATAGGGGATAGATATGTGGAGATAATTAAATTTAGGATACATAAGAAAGATATGAAATAGCTAGACTGATAGAATGATAGATGAACATATATAGCTAAATATATAGATAGGAGATAGAGATAAATTGAGCAACTTTACATCACATTTAAAAATATCTCATTGTACCCCTCACAACAAAGTCTAATAAGATGGTAGAAACGATTCAATTCCTTAAATTTGTTTTTCAGAGTTGGCCAATAAAAGAGGATTAGCTCTATTATGTAAAAAGTCAGAATGTAGGGGAAACTTTCTGTATTTGTAGGGGCAGGTAATAATTCTTTTAGTGAATGGGAGGGAATCTATGATAGGAAACACCACAGATACTGAGGTTTTGGTAGGTGCTGTGCACTGTAATTAATACTGGAAACATATCAATAAATACAGTCATATGTTAAAGTTTGGGCACCCCTATTAATGTTAACCTTTTTTCTTTACAACAATTTTGGTTTTTGCAACAGCTATTTCAGTTTCATATATCTAATAACTGATGGACTCAGTTATATTTCTGGATTCAAATGAGGTTTATTGTACTAACAGAAAATGTGCAATCTGCATTTAAACAATATTTGACCGGGGCAAAAGTATGGGCACCTCAACATATAAGTGACATTAATATTTCGTAGATATTCCTTTTGCAAAAATAACAGCCTCTAGTCGCTTCCTGTAGCTATTAATGAGTTCCTGAATCCTGGATGAAGGTTTTTGTGACCATTCCTGTTTACAAAACAATTCCAGTTCAGTTAAGTTTGATGGTCACCGAGCATGGACAGCCCGCTTCAAATCATCCCACAGATGTTCAATGATATTCAGGTCTGGGGACTGGGATGGCCATTCCAGAACATTGTAATTGTTCCTCTGCATGAATACCTGAGTAGATTTGGAGCGGTGTTTTGGATCATTGCCTTGCTGAAATATCCATCCCCTGCGTAACTTCAACTTCGACACTGATTCTTGCACATTATTGTCAAGAATCTGCTGATACTGAGTAGAATCCATGCGACCCTCAACTTTAACAAGATTCCCAGTGCCGGCATTGGCACACAGCCCCAAAGCATGATGGAACCTCCACCAAATTTTACTGTGGGTAGCAAGTTTTTTTCTTGGAATGCTGTGTTTTTTAGCCTCCATGCATAACGCCTTTTTGTATGACCAAACAACTCAATCTTTGTTTCATCAGTCCACAGGACCTTCTTCCAAAATGTAACTGGCTAGTCCAAATGTGCTTTTGCATACCTCAGGCGACTGTTTGTGGCGTGCTTGCAGAAACGGCTTCTTTCGCATCACTCTCCCATACAGCTTCTCCTTGTGCAAAGTGCGCTGTATTGTTGACCGATGCACAGTGACACATCTGCAGCAAGATGATGCTGCAGGTCTTTGGAGGTGGTCTGTGGATTGTCCGTGACTGTTCTCACCATTCTTCTTCTCTGCCTTTTTGATATTTTTCTTGGCCTGCCACTTCTGGGCTTAACAAGAACTGTACCTGTGTTCTTCCATTTCCTTACTATGTTCCTCACAGTGGAACTGACAGGTTAAATCTCTGAGACAACTTTTTGCATCCTTCCCCTGAAAAGCTTTGTTGAATAATCTTTGTTTTCAGATCATTTGAGAGTTGTTTTGAGGAGCCCATGATGCCACTCTTCATAGGAGAGTCAAATAGGAGAACTACTTGCAAGTGGCCACCTTAAATACCTTTTCTCATGATTTGATACACCTGGCTATGAAGTTCAAAGCTCAATGAGGTTACAAAACCAATTTAGCGCTTCAGGAAGTCAGTAAAAAGTAGTTAGGAGTGTTCAAATCAAGAAAATGATAAGGGTGCCCATACTTTTGCACCTGTTAAATTTTGTTTAAATGCAGATTGCACATTTTCTGTTAGTACAATAAACCTCATTTGAATCCAGAAATATAACTGAGTCCATCAGTTATTAGATATATGAAACTGAAATAGCTGTTGCAAAAAACAAAATTGTTATAAAGAAAAAAGGTTAACATTAATAGGGGTGCCCAAACTTTAACATATGACTGTATATGTGACAATGGGAGACCATGACTTATGAATATCCAACTTACGTACGACCCTAGTTACAAATGTCAAATGTTAAAATAACAAAAAAAAAACCTGTCACATGCTCATCACTGATCCCTACGGACACCGTTCAGTCCTCTTCTTTCTACGGTCACACGCTGCATCTTCGACCTCTTTACTTTAGACAAGGACTTTCAGCTGCATCTAGGTTGGAGCTCACAACGTGTCATAAGGTCGCATCGTCACCACAACCTTATAACCGGCAAGGCCGGCATGAAGGTTAACAAAAATCTTGGTCTATGATGAAGAGGCTGAAGATACGGCGAAGAGGGAAGATGAGGGCCATGCGGCGAGGTGAGTATTGGTTAAAAATGCCAAACAAACTAATACATCTCTGGTCATGTGCCACATATCTAAGACTTCTGGTCATGTCCAAGCCCTGGAGGTCACTGCACTTTATTAGGCAGCGATGTTGATGTCACAACCTTATGATGCTTTATACCCATTGAGGCCTGGATGTAACCCGTAAATCCTTGACCTTTAGCGAAGAGGCCGGAGATGCTTCACAATCAACTACAGAAAGAAGAGGATTGCATGGTGGGGTGGCCAGTGTGGTCATCAGTGAAGTCATGATTAATGTTTTTCTCTGCCCTGTTCCAACTTACATACATTTCCGGCTTACGAACAAAGCTACAAAACGCATCTTCTTATCACGAGGACTGCCTGTAATTCTCCGAACACCAGTATCACTGATTTAGCCAGTGATATTCAGACCATGAAAGTGAGTCTGAGACAAATTTTTAGTATTCTTGCTTTTTCTCCAAAATTTTCATGTATTTATTTTTAATAAGAGTATTTTTTAAAACAGTATTTCATGGTTAAAAATAAAATCATTAGATTATTGTTTTGTTTCTCTTTCAGCGAAATTCTTTGGTTACCTTTACCGAATCACATGTGCATTGATGAGTAATCTATCAGAGGGGAGGACATGAGTAAGATTAGGTTAATACATTTTCCTCCACCTACCTCATTGACACATTTTAGAAGAAGAAAGCCTTGGATGGAGCGAGCTTTTAACCTCTTGAATTGGTAGATAACACACTGCACACGTTTTACATCTGACCTTTATTTTCATCTTTTTAATCTTTATTTTTGCACTTAATAATCTTCCTCTAGTATGAATGCATTATACATTTAGCCTTTACTTTCTCTTGATTTTTTTTTTCCCAGGTATAAAATAATCTTTTACCATCTTACAGGTACAACAACAATAGTGCAGGTTTTATCCTCTAAACACCTTGCTAAGACTGTTCACGGTCATTCTTCTTTATCAAGAAGTGCACCATGTTTAAAGACCTGTAACAGATGCTGGGATTCTTAAGGCAGAGATCCTTGAGGCGCTTTTTGTTCTAGAAAGGAGTGCACCCAGATGCTTTCTCCTGTAAAGCCTTTAGCATCTATTGTACCTTGGAAAGACCAAACATACCATTTGTGTGCTTCAAAATAAATGCAGCATAAAATGAAATCAGCCATTATTTCAGAATCACTCTATACCGCAGATGGCGGGAATGAAGAAACCAGACATAAAATAAAAGATACAGCGATCAGCCATAATATTAAAACAGGTAAAGTGAAGAACGTAGATTACCTTTTTATAATGACACCTTTCAATGGATGAGATATATGAGGCAGAGAACAGTCAGTTCATTAAGTTATTGTAATGGAAGGAGAATAAATGGGCGTGTACAGCTGTGAGTGACTGACAATCGTGATAAGTGGATGACTGGGTCATTTCATTCCTAAAAATATCAGGTCTATTGGAATGTTCCCAATTTGCAGTGGTCAATATCCATCATCAGTAGACCACAGAATGACAGCTAGTTAACCAGCAACAGGAATCTGTGTGTCGATGGACCATGGGGCCACTGAGCCATGGAGCAATGGGAAAAGGGGGCTTGGCATGATGAATCATTTTTTTCTTTTACCACATGTGGATAGCCGAGTGTGTTTCATGTCCCTTGGAACACAATAGTATCAGCAGGGAAAATGGAAAGTAGGTTCTGGGCAATTTTGAGGTGCCAACATTCGTATGGATTCGATACATACCAATTAACTAAACATTTTGTAAAACAGGTACCCCCCATCATAGCAGAAGCATACCTTAATGGCGCTCACTGGTTTTAGCAGTGATGTGCCCTGGAAGACTTCCAAAATTGCTCAAGAGCAATTTGAAGAACATGGCAAAGATGTTGAATTGGCCTCCAAATTCTACAAAGTGCATTTCTGAGATGGTATGCTATCTCACTTCATCTTTCTCTCTCTCTCTCCTCTTTCTCCCTTTCTTTTTCTCTGTCTTTCTCTTCTTCCTTTTCTAGAATTGAGATTCGTTCAAATTTAATTACAAGCAAATCAAATTTTGGGTTAAAATTGAACAAATCTGAATTTCAAACAATCCTCTCACTTCTAGTAATGTTACCTTAAAACACGGGATTCACTGGTTCAAATGCAACTAATAACTGATTGGCATAGAATTTGCATGTTCTGGGTGTGTTTGTGAGAGTTTTTTGTTTTCTTCATCCTCTCAATATAGGTAACGATAAAGGTAGGTTACGGTAATTATCTCTCATGAAATTATGGTCTGTATGTGTGTGTCTGAAATGAGGGAAATTATAGTTGCACGCACTGGGAATAAGGACTGATGGGATTGGTGACATGGCTGGGTTCACACCGGCACTAAACAATTTTGTTTTTCTATTTTATCATAGGAACAAAAAAAAATATGAAAGTACTGTAGTATTATTACTATGTATGGTAATAATATTGGCTTTATTGTATACTAGTATGCAGTCAGTTTCTACACTGTGTTCCAAATTATTAAGCAAATGATATTTTTCTCTGATTTTCCTAAATAGTCAGTACAAATGACAGTCAGTCTAATAAAAGTAATCACCCGTTAGAGTATACAACAAATTTTATTGAAGAAACCTCCCAATGATAACAGTACAATCTCCAAAATGAATAAAAACTCAAATTGCACTGTTCCAAATTATTATGCACATTAAAATTTCTAAACATTTGATATGTTTTAAAGAACTGAAAATGCTCATTTCTGGAATTTGCAGCAATAGGAGGTCACATTCACTGAACAAAAAAGCTATTTAACTTCAAAACATCCTAACAGGCCAAGTTGCATGTTAACATAGGAACCCTTCTTTGATATCACCTTCACAATTCTTGCATCCATTGAAATTGTGAGTTTTTGGAGAGTTTCTGCTTGTATTTCTCTGCATGAAGTCAGAATAGCCCCCCAGAGCTGCTGTCTTGATGTGAACTGCCTCCCACCCTCATAGATGTTTTGCTTGATGATACTCCAAAGGTTCTCCATAGGGTTGAGGTCAGGGGAAGATGGTGGCCGCACCATGAGTTTATCTCCTTTTATGCCCATAGCAGCCAATGAATCAGAGGTATTCTTTGCAGCATGAGATGGTGCATTGTCATGCATGAAGATGATTTTGTTCCTGAAGGCATGTTTCTACTTTTTATACCATGGAAGACAGCTGTCAGTCAGAAACTCTATATACTTTGCAGAGGTCATTTTCACACCTTCAGGAACCTTAAAGAGCCCTACCAGCTGTTTCCCCATGATTCCGGCCCAAAACATGACTCCTCCACCTCCTTGCTGACGTCGCAGCCTTGTTGGGACATAGTGGCCATCCGCCAACCATCCACTACTCCATCCATCTGGACCATCCAGGGTTGCTCGACACTCATCAGTAAACAAAAATTAGTCTTCATGTATGTCTGGGCCCACTGCAACCGTTTCTGCTTGTGAGCACTATTTAGGGGTGGCCGAATAGTAGATTTATGCACCACAGCAAGCCTTTGAAGGATCCTACACCTTGAGGCTCGAGGGACTCCAGAGGCACCAGCAGCTTTAAATATCTGTTTGCTGGTTTAGCAGCCACTCTCTTAATCCGATGAACTTGTCTGGCAGAAGCCTTCCTCATTCTGCCTTTATCAGCACAAACATGTCTTTGCTCAGAATCAACCACAAATCTCTTAACAGTACAATGATCACGTTTAAGTTTTTGGGAAATATCTAATGTTTTCATCTCTTGACCAAGGCATTGCACTATTTGATGCTTTTTAGCAGCAGAGAGATCCTTTTTCTTTCCTAAATTCCTTGAAACCTGTGCCCTGCTTAATAATGTGGAACATCATTCTTAAGTAGTTTTCCTTTAATTGAGCTCATCTTGTAAACTAATTATCACAGGCGTTTGAGATTGATTTCAGTGATCCAAAGAGCCCTGATACACAATACCATCTATGAGTTTATTTGAAAAACAAAAAATTAAATTACATCTTTAGGACACTTAAATCCAATTTGCATAATAATTTGGAACACAGTGTAAGCTTTGTCTAGTGGAAGCTGCAGTTATTAAGAATCCTAGGTTTCAGATCTATGGGGCCCAATTGTCAAGACAAAAGAGGCACAAAAACTTTGAAAAGTTGCAATTTTTTTGTGTAATTTGGACTTGTATAATAATTGTACAACTTTAGATGTTTTAACATCACTTTGGATCAGCATTTCTGAAATGTGGAGGAGCTGGTGAAGGGCAGGGGCAAGGCTATCCCCTTTGTCTTTATTTTTATTTTATTTTTTGTCTTTGTTTTTATGAAGTCTGCCATTGTTTTCTATACCAAAAATGCTACTCAGTGACTGGAGTAATATTTCTGAAGCAACACATCGAGGCACGTGCCAATTGTTAGCCGCCCGAAATTCATTAAGTGGCATGCACCTCTTAATCAATCTGGCACTGTGTACTCTGTCAAGATTGGCATAATGTAAGCTTGCACTGCACCAGTCTTGGTGAAACAGCCCTATGTGTCATGCTCCTGGGTTTGAACCCTTGCACCTGTGTTTTGTAGTCAGCTCACTGTCCATCAAGCCAAAACGGACACACCTTTTTCCGGGTGTTTATCTTCTACTGTTCTAGCTGCAGTCTGTTTAGCATAACAGGTGTTTTCATTTGTCTGCTTTATCATCTTTCGGGTGCGGCTTTATATTCTGTCCCACTGCTGGCATTTCCTGCTGGTGATATTCTCATTTGGATATTCAGGTATTCTGCTGTAGTTTAAAACCAGTCAGTGTATTTCCCACTAGGGTTTGCTGTTTGCTGTTTATGATCTTTGCCCAGCACCTAACTAGTAGGTGGCATACTTTCTAACAGTAAGTACACTTTATACTTTATTTTGTAATTCGTAACTTACTCACTCCGGTATCTTTCCTTTTTTGAGCACATTTTCCCTTTTGTAGGTAATTCACACTCTGCTCTGCCCTCCATTTGTTTAGGAGGAACTTGATCTGTTCAATGGCCTCTTAGGCAGCATAGGTCTGAGCTATCATTGTCTAGTTTGTGGTTACGGTGATCTCTGCTCACGCAGAAACCACTAGGGACTGCTGGTCAGGATCTTTAGTCTGTACAGGAAGCAGCAGGGTCAGTGGCGGTATTTAGATTTACCTGTTATCCTGAGTGAGAAGCTACACTAACATTCTACTGCATATTTAAGGGAATATGAGGCCCTATTTTTTTTAAAAAAAATGGCTATTTCAAGACATTGAACCTTTTTGAGAAAAAAAAACACACACCGTATTTATGACTTAAGTTCACTTTACTGGAATTTTGTATTTCTAATTACTGGCAATCAGGTAATCTGTAAACATTATTCTTTTGATGTCAGCAATATAGTCACTATATTTGCAATATAGAAAGGAAACATAGGGCACTTCTTGTGAAATTCACATTTGTCGAAAGTAACACTGCAACAAGTAACACATAAGTAACTGTGTGTCCACTTTTTTCTAGGATATAAGTTTTCTTGCCTGATAAATGAGCACACTCTCTGCTACAAGAAGTAGGAAAATGACTGTATTACCATTAATCATATGATGAAAATCCAATTAGTTCTTTCCCTTTCCTAGTATGGTTTAAGAGGCCATTTAGATGATGTATTTGGCAATGAACATGTCACTATCGGAGAGCAAGTAGAGATTTAATTGCTGAAGGTGAACTTGCTATGACAAGAGATAACACATATTCTGCCCATGTCCTCCCCTCGCATCTCAAATCTTCAGAAATTGTGAAGTTATTTTGATTGGTACATCATTTTGTCCAAACTGCTTGACTGCAGATCTTGGCATTATGTCCAGTCAACCCCAAATGCCAGTTTACTACATACTTCTGAGCCTATGAGTATTTGCTGAGTTTTTGATGTTGAAGGTTTTCCGCATCATTTCTGCACCTGGGGGTAAATTATGTTACTTAAAAATTTGTCTTTACATGGAGGCACAAGACCCAATTCAATATACATAAATAAATATAATGCTAACAAAAATACAACACCGACAAATTAATTGTATAAAATAGGCTGCAATATTTATTAAGTTACCAGATACAAATTAGTTTAACAATAAAATATTAAAAACCATTCCTAATTCATCAATAAATAAATAATGAATCAATTAATATACACACGTGGTCAAAATTGTTGGCACCCCTCGTTTAATGACAGAAAAACCCACAATGGTCGCAGAAATAACTTGAATCTGACAAAAGTAATAATAAATCAAAAATCTATAAAAATGAACAAATGAAAGTCAAACAAAGCTTTTCAACCATGCTTCCACAGAAATAAAAAAATAAAATAAAACTCATGAAATAGGCCTGGACAGAAATGATGGTACCCCTGAAAATAATGTGACAAAAGCGACATGTTAAATCAAGGTGTGTCCACTAATTAGCATCACAGGTGTCTATAATCTTGGAATGAGTGAGTGGGACTGTATAGAGGGCTACAGGTACTCACTGTGCTGTTCGGTGACATGGTGTGTATTGTGACACTCCAGAGTCCGGTTGTCACAGTGACATTACCTCCCTCTAAGAGGTGAAGTCATGCTTGGAGGCAGAAAGGGACCCCCATGCTAGGCAGCATAGATTTAATCACAATTTCGTGCTGCAGGTCAGAAAGGGAGATGCCTTATAAATTCTGGCCAGCAGAGGGGGTTGGTGAGTCAGCTAGAAATCAGCTGTGGGGGTTGTCATGGAAATGAAACAGCTGTGAGCTGTGAGGAGAAACGATGACAGTTAAACGTGAGGACGTGAGGTAAAGAGATATTTCTGGAAGATCCTGTCAAATAAAGACAGGGAGCTGATTTGAGAGGAGCTCGATAGGCAGAGCTGATATGTGAAGAGGGAAAGGACAAGAGCAGAGACTGAGAGACTCTAGGGAAGCTAAAATACTGCATATAGCAGACCCCTGAGTGAAGCGCTCATAAAGAGAAAAGGGACATCAGAGTCCAAGGCTGACAGGAGTTGTACGCCTTGATAGCCGAATCTGAAAGTACAGGGGATTGTAAATTCCTGTGCACATTGAACACCTGAGGGTACGTCAGTGGATAAGGAGCCTGGGGCTGACGGTGAAAAGGACGGTACCTGTGGAATAGGCTCACGCTGACAGCCGGACAGGTTAGTGAAACCATCACGAATAGAGGGTCGCAGCATAGTTATACACAGCGGAGACCCACACACAAAGCGCAGAAAGGAAGGTCCTAAATCCCCACCTGGCAAGGTGGATTCCCTGAATGCCTCCAGGCGAGCCGGACTCATTCCATCACCTGTATGTGGTACTCCGGACTGCAACCTATTACCAGTAAAAGGTAAAGAAACTGCACCTCTCTGTGTCTTCTCTCATTTATCTGCACCCCAACGTTTACAGCCACTTTTACTATTTATTTAACATCTTTGCCCTGGGACTACAGCCCTACCTGTGGAGGGCTACAACATCATAGCTGCGCCCAACATCCATCTCAGAGAAGCAACACCGCAGCGCTGGTCACCTCTGACTAGAATACCACAGGTGGCGTCATGTATTTCAACATCTATAAACATTATCTTTATTTTTATCACAAAAATACCACACAACTTTCCCCTATTTTATTACTGGATGCCTCTGGGCCACGGACCGGGTCGCCGCCGCCGTGACACCGTCCCCCATGGAAGTCGATGGGCCCGATACCAAGTACCCCCAGGCCCCGTGGGGCGCTCCAACTGGCGTCACGAACAGGATTTAGCGAGCCTAGCAAAGTTAAGTACAAGGAGCCTGGCAAAGCTGGGTACTGTGCGCCATAGACTTTATTAGATTGTGTGCTAAAGACTTTACTGAGCTTTCAAATAACCGCCATAACTGTGTCACACAGTGTGTGCGAGCAGAGAGGGACGTGACAGAGCCAGAAATAAAGCACGACGCGAAACCCCCTGCCAGTGCTCTGACGTTAGTGTGCAAGTGAAAAAGCAGGAAGAAAATGTTCAACGTGGGTGAAGATTCAGCGGCGGTCACAGCCGCAGCCTCCATAATGCCGCTATCAATGCCATATATACCAGGAGCAGCCTGGTTACCTCAGTACTCAGGGGAGTCGCACACCCTGAGCGATTTTAAAGAAAGACTATGTAGTTTGTTCAAAGTGTACCCCGTCAGATAGCCAAACAGTCAGTATCCTCATTGGCCAGTTAACTGGTGAGGCTCAGAGGGAAGTAAAGTTCTGGCCGGACACTGATAAAAGAACTGTCAAACAAATCTTAGCCAGACTGAAAGACACTTTTGATACCCGTACTGCAACGAGATGAGTTTTTTTGTGCAAACAGACAGTGCAGGACAGTATACGGGACTATGCCCTTAATCTTCAGGAGGCACTACGGGCTGTAAAGCAGGTTGATCCTGAGAGCGTGCAAGATGAAGATAGATTATTAACAGAGCAGTTCATAGAGGGACTCCAGTCTAACAATCAAAGGACACAGCTGCGCATAATGGCCCTACAAAATCCTGAATTGGACTTTGCACACTTTAAGGATAGAGCCATCAGAGTACTGCGTGAACCGAACCCTAGCAACACAGAGCCCTCTAAGCATCCTGCAATTACATACCAGCAGGAGACAGCATCCTTTCAAAAGACCCCTATTGAGACTGACAAGCTGTCCTGAGATAAGGATTCTGCTGCAGACTTACGTCTCCAAGTCAAGGAACTAACTAAAAGTGTGGCTACACTCACAAAAACTGTGCAGTCCCTGCAAGTGATTCCAAAGAAGAAGATCCAGCTGGCCTCCAGTCCAGAAGACGTCCCGTGGCGACAGCAGAAGAGGATCCTGCCGACCAGAGGGAGATACAGCGATCGTCACGACGAGGACGGACAGCCCATCTGTCGCCGCTGCAACAAGGCAGGACACCTAGCAAGATTCTGTCATTTAAACAAGCAACCCCTGGGGCAAAGGGCCATCCCCCAGGAGTAAGACGACCAGGCCCACCAAATTGGCGAGACAAGTACGTAGGAGGATGACCAGTCTTGCCTGTTGTGATTGACGGTTTTCCGATGAATGCTTTACTGGACACCGGTTCCCAGGTGACAACGATACCATATGTTCTTTTTAAGCAGTACTGGGCAGATTCAGACATTACTCATAGCCCAGATAAAGATCTTTCCATTTTTGCCAGCAATGGTCAGCCCTTGCCTTAGATGGGATATAAAGAGGTGACCATCAAGATTGGCCAAGTAGAATTGCAATCTCAAGGTTTGATAATAGTAGATATTAACAAACGAGAATGCCATCCTATGATCACTTTAGGCACTAATGTAATTGAAAATTTTCTTGGAGAAATTATTGCTTTGTTACAACAGGTAGCCGAGACCGCCAGCTCCAGTCAGCAGCGGGTTCTGCAAAAGGAGATCAGAGCCCTGATGCAGAAACAACAGGTAGAGCTATCTGGTGGAGAAGTCGGCAGTGTCAGAATAAGTGATCCTTTCCCCATTGCAGTACCTCCCAGAAGTGAAATGTTAATTTGGTGTTGGGCAGCAATAGGCCTAAGGGGTCAAGATTACCAAGCCTTGGTAGAACCCATGTATTCTGATATTAGGCCCACTATCCTGACAGCCAGAGGGGTGGTTGATGTCCGCAAGGGGAGAGTACCTGTACGCATCTTAAATTGTGGGGAGAGAGAGGTCCAATTACCCCGGTATGCCACCCTTGCTAAATTGTTCACCGTCAGTAACAATGCAATCGAGACACTAGAACCCTTGCTTCTGTCTGACAAGGTGGAAGAGAATGGCTCTGAGGGGAAACAGGAGGATTGGTGTCAGCAGCTACACGTGGGCACTGACTCCACCCCTTCGCACCAAAAACATGGGGCTTACCGGGTGTGCTCGAGAATTTGAACGGGTCTTCAGCAAGCATCCTCTAGATTTTGGGCAGGCAAAAGGGGTTCATCATCATATCCCCACCGGAGATCATCCACCCATTAAAGAGAGACACCGGCCTGTACCCCCAGCACACTACCAATGTGCGAAGAGTATGTTACGAGAGATGAAGGAGGCTGGGGTAATCAGAGATAGTTGTAGCCCCTGGGCAGCTCCATTAGTCCTCGTTAAGAAGAAAGATGGTGCTATGAGAATGTGTGTAGACTACAGGCGGATTGACAGCATTACACATAAAGACGCGTACCCATTGCCTAGAATTGAGGAATCACTAGCTGCACTGAGAACTGCTAATTATTTCTCTACCTTAGATCTCACCAGTGGGTATTGGCAGGTTCCTGTGGCAGAGGCAGACAAAGAGAAGACAGCGTTTACAACACCAATGGGCCTCTGCGAGTTTAACTACATGCCGTTCGGGCTCAGCAATGCACCAGGAACATTTCAGCGGTTAATGGAATGCTGCCTTGGACATAAAAACTTTGAAACCATTCCGCTGTACCTGGATGACATCATCGTCTTCTCCAAAACTTATGAAGACCATTTGAAGCACCTAGCCAAGGTATTTGAAGCCCTGTCAAACTTTGGCCTGAAAATAAAACTGTCCAAATGTCACCTTTTAAAACCCAAGGTGCAGTACCTAGGCCATGTGTTGAGCGCAGAAGGTGTGGCACCCGATCCTGACAAAGTCACCGTTATCCGGGACTGACAAAGACCCAGCACTATTCATGAAGTGAAGCAATTTCTTAGGTTAGTAGGCTACTACCGAAGATTTATCAAGAACTTCACCAAGATAGCAGCACCGCTGCAAGATTTTCTAGTGGGCCAGTCCAAGAAGGCCAAGAGCAAAAATCTTCCGTTCCAGTGGAACAAAAGGATAGAAGAGTCCTTTACCAAGTTGAAATTGGCCCTCACAGGAGATGCGGTCCTGGCCTACCCTGACTATGACCAACCATTTGTACTTTACACTGACACCAGCAACGTGGGATTGGGAGCAGTGCTGTCACAAGTGCAGAAAGGCAGAGAGAGAGTGATTGCCTACGCCAACAGGAAGCTTCGTCCCACTGAGAGAAACCCCCCACAACTACAGTTCCTTTAAGCTGGAGTTCCTCGCCATAGTGTGGGCAGTAACAGAGCGCTTCAAGCACTTCTTGGCTTCCGCAAAGTTCACCATCTATGCGGACAATAATCCACTAACCCACCTTGAAACGGCAAAGCTCGGGGCACTTGAGCAGCGATGGATGGCCCGGCTGTCCAACTACGAGTTCACGATCAAGTACCGAGCAGGACATAAGAACGCTAATGCGGATGTGCTGTCCAGAATGCCCAATTCACCAGATGGGGAAGAAGATCCAAAAGAACTCAAAGAAATCGAGTTACCAGCCTTCCACCGTCCAATTGCAGCCCAGCGCTCTCAAAGAGTAAGGAATAAGCGCTTTATCGTACGAGAGGTAACGTTGAACCCATTACCCCATCATGAGTGGGCAGAGACAAAAGATAGTGATCCAGCTGTTCGCCTAGTAAAGGAGTGGCTGGCACAAGCTGATGCACACCCTGGTGCAGATGATCCACAGGAAGTACAAAAGCTATGGAAGGAGAGAGGCAACCTGTTCATCTACGAGGGTAAACTGTGTCGGAGGAACATCAACTCGCGCACACATGAACTGGTCTGGCAGGAGGTAGTCCCGAAGAGGGATGCGCCAATGGTCTTAGAGGCGAGCAGGACACTTCGGTTGGAAGAAGTTGGAGATCCTACTTCGTGAAAGGTTCTACTGGGTTGGCATGAGGAGTTCCATTGAGAAGTGGTGCCGAGAATGTGGCCCATGCAACCTGCGCAGAAAAGACCATGGCAGCCAGCGAGCCCCATTATAGACGATCATCACAAAACAGCCGCTTGAACTTGTAGCTTTGGATTACGTGAAGTTAACTCAAAGTAGGAGTGGCTACACCTATGCATTGACCATCGCTGACCATTACTCAAGGTTCTTGGTAGTTGTACCTGTTAGGCTAGTTTCACGCTTTTTTTTGCAGCGCGTTTTTCCCGCAAAAAAACGCATTAAAAAAACGCATACAAATGCATACAAACGCTGCGTTTTTTTCAAGCATTTCTATGCGCATGCAGGAAAAAAACGCAGCGTTTTTGTGCGTTTGTATGCGTTTTTTGTGCGTTTGCGTTTTTTTACAGATTTTGGAAAAACCCCACAAAAAAGAAAAAACAACCATTCAACAACACACAAGACCAATGGGACTTCATTGTGGGTGTGGTATGTTAATATATAGACCCTGTCTACAGTATTCTTCACATTTGCTTGATTCTTCTCGTGACCATGGATCTGCGCTGGAAGAGTTTTCACTTCAACTTGGATTTGGACATCGCGATGGCTCAGGCGTATGCAGTTGCTTGCCATGAACAAAGGAAGAGAGAGAGGCAGCGAAGACGGCGGCGCATGTGGATACATCCGATTGTTGAACTCCGGGAGAGCCGTGGGGCATACCACACCCTCTACAGCGAGCTCCAGTCAAACCCGGAGAAATTTACAGATTATATCCGGATGTCCCACGAAAGTTTCATGGATTTGCTTGCTCGTGTACATCAATCCATCCGGAGACAGGACACACAGCTCCGTCGTGCAATTCCTCCTGAGGAACGGCTACTGGTGACATTACGGTATGTTTTAAAAACCAAGGGGTGCGGTCTGATGTTTTTTTTTTAAATTTAGTATTCAAAACCTTGGGTAATTAGTTTTCGTGAATGTACTAATATTTTATTTTATAGTTTTTTAAAATAATATACATAAATATTAATTTTACTTCTTTGTCTGTTCACAGATTCCTGGCGACTGGAGAAACCCTATCTTCACTACACTTCCAGTACCGTATTGGAATCTCTACCTTGTCTGGAATTGTTGCTGACACCTGCCGGGCTCTCTGGAATGTTCTTTGTCCAGAATTTATGCCCCTGCCCACCGCTGAAAAGTGGATGGAAATTGCTGACAAATTCTGGACAGTATGCAATTTTCCCAACTGTTTGGGAGCTGTTGATGGTAAACACATACGGATCATCAAACCCCAAAGAACGGGATCTGAGTACTATAATTACAAAAAGTACTTTTCAATAGTACTCATGGCGATTGCGGATGCCGGATGTATGTTTGTAGCAGTGGACATTGGAGCATTTGGCCGTGGTAATGACTCACAGGCTTTTAAAAACTCAGACATGGGCCGGAGGTTGTATGGCAACCAATTTAATTTCCCTATGCCACGGCCTCTTCCTCACACCGAAGCTCCGCCACTGCCCTTTGTAATGGTTGGCGATGAGGCTTTTCAAATGTGCGGAAACTTACTGAAACCCTACTCCAGCCGGGACTTGGACCACACCAAAAAAATATTTAATTACAGGCTGACCAGGGCCAGAAGAACTGTCGAGTGTGCTTTTGGGATTCTTGTTTCCAGATGGCGAATTCTGGGCACGGCCATTAATCTTAAACTTGAAACAGTCGATGAGGTGGTGAAGGCCTGTGTGGTTCTACATAACTTTGTGATGGCTAAAGAGCACCCGACCTTTGAACTGGACGATGATGCTCCTAACTCATTGCCTGAATTCACTCAGCACACTCTCAGGTCATCCGTTGAAGTTGGCCAAATGAGGGACCAATTTGCGGCCTACTTTATTTCTGATGTAGGACGGGTGCACTGGCAAGATGAAATGGTGTAATGTTTTTGTTTGTTTATGGTAATAAAAAACCTTATTTGATACCATTACTGAGTGCACTATATTTTTTGAACTCCAATTAAATAAAAATATATTGGAACGAGCAAAGCTGCAGGCCATGAATCAGGAAACCAATTTTTTTCAAGAGAAAATTGTGCAACTAGTTGAAAAAAAAGTATGTGATTTTCTCAAAACACAACCCTCAAAACCCAACCCCAATGAAAGTCCATGGGGAATACAAGTCAGCATTGAGTGGATGAATGTAATCTGCTCCATTCCAACTTACAAGTTATTACACTAGGCCTTGGAATGACTATACTAGGCCGTGGTATTTCAAATATGAGTATAGTAGGCCTTGGGCCTACTAGTATAGTCATATGTGAAATACCATGGCCTAGTATAGTCATACCAAGGCCTACTCGATTTTTGCCAACTAGGATCTTGTTTCACGAAAAACAAACTGTTGAAACTTGACAAGTTTCAACAGTTTGTTTTTCATGAAACCAGATTCTAGTTGGTAAAACTTATTACACTAGGCCTTGTAATGACTACACTAGGCCGTGGTATTTCAAATATGAGTATAGTAGGCCTTGGGGCTAGTAGTATAGTAATATGTGAAATACCACGGCCTAGTATAGTCATACCAAGGCCTACTGTAATAACTCGATTTTTAACAACTAGCATCTTGTTTCACAAAAAACAAACTGGTGAAACTAGAACGAAACTTATTTTTTAGACAAGTTTCAACAGTTTGTTTTTCATGAAACCAGATTCGAGTTGGTAAAACTAGAGTTATTACACTAGGCCTTGGAATGACTACACTAGGCCGTGGTATTTCAAATATGAGTATAGTAGGCCTTGGGGCTAGTAGTATAGTAATATGTGAAATACCACGGCCTAGTATAGTAATACCAAGGCCTACTCGATTTTTACCAACTAGGATCTTGTTTCACGAAAAACAAACTGGTGAAACTTGACAAGTTTCAACAGTTTGTTTTTCATGAAACCAGATTCTAGTTGGTAAAACTTATTACACTAGGCCTTGTAATGACTACACTAGGCCGTGGTATTTCAAATATGAGTATAGTAGGCCTTGGGGCTAGTAGTATAGTAATATGTGAAATACCACGGCCTAGTATAGTCATACCAAGGCCTACTGTAATAACTCGATTTTTAACAACTAGCATCTTGTTTCACAAAAAACAAACTGGTGAAACTAGAAAGAAACTTATTTTTAAGACAAGTTTCAACAGTTTGTTTTTCATGAAACCAGATCCAAGTTGGTAAAACTCGAGTTATTACACTAGGCCTTGGTATGACTATACTAGTCCGTGTTATTTCACATATGACTATACTAGGCCTTGGGTTGGATTTTAACATGTATTTACCCATCAGTGTGTTTGAGCGGCGCAAACAACATTAATGAAACTTTGTAATGGTGAACCACAAATGTAAATTTATTTTTAATCACAAAAATAAACCAAAAAATTATTTTTTCCGGCGTTTGGGGGCAGATGGTTTCAATTTGGGGGTGTGCAGGGAATATGCAACACTTGCAGTTGAAGACGGTGTTTGAGGGGAAGGGGCAACAAAACTTGTGGGGGAAGGTAGTCCAGTTAAGGGAATTAAACTAGGAACACTTGGAGGAGAGGAAATCTGTTCAGGTACATTAGTTGTAATGGCATGTCGCCGTAGGCTTGTGTGCCTGGACCGACTTTGGCCCAATGCCCGCCTTGATAGATTTCGCCTTGAACTAGGGGCAAATATTGAATGTAGGTCCCCCGTCTGCTGGTGTGGCTGCTGCTGCTGCTGAGGTGGCTGCTGCTGCTGCTGAGGTGGCGGCTGCTGCTGAGGTGGCTGCTGCTGCTGCTGAGGTGGCTGCTGCTGCTGCTGAGGTGGTTGCTGCTGCTGCTGAGGTGGCTGCTGCTGCTGCTGAGGTGGCTGCTGCTGCTGAGGTGGCTGCTGCTGAGGTGGCTGCTGCTGCTGAGGTGGCTGCTGCTGCTGCTCTTCGTTGTCAGTGCTCGTCCTTGCAGGAGGACTGGTGGCGGCAGTGATGGTCCAGGTTTGCAGAGTGGTGGTGGCAGGGCTACTACATGTTGTTGTAGCGGCAGGGCTGTTCCATGTTTGCCTAGTGGTGGCTGAGCTCCACGCATGCATGGGAGTGGCGGTGGTGCTCCAGACAGGAGCAGCGCTTGCCATGGTGGTGTCGGTGAAGTGACCAGCTGCACTCAGACTTGTGGTGGTGTAACGGTGGGTGTCCTGGCTTTGAATAGAGGTGTCCGTGCAGTGGTATGCAGCACAAGTCGGTAGTGAGGTGAAGCGAGTCAATGGTGGCACAGGTGGAAATGACACCACTGACTGCTGACCGTACCGATTATGCTGCATAGCCTGCAAGAAAGCATTGTTGCAGGCCTGCAGCACATTCAGCTGTTGCTCAGGACTAAGGTGTTCCGCCATGCCCTTTTCAATCTTACTAAAAAAATGGTGTGCTAGTCTGTTGAGGTCGGCCTCCAGACGGTCAAGGCGCTGTTCTACAGAATTGAAGCGGTGTTCAAAGTGGTTAAAACCACGTTCCATGAGTGCAAAACCGCTTTCAACTCTGTCGGACAGTGACTTGAGGCTGGAATTAAAGGCCTCGCTCAAATGCATAAACTCGGGCAAGACATTCCGGTCCAAGGCCCTCTGCCGCTGGCGGGTAGTGCCCGCATAACCAGTGGCAGAGACCTGGGACAGGGGAACACCTGATGGCCCAGCTTCCTGGTCACCAGCTGTGTGTGTGGTTGACCTGCAAGGTGCTTCCTGGCTGTCGGATGGCTGGGACGGGTCAGAGGACGTCCGAGGAAGGACCGCTCCAGGGCCAGGTTGCAGGGTGCTGCTCCAGGTGCTGTGGAAGAAAGGAAAATCATTACTACCATGCCTTTACAAGAAGCATCAGCTGTGGATTAGAAAAACACAGATTAATAAAAATAAAAACCCAAAATTTATAATACTTACGATCTCGTGGCAAGGACCGGTCTTAGGAACTGCAACGCGTGATAGTGACGGTATCTAGTTCTGGTCCTTGACGCAGATCCACTGCGAACCTGGCCCTCAGCACGAACATCACTGTTGAAGCGGTCCTTGATAGAACGCCAACGTGTTCGGACTTTGTCCACTGTTGTTAAAAAAAAACAGTGCCGTCAAGGACAACAGTCAATGCGGCACAATATAGCAATACAATACTGAAAGCAGTCACTGTAGACCCCGATGACACTGTTGGGTTTCCTGCTAGAATACACCTAGCACGAAACCCAACAGTGCTGTCAAGGACAACAGTCACTGCGGCACAATGTAGCAATACAATACTCAAAGCAGTCACTGTAGACCCCGATGACACTGTTGGGTTTCCTGCTAGAATACACCTAGCACGAAACCCAACAGTGCCGTCAAGGACAACAGTCACTGCGGCACAATGTAGCAATACAATACTCAAAGCAGTCACTGTAGACCCCGATGACACTGTTGGGTTTCCTGCTAGAATACACCTAGCACGAAACCCAACAGTGCCGTCAAGGACAACAGTCACTGCGGCACAATGTAGCAATACAATACTCAAAGCAGTCACTGTAGACCCCGATGACACTGTTGGGTTTCCTGCTAGAATATGCCTAGCACGAAACCCAACAGTGCCGTCAAGGACAACAGTCACTGCGGCACAATACAGAGCAGGGAAATACTCACTAAACGCCTTTTTGGAGGATGCTGTGGCGCTGTCCCAGCCATCCATCAACGCTGCGGCCACCTCATTCCATAGCCGCCGGGTCACCACAATGTCCTTGTGCAGCCGGTCACGGCTGTCCCACAACGGCGAACGCTCCTGGACCAGGCTGATGAGCTGCTCATTATCCAGGTAGACGTCTTCATCCCGTTGTGGAACCTAGACAAAACACATTCATTAGAATAATCAAATTTAAATTGAATAAAAAGTTACAAAAAAAGAAACATAAAAAAGAGTAAAAATAGAAGATAAAAAATAAAGAACATTACAAATCATTTGATACATACATTCCGTATCACCACCGGGACTTGGCTTCGCTGCTCCTGCTCTTCGCCCTCACTAGTCCCGTCCGCAGAAGATGATGATGACGATGTCTTAAAAAAGTTGAAAAAAACGTAAGAGATTTGGAGAAGCAGCAGATATACTTACCAGATGCACGAAAATAATCACCTCACGGTCTGCTTGCGCCAATTCCTGCCGCGATGGGGAATACTCGGATTCTGAAGACATACTGCATTTAAAAATAATAAAAATCATTAGTACATACATAATTTAAAAGGACAGGCATATAATGTAATATACTCACATTCTTCGCTGATAGAAGATGGGTTCCTTGTTGACTGTCTGCTCTCCAATCTGTCAGTGTAGTAGTGGCAGAGTTTTGGCAGGCACCTCCTTTATATAGACTTTTTTTTTTTGACTTTAGAAGATTATAACTAGTACAACAAGTGGACACCACCAAAAAAACGCAGCGCTAAAAAAACGCTTACATGCGCATGCCAGTGCGCACGTATGCGCATCCATAGGCTATAATGGCCATTTTTAGCGCAAAACGTGCACATACGTGCGCATGCGCTTTTTTGCAGGGCCAAAAAATGCAACATGCTGCGTCTGGAAATTACAAACGCACACCCCAAAAAAACACAGAGCATGAAAATCGCATACGTGCGCATGCCAGCGCGCAGGTATGCGCACCCATGTTAAATATAGGGGAAAAAACGCATGCGCACGTATGCGTTTTTTTCCAGCGCAAAAAAACGCAAATGTGAAACCAGCCTTAAAGACCAAACAGCGAAGACAGCAGCCAAGGCATTTCAGCAGCACTTTTGTCGACCGCACTGATACCCTGAACAAGTGCTCACCGACCAAAGTCCAGCCTTTGAGGCAGAAGTGTTCCAGGAGATCTGTAACATATACGGTTGCAAGAAAATCAGAACGACGCCGTACCATCCACAGACAAATGGCTTGTGTGAGAAGATGAACCAAGTGGTCATTGACTTATTGAAGATCTTACCTCTGGAAGAATGAAACCAGTGGCCAGAGAAGTTGCCAGATCTGGTAGATCTATATAATCATATACCAGTAAACTCTACAAATTGCACTCCGGCCTACCTGATGAGAGCGAGAACTGGCAAGTTACCTATTGATTTAGACATGGGAGTCTTAACACCAGAGACAACATCACCAGATGCAGACTGGAATACAGAGCGGCAACAACAATACCGCAAAGTGCAAGAATGTGTGGAGAAAAGTTTGTCCCAAGCAAGACAAAGACAGTAAAGAAATTACAACCAACACGCCCCTGCAGTTCCCTTGACACCAGGAGAACAAGTACTTAAAAGAAAGAGACGTGTACAAAAACTAGATGACCAGTGGGAAGGAGAGCTATATACCGTGATAATTTCAGACTTTTTATAACACTAAAGTATATATCATCAGCAAAGATGGTGGAGAAACCTTAGAAGCAATCTCCAGAGATCATCTAAAGATGTGCCCTGATCAATTGAAGGACAAGAAAGAAGTCCAAGACACTCCACAACCCATAGTAGAGGTGGAAGAAAAGATTCAAACTATACTTGGAGAATTTCCTCGGACGTGGACACAAGTAAATTGGGCAATAGTAGTGCCAGTAATAACCTTTCATCAGCCTACTGCGCCAGATGAAGTAGAGACTCTAAATGAAATGGCTCCAGTAACAGATACCAAATCTGCAGTGGAATGTCCCCTGCTAACAGCGAATCTGACAATCTCATGGTGAGTCTAGGAGTAGAGAGAAGGCAGTCTAGAATACCTATCTTACACAAGTCTACTTATAGCGTAGTGACTAATGCACCAACAGTAGACATCAGAGAACAGGTCAGGTCATCAGAAATACCTATACTGCGTACATCCATTCATAGTACTAGAGGTCAGATCCCTGCCCATTACAGAGATTACATAATGTAAATCAAGTAATAAGAATGTATAGTAGTAACTAGAGTTGAGCGAAACGGGTCGAAAAAATTCAAAAGTCCCCGACTTTTGGCAAAGTCGGGTTTCATGAAACGAAACCCGACCCTAGGATGAGGTCGGCCACGAGGTCGGCGACTTACGCGCCAAAGTCGCGTTTCAAAAGTTTGTTTTGCGCTCTTTTTCAGCCAATCAGGATCCACAGACACTGTGGGCAACGTGATGACATAGGCACGGGTCACCACCATCTTTCAGAAGGGCATGCAAGTGATTGGCTTGCTTTGGTGGGCGTCACAGGGGGTATAAAAGGGCGTGCACGCCGACCGCCATCTTACTTCTGCCGATCTTAGTATAGGGAGAGGTTGCTGCTGATTCTGTAGGGAGAGCGTTAGGCAGGGAAGAAGACAAAAAAACTGCTTCTGCTGCTAGCGATTTGGCCTGCACAACACACCAGTCACTGTGTGTGCAGTGCAAGGGGAGGCTATATAGTGGTGTATCAGTGGTGTTGGTTGTTGGGCTGCCTTTTAAGGCTTCCTGACAGGCTGGCATTGCTGTTTACCCACTGCTCCGCAAACTGCTTTTTTAAAAGCAATCCCAATTTTTTTTTTTTGTCCTGCTGAGAAGAAAAAAAAAACTGCTTCTGCTGCTAGCAATTTGGCCTGCACAACACACCAGTCACTGTGTGTGCAGTGCAAGGGGAGGCTATATAGTGGTGTATCAGTGGTGTTGGTTGTTGGGCTGCCTTCTAAGGCTTCCTGACAGGCTGGCATTGCTGTTTACCCACTGCTCCGCAAACTGCTTTTTTAAAAGCAATCCAATCTCCCTTATCCTCTAGTCACTTTTGTCACAGCTGTGCCATCGAGCCTGTCACATAGCGCTCAGATATTCATTGGGCCTCACACAATCCAAAAGTGTCCAGTGTCCAAAAGTGTGTGCAGAGATTCAAAATCTCCCTTATCCTCTAGTCACTTTTGTCACAGCTGTGCCATCGAGCCTGTCACATAGCGCTCAGATATCAGTGGGCCTCACACAATCCAAAAGTGTCCACTGTCCACAAGTGTGTGCAGAAATTCAAAATCTCCCTTATCCTCTAGTAACTTTTGTCACAGCTGTGCCATCGAGCCTGTCACATAGCGCTCAGATATCAGTGGGCCTCACACAATCCAAAAGTGTCCACTGTCCACAAGTGTGTGCAGAAATTCAAAATCTCCCTTATCCTCTAGTCACTTTTGTCACAGCTGTGCCATCGAGCCTGTCACATAGCGCTCAGATATCAGTGGGCCTCACACAATCCAAAAGTGTCCAGTGTCCAAAAGTGTGTGAAGATATTCAAAATCTCCCTTATCCTCTAGTCACTTTTGTCACAGCAGTGCCATCAAGCCTGTCACATAGCGCTCAGATATCAGTGGGCCTCACACAATCCAAAAGTGTCCAGTGTCCAAAAGTGTGTGCAGATATTCAAAATCTCCCTTATCCTCTAGTCACTTTTGTCACAGCAGTGCCATCGAGCCTGTCACATAGCGCTCAGATATCAGTGGGCCTCACACAATCCAAAAGTGTCCACTGTCCACAAGTGTGTGCAGAAATTCAAAATCTCCCTTATCCTCTAGTCACTTTTGTCACAGCTGTGCCATCGAGCCTGTCACATAGCGCTGAGATATCAGTGGGCCTCACACAATCCAAAAGTGTCCAGTGTCCAAAAGTGTGTGCAGGTATTCAAAATCTCCCTTATCCTCTAGTCACTTTTGTCACAGCAGTGCCATCGAGCCTGTCACATAGCGCTCAGATATCAGTGGGCCTCACACAATCCAAAAGTGTCCAGTGTCCAAAAGTGTGTGCAGAAATTCAAAATCTCCCTTATCCTCTAGTCCCTTTTGTCACAGCTGTGCCATCGAGTCTGTCACATAGCGCTCAGATATCAGTGGGCCTCACACAATCCAAAAGTGTCCAGTGTCCAAAAGTGTGTGAAGATATTCAAAATCTCCCTTATCCTCTAGTCACTTTTGTCACAGCAGTGCCATCGAGCCTGTCACATAGCGCTCAGATATCAGTGGGCCTCACACAATCCAAAAGTGTCCACTGTCCACAAGTGTGTGCAGAAATTCAAAATCTCCCTTATCCTCTAGTCACTTTTGTCACAGCAGTGCCATCGAGCCTGTCACATAGCGCTGAGATATCAGTGGGCCTCACACAATCCAAAAGTGTCCAGTGTCCAAAAGTGTGTGCAGATATTCAAAATCTCCCTTATCCTCTAGTCACTTTTGTCACAGCAGTGCCATCGAGCCTGTCACATAGCGCTCAGATATCAGTGGGCCTCACACAATCCAAAAGTGTCCAGTGTCCAAAAGTGTGTGCAGATATTCAAAATCTCCCTAATCCTCTAGTCACTTTTGTCACAGCAGTGCCATCGAGCCTGTCACATAGCGCTGAGATATCAGTGGGCCTCACACAATCCAAAAGTGTCCAGTGTCCAAAAGTGTGTGCAGATATTCAAAATCTCCCTTATCCTCTAGTCACTTTTGTCACAGCAGTGCCATCGAGCCTGTCACATAGCGCTCAGATATCAGTGGGCCTCACACAATCCAAAAGTGTCCAGTGTCCAAAAGTGTGTGCAGATATTCAAAATCTCCCTTATCCTCTAGTCACTTTTGTCACAGCAGTGCCATCGAGCCTGTCACATAGCGCTCAGATATCAGTGGGCCTCACACAATCCAAAAGTGTCCACTGTCCAAAAGTGTGTGCAGATATTCAAAATCTCCCTAATCCTCTAGTCACTTTTGTCACAGCAGTGCCATCGAGCCTGTCACATAGCGCTGAGATATCAGTGGGCCTCACACAATCCAAAAGTGTCCAGTGTCCAAAAGTGTGTGCAGATATTCAAAATCTCCCTTATCCTCTAGTCACTTTTGTCACAGCAGTGCCATCGAGCCTGTCACATAGCGCTCAGATATCAGTGGGCCTCACACAATCCAAAAGTGTCCAGTGTCCAAAAGTGTGTGCAGATATTCAAAATCTCCCTTATCCTCTAGTCACTTTTGTCACAGCTGTGCCATCGAGCCTGTCACATAGCGCTCAGATATCAGTGGGCCTCACACAATCCAAAAGTGTCCAGTGTCCAAAAGTGTGTGAAGATATTCAAAATCTCCCTTATCCTCTAGTCACTTTTGTCACAGCAGTGCCATCGAGCCTGTCACATAGCGCTCAGATATCAGTGGGCCTCACACAATCCAAAAGTGTCCACTGTCCACAAGTGTGTGCAGAAATTCAAAATCTCCCTTATCCTCTAGTCACTTTTGTCACAGCAGTGCCATCGAGCCTGTCACATAGCGCTGAGATATCAGTGGGCCTCACACAATCCAAAAGTGTCCAGTGTCCAAAAGTGTGTGCAGATATTCAAAATCTCCCTTATCCTCTAGTCACTTTTGTCACAGCAGTGCCATCGAGCCTGTCACATAGCGCTCAGATATCAGTGGGCCTCACACAATCCAAAAGTGTCCAGTGTCCAAAAGTGTGTGCAGATATTCAAAATCTCCCTAATCCTCTAGTCACTTTTGTCACTGCAGTGCCATCGAGCCTGTCACATAGCGCTGAGATATCAGTGGGCCTCACACAATCCAAAAGTGTCCAGTGTCCAAAAGTGTGTGCAGATATTCAAAATCTCCCTTATCCTCTAGTCACTTTTGTCACAGCAGTGCCATCGAGCCTGTCACATAGCGCTCAGATATCAGTGGGCCTCACACAATCCAAAAGTGTCCAGTGTCCAAAAGTGTGTGCAGATATTCAAAATCTCCCTTATCCTCTAGTCACTTTTGTCACAGCAGTGCCATCGAGCCTGTCACATAGCGCTCAGATATCAGTGGGCCTCACACAATCCAAAAGTGTCCACTGTCCACAAGTGTGTGCAGAAATTCAAAATCTCCCTTATCCTCTAGTCACTTTTGTCACAGCAGTGCCATCGAGCCTGTCACATAGCGCTCAGATATCAGTGGGCCTCACACAATCCAAAAGTGTCCAGTGTCCAAAAGTGTGTGCAGATATTCAAAATCTCCCTAATCCTCTAGTCACTTTTGTCACAGCAGTGCCATCGAGCCTGTCACATAGCGCTGAGATATCAGTGGGCCTCACACAATCCAAAAGTGTCCAGTGTCCAAAAGTGTGTGCAGATATTCAAAATCTCCCTTATCCTCTAGTCACTTTTGTCACAGCAGTGCCATCGAGCCTGTCACATAGCGCTCAGATATCAGTGGGCCTCACACAATCCAAAAGTGTCCAGTGTCCAAAAGTGTGTGCAGATATTCAAAATCTCCCTTATCCTCTAGTCACTTTTGTCACAGCAGTGCCATCGAGCCTGTCACATAGCGCTCAGATATCAGTGGGCCTCACACAATCCAAAAGTGTCCACTGTCCACAAGTGTGTGCAGAAATTCAAAATCTCCCTTATCCTCTAGTCACTTTTGTCACAGCAGTGCCATCGAGCCTGTCACATAGCGCTGAGATATCAGTGGGCCTCACACAATCCAAAAGTGTCCAGTGTCCAAAAGTGTGTGCAGATATTCAAAATCTCCCTTATCCTCTAGTCACTTTTGTCACAGCAGTGCCATCGAGCCTGTCACATAGCGCTCAGATATCAGTGGGCCTCACACAATCTAAAAGTGTCCACTGTCCAAAAGTGTGTGCAGATATTCAAAATCTCCCTTATCCTCTCGTCACTTTGGTCACAGCTGTGCCATCGAGCCTGTCACATAGCGCTCAGATATCAGTGGGCCTCACACAATCCAAAAGTGTCCAGTGTCCAAAAGTGTGTGCAGAAATTCAAAATCTCCCCTGTCCTATAGACACCTTGTACCTTGTTTTACATTACTATATAGTTTGTTGGATTTTGTCTACATTTCTACCAAAAATGAGGAAGGCTGGTGGAAGAGGCCGTGGAATTGGGCGGGGGTTGGCAGCTGGTAATGATGGTGTTGGTGGTGGATCTGATGGTAGTGGCAAGAGCAAAATAGGACCGAATGCAGGACGTGCTGACCCTGCGTCATCGTCTGGCTACATAAGGCCTCGAACGCTTAGTTTTCTAGGAGTTGGCAAACCGCTTTTAAAGCCAGAGCATCAGGAAAAAGTTTTGTCTTACATTGCTGACTCAGCCTCCAGCTCTATCGCCTCCTCTTCTTCAGTTGTAAAAAGTAAAAGCACTGAGTCGTCATTGGAGGCTCATGTTCATGAACCACACCTTTCCTTGTGTCCTTCACCCCAACCAAGATTGAAGGATGACGCAGGCCATACTACTGATTACTCCATGGAGCTGTTTTCACATACCATGCCTGGATTATCAAGTCAAATGGTGAATTACCCAGGCCAAGATGAATCTGACATGGAGTGCACTGATGCACAGCCGCTGATGGATGATTCTGCTGGTACATTCACTCAGAGCACTACATTGTCCTCGCAGTGTACAGAGCCAGATTCTGACCCTGATGAGACTCAGGTGCCCCTTCCCGCACACTATACCACCATACACGGTGACACAGAGGAAGGTGCACATGACATAGAAGAGGAGGTGATGGATGACCCAGTTGTTGACCCAGATTGGCATCCATTGGGGGAAGAGGGTGCTGCTTCCAATAGCTCAGATGAGGAGCATCCACAGCAGACATCGACATCGCAACAGCTGTTATCTGGCAGGCCCGGAGCACTCCAAAGACAGGTTCCAAACATCAAAAGAGTTGCTGGACAGCTTGTCCAGAGGGTCAAAAGATCACAGCGTGCTAGGCCGCAAAATGTCTGCCAAAGTAGGAAGAGTGCAGTGTGGCACTTTTTTGAACAAAATCCTCATGATCAGGCCAAGGTTATCTGTAAGAAGTGCGCAAAGACCTTTAGCCGAGGGAAAAATCTGAAAAATTTGAATACCAGTTGCATGCTTAGACATTTAACCAGCATGCACTTGCAAGCGTGGACACAACACCAAACCTCAAGTGCCACATGTGCAACTGATCACAACGAAGGTAGTCAGCAACGCTACATTGTTTCCCCCACTGTAAGCCCACCGGTTAGCACAGCAGCAAATGTTGAGGTGTCGTTGCAAGACCACAGCAGTCAGGGAATCCCACTGTTATATCAACGAAAGACTGATTCTAGGCCATCAGAAAGAACACCAACTCCATCATCATCATCAACCCTCTCTCAGTCCACCCTGTCCACCGCTACTTCCACCATATGCAGCTCTCAAGTCCAGCTCACCCTCCCAGACACTATGAGTAGGTCAAGAAAGTACTCAGTCTCTCATCCGCGTACACTGGGTTTGAACGCCCACATTGCCAAACTAATCTCGTTTGAGATGATGCCCTTTCGGTTGGTGGAAAGCACAGCTTTCCGCGAACTCATGGCCTATGCAGTACCACACTGTGACCTACCCAGTCGCCACTTCTTCTCTCGCAAAGCCATCCCAGCCCTCCACCATCATGTGAAAGACCGCATTGTCCATGCACTCAAGCAGTCAGTGAGCGGAAAGGTGCACCTCACAACTGATGCATGGTCCAGTCGGCATGTCTAGGGCCGTTACGTGTCCATCACTGCTCACTGGGTTAATGTGGTGGATGCAGGGTCCACAGGGGACAGCGGTGGTGGGACAGTGCTGCCTTGCCCACGGTATAGGAAACAGTTGGCTGTAGGCGTTCGACCCTCCTCCTCCTCCTCCAGAAGCGAAAGCTCGTCCACAGAGCGCTGTCGTACGAGCACTCCATCTGCAGCTGCCACTGTTGCACACGATGTGTCCCCCTATCGAGCAGCTAGTGGAAAGCGTCAGCAGGCTGTGTTGCAGATGATGTGTTTGGGCGACAGACACACCGCCGAGGTGCTGGCCGAGTACTTGAAGCGACAAACTGAGTCATGGCTGGGCAGTGTACATCTTGAGGCAGGCAAGGTAGTTAGTGATAACGGCCGTAATTTTGTGGCAGCCATAGCCCTTTCAAAACTCAGCCACATACCTTGCTTGGCTCACACCTTGAACCTGGTGGTGCAGTGCTTCCTCAAAAATTATCCGGAGTTAACAGCCCTGCTCCAGAAGGTGCGAAGACTGTGCGCGCACATCCGCCGGTCGCCTGTGCACTCCGTTCGTATGCAGAAGCTGCAGCGATTGCTCCACCTTCCCAACCACCGCCTCATTATCGACATTGCAACAAGGTGGAACTCCACCCTGCACATGGTGGAGCGGCTGTGCGAGCAGAGGCAGGCCATAATGCATTTGTGGGAGGATACACGGCCAGGCACTTTGAGAGCAGACATGGAGTTGACAGGTGTGCAGTGGTCGAAGCTGAAAGACCTTTGTAAAGTCCTTCAATGTTTTGAGGAATGCACACGGCTGGTAAGCGCAGACGACGCCATCCTAAGCATGAGCATCCCACTTATGCGTCTGCTCATGCAAACTTTGACGCACCTTAAGGAGCAGGCGTCTGCAGCCAATGTTGAGGAGGAGGAAGAGGAGGAGGGAATCCTTGATGACATTCAGCCATTGTCTGCTCAGGGACCTCTCCTGGACGAGGTGGAGGAAGAAGAGGAGGAGGAGGATGATGATGGGGATGATTACTTAGGGGAGGAGGATGCATCTCGTGGGGCAAGTGAAAATGTTGGCGTGGCAAGGTCTGGTACAGGGTTTGTGCGTGACTGGAGGGATGTGGATTTGCCAGAAAGTGCTCCTCCACCCAGCACTCGCAGTGCATCATTGACACCGGGAACATTGGCCCACATGTCAGATTATGCCTTGCGGATCCTAAAAAGGGACCCCCGCATTGCCAAAATGATGAACGATGACGACTACTGGTTGGCCAGCATCCTGGATCCACGCTATAAAGGCAAATTACAAAACATCATGCCACAGGAGAACCTTGACCTAATATTGGCTAATAAACCAGCAACTCTGGTAAATCGGTTGCTTGAGGCATTCCCAGCACACAGCAGCGGTGATGGTTCTCACACGAGCCGTACGGGCCGGGGGCAGCTTGGCAGAGGTGTTCGTGGTGCACACAGCAGAAGTGGCGTTGGAGACAGGGGTTTCATGACAATGTTGTGGACTGATTTTTCAAATACCGCTCACACAACTGGTAATACTGCATCGATGGAAAGTGACAGGAGACAGCAGTTGTCAACTATGGTTACAAACTACTTTTCCTCCCATATCGATGTTCTCCCACACAGGTCATTCCCCTTTGACTATTGGGCCGCTAAACTGGACACCTGGCCTGAATTGGCCCAATATGCCTTACAGGAGCTCGCTTGCCCAGCTGCAAGTGTGCTATCGGAAAGAGTCTTCAGTGCAGCTGGATCAATCCTGACAGAAAAAAGGACCCGTCTGTCCACCCAAAATGTGGATGATCTAACCTTCATTAAAATGAACCACGCATGGGTTTCCAAGGATTTTGTCCCACCTTCCCCTGATGACACATAGGGTGACAGAAAAATGGCTTGCTTTGGTCCACCTCTTCCTGGTACTTCACCTATTTCGCCTTTTGCATCAGCTGAATGTCCAACATCAACATATGCCACTTTCTAAAACTCCCTAACTGTGCTACCTCCCCCCCCATGGCCGGGGTCACCACCTACCGCACGACACCGTGCGAGTGCCGTTGCCCTGGACAGGTGGGTAGGCCGACTCTTGGGTGCGGGCACTGGCACAGGGTCCCTCATAGTGCAATCAAGTGTCTCTGACGGTGGTAGTGCACACCCGCCGTCAGACACACCGCTGTACTATGAGGGGCCCAGTGCCAGTACCGACGCCCACGAGTGGGCCCCCCTTGCTTGGGCAGGGCCCCAGCATTTGCAATCTTTACCTCTCCCTGCTCCTCCGCTGTGTAATCTGGGCCGTCAAATCCATACTGTGCCTGACACCGTCTGAGCCTGCCTCCTGAGACATATATTTTGAATGTGTACGCTATCCATACATGTTATCCAGGGATACGATACCCTTTCTAACCTTTGTGCAATCACGTGCAATCCATACTGGGCCTAACACCGTCTGAGCCTGCCTCATGCTGTATAGACATATATTTTGAATGTGTACGCTATCCATACATGTTATCCGGTGATACGGTACCCTTTCTAACCTTTGTGCAATCACGTGCAATCCATACTGGGCCTAACACCGTCTGAGCCTGCCTCATGCTGTATAGACATATATTTTGAATGTGTACGCTATCCATACATGTTATCCAGGGATACGGTACCCTTTCTAACCTTTGTGCAATCACGTGCAATCCATACTGGGCCTAACACCGTCTGAGCCTGCCTCCTGAGACATATATTTTGAATGTGTACGCTATCCATACATGTTATCCAGGGATACGGTACCCTTTCTAACCTTTGTGCAATCACGTGCAATCCATACTGGGCCTAACACCGTCTGAGCCTGCCTCATGCTGTATAGACATATATTTTGAATGTGTACGCTATCCATACATGTTATCCGGTGATACGGTACCCTTTCTAACCTTTGTGCAATCACGTGCAATCCATACTGGGCCTAACACCGTCTGAGCCTGCCTCATGCTGTATAGACATATATTTTGAATGTGTACGCTATCCATACATGTTATCCGGTGATACGGTACCCTTTCTAACCTTTGTGCAATCACGTGCAATCCATACTGGGCCTAACACCGCCTGAGCCTGCCTCATGCTGTATAGACATATATTTTGAATGTGTACGCTATCCATGCATGTTATCCGGGGATACGGTACCCTTTCTAACCTTTGTGCAATCACGTGCAATCCATACTGGGCCTAACACCGTCTGAGCCTGCCTCATGCTGTATAGACATATATTTTGAATGTGTACGCTATCCATACATGTTATCCGGGGATACGGTACCCTTTCTAACCTTTGTGCAATCACGTGCAATCCATACTGGGCCTAACACCGTCTGAGTCTGCCTCCTGAGACATATATTTTGAATGTGTACGCTATCCATACATTTTATCCAGGGATACGGTACCCTTTCTAACCTTTGTGCAATCACGTGCAATCCATACTGGGCCTAACACCGTCTGAGCCTGCCTCATGCTGTATAGACATATATTTTGAATGTGTACGCTATCCATACATGTTATCCGGTGATACAGTACCCTTTCTAACCTTTGTGCAATCACGTGCAATCCATACTGGGCCTAACACCGTCTGAGCCTGCCTCATGCTGTATAGACATATATTTTGAATGTGTACGCTATCCATACATGTTATCCGGTGATACGGTACCCTTTCTAACCTTTGTGCAATCACGTGCAATCCATACTGGGCCTAACACCGTCTGAGCCTGCCTCATGCTGTATAGACATATATTTTGAATGTGTACGCTATCCATACATGTTATCCGGGGATACGGTACCCTTTCTAACCTTTGTGCAATCACGTGCAATCCATACTGGGCCTAACACCGTCTGAGCCTGCCTCCTGAGACATATATTTTGAATGTGTACGCTATCCATACATGTTATCCAGGGATACGGTACCCTTTCTAACCTTTGTGCAATCACGTGCAATCCATACTGGGCCTAACACCGTCTGAGCCTGCCTCATGCTGTATAGACATATATTTTGAATGTGTACGCTATCCATACATGTTATCCGGTGATACGGTACCCTTTCTAACCTTTGTGCAATCACGTGCAATCCATACTGGGCCTAACACCGTCTGAGCCTGCCTCATGCTGTATAGACATATATTTTGAATGTGTACGCTATCCATACATGTTATCCGGTGATACGGTACCCTTTCTAACCTTTGTGCAATCACGTGCAATCCATACTGGGCCTAACACCGCCTGAGCCTGCCTCATGCTGTATAGACATATATTTTGAATGTGTACGCTATCCATGCATGTTATCCGGGGATACGGTACCCTTTCTAACCTTTGTGCAATCACGTGCAATCCATACTGGGCCTAACACCGTCTGAGCCTGCCTCATGCTGTATAGACATATATTTTGAATGTGTACGCTATCCATACATGTTATCCGGGGATACGGTACCCTTTCTAACCTTTGTGCAATCACGTGCAATCCATACTGGGCCTAACACCGTCTGAGTCTGCCTCCTGAGACATATATTTTGAATGTGTACGCTATCCATACATTTTATCCAGGGATACGGTACCCTTTCTAACCTTTGTGCAATCACGTGCAATCCATACTGGGCCTAACACCGTCTGAGCCTGCCTCATGCTGTATAGACATATATTTTGAATGTGTACGCTATCCATACATGTTATCCGGTGATACAGTACCCTTTCTAACCTTTGTGCAATCACGTGCAATCCATACTGGGCCTAACACCGTCTGAGCCTGCCTCATGCTGTATAGACATATATTTTGAATGTGTACGCTATCCATACATGTTATCCGGTGATACGGTACCCTTTCTAACCTTTGTGCAATCACGTGCAATCCATACTGGGCCTAACACCGTCTGAGCCTGCCTCATGCTGTATAGACATATATTTTGAATGTGTACGCTATCCATACATGTTATCCGGGGATACGGTACCCTTTCTAACCTTTGTGCAATCACGTGCAATCCATACTGGGCCTAACACCGTCTGAGCCTGCCTCCTGAGACATATATTTTGAATGTGTACGCTATCCATACATTTTATCCAGGGATACGGTACCCTTTCTAACCTTTGTGCAATCACGTGCAATCCATACTGGGCCTAACACCGTCTGAGCCTGCCTCATGCTGTATAGACATATATTTTGAATGTGTACGCTATCCATACATGTTATCCGGGGATACGGTACCCTTTCTAACCTTTGTGCAATCACGTGCAATCCATACTGGGCCTAACACCGTCTGAGCCTGCCTCTTGCTGTGTAGACATATATTTTGAATGTGTACGCTATCCATACATGTTATCCGGGGATACGCTACCCTTTCTAACCTTTGTGCAATCACGTGCAATCCATACTGGGCCTAACACCGTCTGAGCCTGCCTCATGCTGTATAGACATATATTTTGAATGTGTACGCTATCCATACATGTTATCCAGGGATACGGTACCCTTTCTAACCTTTGTGCAATCACGTGCAATCCATACTGGGCCTAACACCGTCTGAGCCTGCCTCTTGCTGTATAGACATATATTTTGAATGTGTACGCTATCCATACATGTTATCCGGGGATACGGTACCCTTTCTAACCTTTGTGCAATCACGTGCAATCCATACTGGGCCTAACACCGTCTGAGCCTGCCTCATGCTGTATAGACATATATTTTGAATGTGTACGCTATCCATACATGTTATCCGGGGATACGGTACCCTTTCTAACCTTTGTGCAATCACGTGCAATCCATACTGGGCCTAACACCGTCTGAGCCTGCCTCCTGAGACATATATTTTGAATGTGTACGCTATCCATACATGTTATCTGGGGATACGGTACCCTTTCTCACCTTTGTGCAATCACGTGTAATCCATACTGGGCGTGAGAACGGCTGGCGAGCTGTTAAGCAAGCTACAGCACCTGTCCAGACAAGTACAGGGATTCCCTAGCAAGGAGCCTTATTTAATTGCTTTCAATGTTGGGACAGCAATTTTTGGGGAGCACTATACTCTGGAGAATGATAGATGGGGCCCACCATACACTGGAACATTCCAAAGGTGGACATCAGACACTGGAGCAGCATTTACAGGGCCCATTATACACTAGAGCATTAGAAATGGGGCCCATTATGTTTGGAGCATTATTTGGGCCCATAAGACAGTGGAGCTTCATCCATGGGGACCAACATATTCTGTAGCATTATGTGGAGCTCATCATATACTGTTTCAAACATTATATGGGACCAATGATTCTGTATGGAGAAATAGATTGGCCTCGTCATGAGATGTAAAAAGTGAGGTATTTTTCATTGGACTATACCGCTATTTCTCTGCCGTATCGGAGCATGATGAGTTGTGGTATGTGTTAAAGGGGCGCTCTTTCGCCCAGGGCACATGAAAACCTGGAGCCAGCCCTCCCCCCCCACAGTTTGTAGCCAAATAACCCCCATTTTTCAGTGCGTAACTTGTATTATGAAGTTAATTAAGGTTGACAAGCTTAAGAAAGAAGAATTGATGCTTTTGGCATTCAAATGGGCACTGTAGGTGTGTTTCCTGTCCTCCTCTCACTGCCAACTTTTATTCCCCATTGACTTACATTGGGTTTCGTGTTTTGGGACGACCCCGACTTTTCCCTATAATCGGACGATCTTGCTCGACCCGACTTTTGGAAAAGTCGGGTTTCACGAAACGAAACGCGACCCTAAAAAACCAAAAGTCGCTCAACTCTAGTAGTAACCATTAAGCATGAGAGCCTACAGAGACTTACTGTATGAACCTTTTTTAAAGTATTCGCAATAACCAGTTAAAAGACAATTGGGCCACAGGACTATGTGTGGTCAGAACTGTATTTGTAAATAGTTACTCCAAAAAGGCCTTGGAAATAAGCCGCTGGCATGGCCGAAAAACAGGCTACAGAGCACCCTGTAGCCACGACCAGGGACGACACACAAAATGGGCTAACGCAGTTCCCACCAACCAAACTCCAGGTACAAGCACAAAGACAATTCCTGGACAGCAGTGTAAGGACTGGTCGCTGCAGTAACTGTGCTATTGTTTTCTTTTTCTTGTCTGGTTTTTGATAATTTTTACATTTATAAGACTTTGTATATTTGCATTAATTGTTGTTGTTAACAATTCTTGTTATGTTTCCTCAGTCCAGGAGTACTGAACTTAACTGGGGGGGAATGTGACACTCCAGAGTCCGGTTGTCACAGTGACATTACCTCCCTCTAAGAGGTGAAGTCATGCTTGGAGGCAGAAAGGGACCCCCATGCCAGGCAGCAGAGATTTAGTCACAATTTCCTGCTGCAGGTCAGAAAAGGGAGATGCCTTATAAATTCTGGCCAGCAGAGGGGGTTGGTGAGTCAGCTAGAAATCAGCTGTGGGGGTTGTCATGGAAATGAAACAGCTGTGAGCTGTGAGGAGAAACAATGACAGTTAAACTTGAGGACGTGAGGTAAAGAGATCTTTCTGGAAAATTCTGTCAGATGAAGACAGGGAGCTAAGCTGAGAGGAGCTCGATAGGCAGAGCTGATCTGTGAAGAGGGAAAGGACAAGAGCAGAGACTGAGACTCGAGGGAAGCTAAAATACTGCATATAGCAGACCCCTGAGTGAAGCGCTCACAAAGAGAAAAGGGACATCAGAGTCCAAGGCTGACAGGAGTTGTACGCCGAATCTGAAAGTACAGGGGATTGTAAATTCCTGTGCACATTGAACACCTGAGGGTATGTCAGCAGATAAAGAGCCCGGGGATGATGGTGAAAAGGACGGTACCCGTGGAATAGGCTCACGCTGACAGCCGTACAGGTTAGTGAAACCATCACGAATAGAGGGTCGCAGCATAGTTATTTGCAGCGGAGACCCACACACAACGCGCAGAAAGGAAGGTCCTATATCCCCACCTGGCAAGGTGGATCCCCTGAATGCCTCCAGGCGAGCCGGACTCATTCCATCACCTGTATGTGGTACTCCGGACTGCAACCTATTACCAGTAAAAGGTAAAGAAACTGCACCTCTCTGTGTCTTTCTCTCATTTATCTGCACCCCAACGTTTACAGCCACTTATACTATTTATTTAACATCTTTGCCCTGGGACTACAGCCCTACCTGTGGAGGGCTACAACATCATAGCTGTGCCTAACATCCATCCCAGAGAAGCAACACCGCAGCGCTGGTCACCTCTGACTAGAATACCACAGGTGGCGTCATGTATTTCACCATCTATAAACATTATCTTTATTTTTACCACAAAAATACCACACAACTTTCCCCTATTTTATGACTGGACGCCTGTGGGCCACGGACCGGGTCACCGTCTCCCATGGAAGTCGATGGGCCCGGTACTGAGTACCCCCAGGCCCCGTGGGGCGCTCCATGTATCACACTCAACATGGACCAGAGGAAGCAAAGGAAAGAGTAGTCTCAGGAGATTGTAAAGAAAATTATAGAAAAACATGTTAAAGGTGAAAGTTATAAGACCATCTCCAAGCAGCTTGATGTTCCTGTGACTACAGTTGCACAAATTATTCAGAAATTTAAGCTCCATTGGACTGTAGCCAACCTCCCTGTACGTGGCCGCAGGAGGAAAACTGATGACAAATCAAAGAGATGGATACTACGACTGATAAGAAAAGAGCCCAGAAAAACTTCTAAACAGATTAAAGGTGAACTTCAAGCTCAAGGAACATCAGTGTCAGATCGCACCATCCATTGTTATATGAGCCAAAGTGGACTTCATGGGAGACGACCAAGGAGGACACCATTGTTGAAAAAAAATCATAAAAAAGCCAGACTGGAATTTGCCAAACTACATGTTGACAAGCCACAAAACTTCTGGGAGAATGTCCTATGGACAGATGAGACAAAAATGGAACTTTTTGGCAATGCACATCAGCTCTATGTTCACAGACTGAAAAATGAAGCATATCAAGAAAAGAACACAGTCCCTGCTGTGAAACATGGAAGAGGCTCTGTCATGTATTGGGGCTGCTTGCTGCATCTGGCACAGGGTGTCTAGACTCTGTACAGGGTACAATGAAATCTCAAGACTATAAAGGGATTCTAGAGAGAAATGTACTGCCCAGTGTCAGAAAGCTTGGTCTCAGTCTCAGGTTTTGGATCTTGCAACAGGATAATGACCCAAAACACAGAGCTAAAAACACCCAAGAATGGCTAAGAGGAAAACATTGGACTTTTCTGAAGTGGCCTTCTATGAGCACTGACCTGAATCCTATTGAGCATCTTTGGAAAGAGCTGAAACATGCCGTTTGGAAAAGGCAACCTTCAAACACGAGACAGCTAGAGCAGTTTGCTCTTGAGGAGTGGGCCTAAATACCTGTCGAGAGGTGCAGAAGTCTCATTGACAGTTAGGCTAAGTGCCCACATTGCAGAAATGCTGCGGAAATGTCCGCAGCATTTCCGGAACTCCCTGCCGTGGGTAAAATGCATGCGGCATTTACATGACATCAGAGGTCATTCGCGCAATGCATCCCTGGGAACAAGAGATGGTGGCAGCGTGGCTGAGAGGCGGGAGGACTCCGGGGGCCGCCAGAGGGTAAGTATATTCCTATTTTTTATTTTAATTCTATTTTTTACAGGAATATGGTACCATTGGCCTGGAGGAGTGTCTCCTCTCCTCCAGACCCTGGGTACCATCTGCACATGAAGCGCTCACTTTACGCATGGTGGGCATAGCCACATGCGTAAAGTGAGCGTTTCAATGCAATCCTAAGTTGGCGGAATCGCCGCGATTCCATAGAAATAATGGACATGCTGTGGATTTTACTGCTATGTGATTTCGCAGCGGTAAAATCCACAGCATGGGCACAGCAACTGCGAAATCCCATAGGATTCCATGGGGATGCGTGTTATTAGCATTTTTTAGCAAATTGAAAGCCCAAAGAACTAAAACCATATGGGTGAAGGAGCCTAAAAGCAGATTTTATATCACCTTTTGCCAACAATGTGCTGTTGCAAAAAGTCAGCAACAATGCCAATGTTTCATCAAATGAAGCATAAACAACTTAAGCATTAAGTTTATCCACTTCACCATTATAGAAAGTTGAAAACGAAACGACAAATGATGAATTAATCTAAACAAACCTGGTTCCTTCTTTGGGACAATACCCTAGGGTGATAATCTAAAATCATTAGACTGTCCACACCTCATAAACTCGCCCCTCCTTTTTACCCCCGATGCAAAGAAAACACCCAACACCAACATTTAATTTATAACTTTATTTGGGAGTAATTCTTTATTAACCAGACTCCTCTTTTATATTAACACCCAAATGCTGGAGGGGTAAGGTCGCAGCTCTTCATGTTAACCAATTGGAAAATTGTGGGGATATGCCACCGGACTCCCGGCCCATGTTACCCAGTCTTGTTCTTCCGCCAACACTGTGACTTTCATCCAGCATTGTAACGACCACATAACTTTTCAACTCCAATCATAAATACTACAAACCAAACTGGGGGGGAAGGGTGGGCAGCTCTCGATCCTTCTGATCAAAGAGGCGGGGCTCAGCACCACCCCCGCAATTTATGCCTCCTGGAAGGGGAGGAACCACCACCGGAAAACCCCTTCCCCACCAATAGAAAACCTGCCCCCAGGTAATACCACCTTTTCACCTTTAACCCTTTTCCCTGCACCTGAAAAGGAAAAAAGGAGGGAGGCCGAAGCTTAACCCTTTCACCTGCTGGCCAGTCATGGTCCCCCAGCACATAATGCCAGTTCCCTAAAATTGTGGGGACATAAAAGGGCCGGCAAACTTGCCTACTTCCAACGCTTTAAATTTTTATCAGCAACAGCATACTTATATGTATCAACCAATTACAAATTATTCACACAGGTACAATCTTTCCCTTTGAATGAAAAAAGAACAAAACTGTCCCTAAAACTATCAGTGACTAACACTGCTTTCTCCCCAGTTGTGAACTGTCCTAGTCAAGGTAACATTTTTTGCACTATCACTGAAGTACAAGCCTTTTGATACCCGACCATGAAATCCAGGCTTATTTTGAACACTCATGCCTGTACCTACAGTTTTTAACCATATGCCGGAAAATTCATTATAGGCAAAATAAACCATTTTTTAATATTACTCTGTGATACACTAGCCTGTTTCAGAGGCACAGATCATTGCGGTAGCATGACATTTGACCACAGGCCCACGACTTTTATACCCCAATTAAGTGACAGGTACACAGCCAATTTCTTTAGAAACATCTCATCATAGTTGAACCATGCCATGCTGCCAAAACTGGGATAAGCCTCTAGAACAATATCAACATGTTGAAAAAGGCTACGGTATTAATCCAGGCATCTTTCACCTAAAATAGAAGCATATATACAAAATGCTTGAAGCTAGGTGTTACATGACCTTGGCAAAACACGTGTCCTCTATTCTGAAACATTCTTCTCTTTTTTTTTATCAGGCACAATGTGCTCCTTTGCTGAATACGCTCTTTTATGCTATCACTAAGATGAAATACCAAAGGCAACAATTCACAGGGAAACGTTTCCTTAACACAGGTTTTCACTACACCAGAACCCCAGTCTAACAATAAAGGGTTAACCATCGAACCATAATTAACCCTAACCCTCCTCGCTTCTTCCCTCTGCAAATCTCTTCACTGGCTCCCACTCCCTCAGCGAATCCAATTCAAATTACTAATACTGACCTACAAGGCCATCTATAACCGGTCTCCTCCATATATCTCTGAATTAATCTCCCGATATCTTCCCTCACATAATCTCCCATCCTCCCAAGACCTCCTCCTCTCCACCACACTTATTCGCTCCTCACCCAACCGCCTCCAAGACTTCTCCCGAATAGCCCCCATCCTCTGGAATTCTTTGCCCCAAAACGTCCGGCTATCAACCACACTCGGATCCTTGAGACGGAACCTGAAAACTCATCTCTTCAGGAAAGCTTACAGCCTACAATGATCCCACTACCTCCTCACCACTACTGGAGCTACCGCCTCACCATCACTGCAGTGCTGCAACCCCCCAACCTACTGACTCCTTCCCCACCATCCTGTAGAATGTAAGCCTGAAAGGGCAGGGTCCTCTCTCCCCTCTATCAGTCTGTCATTGTTAGTTTGTTTACTGTAAGTGATATCTGTAATTTGTATGTAACCCCTTCTCATGTACAGCACCACAGAATCAATGGCGCTATATAAATAAATATTAATAATAATAATAACTGCATTAGAGGTAACAGTAGCTGCGTAATGTGGTTTGGGCGGTATCCATAAGGGAGGTACTCGGCTCTTGTGTCCCTGCACGTTAGATGAAAGCGAAGGTCCGGGCTGGGTGTGTGGATTTGTGCCATGAGGGCACTTCACCCGTGCAGGCCGCATGTAACTGATGACGCTGGCTTGCCATGACAAGATGTTTCACAATTCAATGAAGGAGACTACCATTTAAAAATAAACTTTTTACTGAACGGGAACTCAGAGCATTGTACATACAGTTTCAATTTCTTCCTCTTTACTCTCTTTACTTGTCATCTGTATTAAGTGTTCCTCACTACTTCACCACAACCCAGTTCGACATTCTATTTCTGTTTAGAAAGAGTCCTCTACTCCAGTGTTCTCCAACTCCAGTCCTCAAGGCCCACCAACAGGTCATGTTTTCAGGATTTCCTTTGTATTGCACAGGTGATGGAATTATCACCTGGGCAATACTAAGAAAATCCTGAAAACATGACCTGTTGGTGGGCCTTGAGGACTGGAGTTGGGGAACCCTGCTCTACTCAACCCTTCTTTCCCCTGGGTAGCTATGGTGCCTGTATGGCCGGTACATATTTTCTCTAATGCTGTCATTCGGGATCTCTCACTGAGGACACTTTGTTCATCTCATGTACTCAGTCCTCTCTAGTCCCATTACCTATTGGAGTTATAAACTCTGGGCCTTACTGCAAGTCATGGTCTCCCAGCACCCTTCACTCTGTTTCTCTGTCACTTCTGCTCTGGATCTCACTATCCCTTTTTCCTCTCGGTCTCCACTCTCTTTGGACACCTGAAAATGCGGCATTGCTCATCTTAGACCTTAGTTAGGTCCTTTCTCTATGCATCCCAGACCCTTTCTGACTTACTACCAAGAAACTAAGAGTCAGTGATAAGTGGTCATGCAGGAGCGCTTAGGAAGCAACCCAGGGGCAGACAAGGATGTCAGGTCACCACCGCAGCTCCAGCCGAAAACCTCCAATGGAGGATAGGAGCAATGAGAAATTGGAAACAGTCTTAGGAGCGCAAGGAAGAGACTCAGACAAGAGATGGGGTTAAACCACAAGGCGTTTCGACAGAGGATCCGTCTTCATCAGGTGGAAGTTTATTAATGACATAGATACCCCATCCCCTTTGTCATTAATAAACTTCCACCTGATGAAGACTACCAAGAAACTGTCACTTTCCCTGCAAATTAGCCCTTCCCACTCTGGACTATATCTAAACATTAACTGTCACTATCCCTACTGTCAAACTACACACATTATCACCATCTAATTAAGGCCGGCGTCACACTAGAGAGGAATGCGGATGAGTGAGAGGCGTTAAAAAAACGCATTGCACACGGACCAATGATTGTCTATGGGGCAGCTCCCATCAGCTGTATTTTTCTTGCGTATTTTATATGGGCCGAGCCAATCGCAGCATGCTGCGATTGTCAGCATACTACGACCGTAGTACGCCAATGCAAGTCTATGGGTGCACAAAAAAAAACACATTTCACACGGACCAGACATGTGACTTGCGAGAAATACGCACCGGTGTCCTTTAAAAAAGCCGGCAATTCAGTGCACGATACAGTAAAATCACACTGACAGGTTTAATAAAGAAACGAAATAATAGATATAGACACATAAAATACATATGTATATATATATATATATATATATATATATATATATGCATTCTATGTGTCTATATCTATTCTTTCGTTTGTCTTTGAAAACCTGTCATTGGGCTCCATTATATGTCCATTTTGCAAGCCTGCGATAAAAAAACGGTATACGGATCACATATGGATCACATATGGATGCTTACATGAGAAAAATACGCGGCCACACCCTGACAACGGATGACATACGGAGCACTATTTAGGGACCATTTATGCGTATTACGGCCGTAAAATACGGTCTGTATTTCTCTACGTTGTGTGTGACTCCAGCCTTAAGGCCGGAGTCACACTACAGCGAGATATGGCCGAGTCTCGCAGGTTAAAACCAAGCTCTGGCACCGGCACTCCGGAGCGGAGCGTGCAGCTCCATGTATTACTGTGCGGCTGCACGCTGCGCTCCAAAATGCCGGCGCCAGAGCTTGGTTTTAACCTGCGAGACTCGACCGTATCTCGCTGTGTGTGATCCCCGCCTTACACAGAGAAAAAGACCAGCACATCCAAGCTAGTGTGAACAGGTGACAACCAAAAAAAGCATATAAGTCGAAGGAGGCCTTGACATGGCAGTTGGGCTCACATATATTGGCCAATCTATGCGCTAAATACCTTCTTTTTCACTGTATTTTTCATAGCAATTTTTACAGATGAATATTTCATTTATACATTATTTATCACTTTTTTCCCATTTTCTATGGTATTAATGCAGTTTCAGTGTTGTAGAGTAATCATTCTTGGTAAATCATGGTGCAACCTTTATTGTTTTTCAACTTATAAGCTTTTTTTGGTTAGCTCTTGTTCACACTAGCTTGGATGTGCTGGTCTTTTTGTATCAAACCCTTTTTGGACATGTTGACTCCCACTCCCATCAGCCACAGGTGATTTTAAGTAGTTAGCTGGTCCAGTCCTGCCCCATAAATTGTAGGCTTTTTTGCCCAGGAGAGGTGACATATCAGGACAGGGACCCAACTTTCGAAGGACGCCTTGACGTGGCAGTTGAGCTGACATATATTAGCAAATCTATGTGCTAAGTACCTTCTTTTTCACTGTATTTTTCATAGCAATTTTTGCAGATGAATATTTCATATATACATTATATAACACATTTTTTTTCCTTTTTTCCCATTCTCCATGGCAGTAATGCAGTTTCAATGGTCTAGAGTAATCATTCTTGGTAAATCATGGTGCAAACTTTATCGCTTTTCATTCTTAATACAAGTCACAATTTACATTATACAGTATGATGTCATGTAAATGTTTGAGCACCCCTGGTAAAAATTACTGTTATTGTGAATAGTTAAGCAAGTTGAATATGAAATGATATTTTAAAGGCCTAAAGTTAAACGTGACACATTTCCTTTGCATTTTAGGCAAAAAAATAAATTTTCATCTTTTACATTTAAAAAATTACAAAAAGAAAATGGCCTGATGCAAAAGTTTGAGCACCCTTGGAGATTTGTGTGCTGAGATAACTTTGACCAAGATTTCAGATGTTAATTAGCCTTTTAGGGTTATGGCTTGTGCACTATCATCATTAGGAAAGGCCAGGTGATGCAAATTTCCCAGCTTTATTAAAACTCAGCCTCCTCTAACTTTGTGCCAAAAAAACAGTAGCCATGAGTTTTTATAAGCAGCTGCCTAGCACTCTGAAAATGAAAATAATGGAGGCCCACAAAGCAGGAGAAGGCTATAAGAAGAGAGAAAAGCATTTTCAAGTTGCCCTTTCCTCAATTCAAAATGCAATTAAGAAATGGCAGTTAACAAGAACAGTGGAGATAAGGTCTGGAAAACCAAGCAAAATTTCTGTTAGAGCTGTGTGAGGGAGCGCCAGGGCCGAAGTTGTGGTTGAGAATATTGGGTCTTGAGCGCCCTGGTCTCCTGTCACATGCAAATAACATCCCACTGTCCATGTACCTGTTTCTCCATTGTCCGCCCCTTTGGGATCTTCTCTACGTTGCTTAAGACCCCCTTCAGTCGTTCGAGCACAGAGACACAGTCCATATACAAAAATACTTGGCACTCAAAATCGGAGAAGCAATTTTTTCTTTATTGTGCATCCAGACAAAAATAGACTCATATCATATGAACGTTTTCGGTCCAGCAACGGACCTTCATCAGAAAGGTCTTTTTGTTTCTTTAGACTATAAGTTACAAAAAAGTAAACAAGAGAACAAAACAATATGTCAGAACAATGCCACTCTCTCCCTAAGGCCTGCGTCATCCAGGTACACAGCGCCGTTACTTATTAGTCTCTTCTGGCCACCGTTAAGATGTTTTTGCACATTTTAGCATCATTTAATACCCATGTTTTCTTCCTTATGTAGTCATTAGTGTTGAGCATTCCGATACTGCAAATATCGGGTATTGGCCGATATTTGCTGTATTGGAATTCCGATACCGAGTACCGATATTTTTACAATATCGGATACTGGAATTGGAAGTTCCCATAATGCAATGAGCCACTGTTGTGGCTGTGATTGGCTGCTGAAATGATGTCATCATGATGCACGGTCTGTGCGCATCATGATGTGCGGACTGCTGGGGGTCTGTACGAGCCTGCCGGGGGTCTGTGCGGACTGCCGGGGGTCTGTGCGGACTGCCGGGGGTCTGTGTGGGCCTGCCAGGGGTCTGTGCGGGCCTGCCGGGGGTCTGTGCGGGCCTGCCGGGGGTCTGTGCGGGCCTGCCGGGGGTCTGTGCTGGCTGCTGGGGATCTGTAGGGGGCTGCCGGCGGTCTGTGCGGGCCTGCCGGGGGTCTGTGCTGGCTGCCGGGGATCTGTAGGGGCCTGCCGGGGGTCTGTGCGGGCCTGCCGGGGGTCTGTGCGGACTGCCGGGGGTCTGTACGGGCCTGCCGGGGGTCTGTGCGGACTGCCGGGGGTCTGTGTGGGCCTGCCAGGGGTCTGTGCCGGCTGCCGGGGGTCTGTACGGGCCTGCCGGGGGTCTGTGCCGGCTGCCAGGGGTCTGTGCGGACTGCCGGGGGTCTGTACGGGCCTGCCGGGGGTCTGTGCGGGGCTGCTGGGGGTCTGTGCGGGACTGCCGGGGGTCTGTGTGGGCCTGCCGGGGGTCTGTGTGGGCCTGCAGGGGGTCTGTGCCGGCTGCCGGGGGTCTGTGCGGGCTGCCGGGGATCTGTATGGGCCTGCCGGGGGTCTGTGCGGGCCTGCCGGGGGTCTGTGCGGGCTGCCGGGGGTCTTTGTGTCTGTGTGCAGGCATCGTCCGATGGGACTACAAGTCCCATCGGGCTATGCCTGCTACAATGACAGTGATTGACACATTAGCCAATGATGGGACAGTAGTAGTCCCATCATCCGGCTAACGTGTTGAATGTAAAAAAAAAAAAACATACATACTACATACATACATACAACATTCATACAACATACATGCATAATACATACATACTTCATATATACTACATTCATACAACATACATACATACTACATACATACTACATATATACTACATTCATACAACATACATACTACATACATTTTGATCAAAATTATGTTTACTAAATACCCTTATTATTATTATTATTATTATTATTATTATTATTATTACCTTTATGCACTATTTGCAGTTTATTTTTTACTTTTTGTTCAGGATATTTGTGTTTTTTGCTTTTTGTTTTCTCTGATTAATGATCATCTGTTAATATGCACTTACATTGTGCATACACATTAACTTACTTTCTCAGTTCAGATTCGTTTTTTATACTACATACATACTACATATATACTACATTCATACAGCATACATACATACATACTACATATATACTACATTCATACAACATACATACATGCTACATACATACTACATATATACTACATTCATACAACATACATACATACTACATATATACTAGATTCATACAACATGCATACATACTACATACATACTACATACATACTACATATATGCAACATTCATACAACATACATACATACTACATACATACTACATATATACTACATTCATACAACATACATACATACTACATGCATATTACATATATACTACATTCATACAACATACATACAACATGCTACAGACATACAAAATACATACTACATACATACTACATACAATGCATTCATACATTCATGCAATACATACATATAGACATACAGTACGTATAACATAGAGTACATACTCACCATTACTTGTCACTTTGTTCCCCGAAGCCAGTGTCATCTGTGAGAAAAATATGAAAATAACAAACAAGAGATATACTCCCTGATCTGCAGAAATCCACGAGTGTCCCACGTTGATCTGCTGCACTGCATCACTGAGAGGTTACTATCGTTCACTGGTCTCACTTTATGGCAAAAGGTGCGTGGGAACTTTCTCACACAGCAATGCCAAAAGTGAGACTAGGGACTAATTTTTTACAGTGGCGGAGGAATACAGTGCGGAAGGATACCTACCTCCCGTCATTGGATTCCTTGGGCCCCTAGAGAGCGGTAGCATCAGCTGATGCTGTTGTTCTCCACGGGAGATCGTCGTGGGACACTTGTGGATTTCTGCGGATCAGGGAGTATATCGGTTGTTTGTTATTTTCTAATTTTTCTCACAGATGACACTGGCTTCGGGGATCAAAGTGACAAGTAATGGTGAGTGTGTACTCTATATTACATGGACTGTATGTCTATATGTATGCATTGTATGAATGTACAAATGTATTGTATGTAGTATGTAAGTAGTATGTCTGTAGTATGTAGTATGTACTATGTATGAATGTAGTATATATGTAGTATGTATTTAGTATGTATGTTGTATGAATGTAGTATATATGAAGTATGTATGTAGTATGTATGTATGTTGTATGAATGTAGTATGTACTATGTATGTATGTTGTATGAATGTAGTATGTATGTTGTATGAATGCTGTATATGTAGTATGTATGTAGTATGTATGTATGTTGTATGAATGTAGCATATATGTAGTATGTATGTAGTATGTATGTATGTATGTTGTATGAATGTAGTATATATGTATTATGTATGTATTATGTAGTATGTATGTATGTTGTATGAATGTAGTATGTATGTAGTATGTATGTATGTTGTATGAATGTAGTATATATGTAGTATGCTTGTAGTATGTATGTTGTATGAATGTAGTATATATGTAGTATGCATGTAGTATGTATGTATGTTGTATGAATGTAGTATATATGTAGTATTTATGTAGTATGTATGTATGTTGTATGAATGTAGTATATATGAAGTATGCATGTATGTTGTATGAATGTTATATATATGTAGTATGTATGTTGTATGTATGTTGTATGTATGTTGTATGTATGTTGTATGTATGTTGTATATATGTAGTATGTATATAGTATGTATGTTTTTTTACTTTTACATTCAACACATTAGCCGGATGATGGGACTACTACTGTCCCATCATTGGCTAATGTGTCAATCACTGTCATTGTAGCAGGCATACCCCGATGGGACTTGTAGTCCCATCGGACGATGCCTGCACACAGACACAAAGACCCCCGGCAGCCCGCACAGACCCCCGGCAGGCCCGCACAGACCCCCGGCAGGCCCGCACAGACCGCCGGCAGGCCCGCACAGACCCCCGGCAGCCGGCACAGACCCCCGGCAGCCGGCACAGACCCCTGGCAGGCCCGCACAGACCCCTGGCAGGCCCGCACAGACCCCTGGCAGGCCCGCACAGACCCCCGGCAGTCCGCACAGACCCCCGGCAGTCCGCACAGACCCCCGGCAGCCAGCACAGACCCCCGGCAGTCCCGCACAGACCCCCAGCAGTCCCGCATAGACCCCCGGCAGCCGGCACAGACCCCCAGCAGGCCCGCACAGACCCCCGGCAGGCCCTTATAGACCCCGGCAAGCCCGAACAGACCCCGCCCGCACACACAGACACGCACAGTGTCCGCCCACGCACCGCCCACACTCTTCCTCCCTCCCGAACAGGATGAGCAAGTACAGAAAGGGGTTTTTTTCATTCCGATATTTCTGTCCCATTGACTTGAATGGGACTTCCTGTATTGGAATCGGCAATACCTGATACTTTTTGGATATCGGCCGATACAATCCGATCCGATATTTCTCAATATCGGATGGTATCGCTCAACACTAGTAGTCATATTGTATCCAGCCCCTTTGATAGACTCGAGCTCCAGTCATTACAAAATAAACAGGTACTGTGGTTTACAGCTTACCATTCAACCACATCATCTTGGTCACTCATGCTAATCATTAACCCCTTATTCTCTGTGTACCATTCAGCTGCATACCATGCTCTTTTTCTTATTTTCAGCATTATAGGATTTCATTCCTGCCTTAGGATATCTTTTACCCTACTGTATCTGTGGCGCCCCTGAGGCTCAGTCGCCACAGAGGTACTGCACCTTCTCCTAAGGTGTAGTGCCCCACCATCCAGGTAAGGTGGGAACTTGTTATGAATGAGTCACTGAGGAGGAAAAAACAAAAATCAAGCTAAGCCCAGAAAACCGGAGAGGTTGGTAACTAGCGGATTGCAGACCCCTGATCCTATCCACACAACTAGCAGTAGCCGTGGAGCGTGCCTACGGTGGTCCTAGACGCCTCGTCATGGCCGGAGAACTAAATAAGCCTAAAGAAAGAAAGGGAAAATCTAAACTGCCCCAGAGCAGACCCCAAACAGCCTCCAACATGTATTGTTGGTGAAACAAGATGAAAACACAAAGACAGATAGAAAGATAGGCTGAGCAAACGATGGGGCCCACACTAACTAGAAAGGACAGGAAAGAAAAGCTGCTGTCTGCAGTCACGCAAAAAACCCTGCCAAAAAATGTCCAACACGTCTGATAGAAAAAGGCCCTGAAGTCGCTAGACTTCAATTCCCTATATCAGCACTCAGGTATATTCTGAAGACAGAGCAAAAGAGATCAACTGATCAGAGACAAAATGGGGATTCAGCCCAGTCCCAGCCAGGGCTGGCTGAACACAAAAACTAAGTAAACCAGACGAAAACTCATATGAACAATAGAGAAAACTTAGCTTTAAGACGGCAGGAACCAAACTGGAAACCAGAAGCCACAGTCAGGAGAAATCACCAGCAAGAAACTAGGGAGTCGGCTGCCTTAAATCCAATCAGAAATTCCTGATGTCCAATCACAGTCCTCTTCCTCAGGTGGCCGGTCTCTGCCATTTAGATCAGCTTCATTACCTCCCTTCACCAACAGAGGGAGTCCAGATAGAGAACTCACTACTCCTCTGTCCACACAGCCAGCTCCATAACCCTCACCAGAAGCCAGAGGCAAACCCGAAAATGAGCTCACAACAGTACCCCCCTTGAGGAGGGGTCACCGAACCCTCATCCACGCCACCGGGCCAATCAGGATGGGCCCGATGAAAAGCACGAACCAATCTATCGGCATGAATATCAGAGGCAGAGACCCAAGAATTATCCTCCTGGCCATAACCCTTCCACTTGACCAAATACTGGAGTCTCCGTCTAGCCAGACGAGAATCCAGTATTTTCTCTACCTCATATTCCACATTACTTTTAACCAATACAGGCAATACAGGGTCAGGAGGTGCCACCATAGGAACTACTGGCTCAACATATCTCTTCAACAGCGACTTATGAAACACGTTATGGATCTTAAACGTAACAGGAAGAGCCAATCGAAAAGAAACCGGATTAAGAATCTTCAAAATCTTGTAAGGTCCAATAAATCTTGACTTGAACTTTGAAGAAGCCACCTTCATAGAGATATTCTTTGATGACAACCAAACCATATCACCCACTTTAAACCGGGGACCAATGGTCCTATGCCGGTTAGAAAACCGCTGGGCCTTTTCCTGGGAGAGAGACAACTTATCTACTACTTGTTCCCAAATCTGCTGCATTCTCTCTACCACAGTGTCAACACCTGGGCAGGCAGAAGATTCCACTTGCCCTGAAGAAAATCGAGGATGAAACCCAAAGTTACAGAAAAAGGGGGACATCAAGGTGGCAGAACTAGCTCTATTATTTAAAGCGAATTTGGCCAAGGGCAAAAATGAAACCCAATCATCCTGATCAGCAGATATAAAACATCTCAAATAGGACCCCAAAGTCTGGTTTGCTCTCTCCGTCTGCCCATTGGTCTGAGGGTGAAACGCAGAGGAGAAGGACAACTGAATTCCCAGCTTGGAACAAAAGGCTTTCCAGAATCTGGAAACAAACTGAACTCCTCTGTCAGATACAATGTTCTCAGGAATCCCATGCAACCGAACCACCTGTTGTAAAAACAAGGGTACCAGGAAGATGGCAACTTTGGGAGTGGTACAAGATGGACCATCTTAGAGAATCTATCACAAATCACCCAGACAACAGTCATTCTCTGAGAGACAGGAAGATCAGAAATAAAATCCATTGAAATATGGCTCCATGGCCTCTTAGGCACCGGCAAGGGCATCAGCAACCCACTAGAGCGAGAACAGGGTTTAGACCGGGAACAAGTCCCACAGGACTGCACAAAATTCCTGACATCACGAGATAAGGCAGGCCACCAAAAAGACCGACTCACCAAATCTCTGGTACCAAAAATACCTGGATGACCAGCCAATACAGAGCAATGAACTTCAGACATCACTCTCTTCCTCCACTGGTCAGGAACATACAATTTTCCCATAGGACAACGCTCAGGTTTGTCCTCCTGGAATTTTTCCAGAGCACGTCTCAAATCGGGCGAGATGGCAGAAAGAACTACCCCCTCACCTAGGATGGTAGTAGGCTCAGTCACAGTAGGAGAAACAGCAAAGAAACTCCTAGAAAGGGCGTCTGCCTTAACATTCTTAGTGCCTGGAAGAAAGGAGACCACAAAATCAAAACGCGTAAAAAACAAGGCCCACCTAGCCTGTCTAGGATTCAAGCGTTTGGCCGACTCAAGGTAAATCAAATTCTTGTGGTCACTGAGGACCACAACTTGATGTCTAGCTCCCTCCAACCAATGTCTCCAGTCCTCAAATGCCCATTTCATGGCTAACAATTCCCGATTCCCCGCATCATAGTTGCGTTCAGATGGGGAGAACTTTCGGGAAAAGAAGGCACAGGGATTCATTTTTAGATGTCACAGGATCTTTTTGGGACAAAACAGCTCCTGCACCAATCTCTGAAGCGTCTACGTCCACCTGAAACGGGAGTGAGACATCAGGTTGCCGCAAAACCGGAGCAGAAGTGAACCTCCACTTCAGCTCCTGAAAGGCCGAAACAGCCTCTGAAGACCAATTCAGCACATCAGCACCCTTCTTAGTTAAATCAGTCAGTGGTTTAGCAATACCAGAAAAATTAGCTATAAATTTACGATAAAAATTAGCAAAACCAAAAAACTTCTGGAGAGCCTTCAAAGAAGTGGGTTGAACCCAATCATAAATGGCCTGTACCTTGGCCGGGTCCATTTCAATAGATGACGGAGACAAAATAAATCCCAAAAATGAAATCCTCTGTACACCAAAAAGCCACTTTGATCCCTTAACATACAAGGAATTCACTCTCAAAATCCGGAACACATTCCGAACATGTTCCACATGAGAATCCCAATCCCTGGAAAAGCTTCATTACCTCCCTTCTCCAACAGAGGGAGTCCAGATAGAGAACTCACTACTCCTCTGTCCGCACAGCCAGCTCCATAACCCTCACCAGAAGCCAGAGGCAAACCCGAAAATGAGCTCACAACAGGAACTCCTTTCCACGCTCCAACACTCGCACCCCACACAACAGGGTAGTTCTGCTCAACCACATTGCGGTTCAGTGCTTAGAGAGTAGCAGAGCACCTCTGGTGGTTCCCTGTTGGAACACTGGATGTGCTGGGAGGTGGGTGGAGTTGAGATATATAAAAGAGTGGGAAAGTGTAGGATTACGGGTTCAGTCTGACAGAAGGTCAGTGAGGAAGGAAGCCACTCGGGAGGAGTGGGGATCCCTGGAAGGAGGGCTGGAGGAAGGAGTGCTGCAGCTGCCTCAGTGATCTGAGCCAGCTGGCACGTGAAAGGGAAAGAAGGAGAAAGACGTAGAACTGCAACCTAAGCTTCCATAAGAGAGAGAAGGATCAGTACGGAACAAAGGAGTAGGAGAACAGAGAGGAGACGTGGGTTGGAAGAGGAACCCTGCCTATTGGTTCTTAGCGCAAGGCCGGGACCCGGTCCCCAAGGTTGTATGGACACTTATGGTTCTGCAGCAGACACCGGTGGAGTAGTTGGCTGTAAACGCACTACTCCCATCTAAGACTTGGGGCACAACAGCAACATGGATAGAGAGCGGGGACTCAGGAGAAGGGAGTCCCCGAAGTAGGCTACAGCTGTCTGCCATATGAGTAGAGTTCTTGGGAACATCTGACAGGAGGAACTCCAGAGTACCACGGTACTGGAGATCTTCACACTTTAAGGCGCAGTAGAGGAGTCATTCAGGAAAGGTACATGTTGGCGGAGTGTTGGAGAGGAGCTTTCCATCTGGCCTGGAGGTTGGCTGAGTCTCTGATCCGGAGGACACGGCCCAGAGGCAGGCACCCTTGTGTACTGCAGACTGTAAGTAAAGCTTTGGAACTGCAAGCCTCGGTGTCCTCCATTCATTCTTGCGCCAACCCACTACATCTGGGTACCATCTTTATCGCTGCCTGCGCCTTTCCACAACCATTACAACTACACTGCCCTGGGGCATCAGCCCTGCCTGTGGAGGGCTATACCATCACTGCTGCACCACACTATCTGTCCCAGAGGATCTGTCTGCAGCGTCGGCTTAACACCTCCCTTGCTGAGCACCACAGGTGGCGTCACGAACTATTCCATTCCATTACCTTCATTTCCCCCATTACTTGGGCACCCAGGGCCACGGACCAGGTCACCGCTGCTGTGACACACTCCCCCGACACCAGCCCGGTACCGAGTACCCCACAGTCCTAGGAGGGCGACCCATACATCTTACAGGTATATCCTCCTTGCCATCCACATTTGTCAGCATGGACATTTCTATTCTATTATAGTGATGAACACTCTGGGAGTACATAGAAATCCTTTTTACTGATAGCCACTTCACCATAGTTGTGGACTTTGGTTCCCGAAAAAATTTTTCTGTTACTCAGAAATCCGTTTTCCTTAACCATGTTCTCACCCTCATTTATGACACAGATGAAATCTGAAAACTGCATCTACACTGATGGAATGAATTTCTGCAGTCACTTTCCTTCACTATAGATCCTGCTTCTGACGTCAGATTATTATTTATTATTTTGAAAGTGCATTATATGTCTATGACATTGTTCTGACATATTGTTTTGTTCTCTTGTTTACTTTTTTGTAACTTATAGTCTACGCTATAGAAACAAAAAGACCTTTTTGATGAAGGCCCGTTGTTGGACCAAAAACGTTCATACGATATGAGTCTATTTTTGTCTGGATGCACAATAAAAAAAATTGCTTCTCCGATTTTGAGTGCCAAGTATTTTTGTATATGTCTATGGGTTGGAAACCTTACTTGAGCACCAATTCTCCTCTGTTTTTCTCTGGAGTGCCGTGTTTTTTTTGTATAAGAGACACAGTCCAGTTGCAACTTAAAAGGTAGAACATTACTTTTTACTTGTCGCAGCACATCCTTGTCAAATTCAACATCAGCATAGGTTCCATACAGTCCACCGTCTCCACTTTCCCTCCACTTCTTCCTATGGCCTTCAGTACGTGCCTGGGTCGTACCACCTCTTGTGGTAGCGCAGCGTCCTCCCTGTTCAGACTCATCACACTTAGGAGTTCCCTCGTCCGTTTTGCCCCAGATACGAGGGAATCTGCCCATGCAGTGAACTGCCACATTATAGATCGACCTGCGTCCCCATACTGTTGTGACCGTTGCTTTAGCCTCTGCTCTACCACTGCTGTAACACTGCTGTTCAGGCTGTACTTCTGGCCCACTGGGCCCTGGATGGCTCGTCTTCACACCTAAATGTTCCATAGCTACTGGGTAGCTCGGGCTCTAAAGCCCACCCAAGCTGTTCGGGCTCTCTAGCCCCTCTGACTCTAACAAAGAAACTTTTCCTGCCTTCACCCCCAGTTAACTCTTCCTATAGTTAACTATATACAGGGCTACTGCAACTAAACTATAGTGTGCCCCCTCTAGTGACTTAATTAAGGCATTGCACATGTTAACAGCATTATAAATTCCTATGCACATAGCAGAACATATATATAGTGTATGTGTATATATATATATATATATATATATATATATATATATATATATATATATATATATACACAGTTATACATAAAGGCAATATTTACATAAAGGAAGGGAGTGGAGCATTACACGGTCCCGGTACACCCCTTACAGCTGCTCATAGGATTGCTAGAGAGTGCCCAAACTTTTACATGCCACTGTACCCAGTTCACATTACATATTACAACAACTTACATATAGTCCATCTGCTTACAGCTGGTAACCACACTATACATTCTCCCATTTGGGGACTTCACTTGATGTAAGTATGTGGTTTTCTATTTTTACACTATCTTTCAAGGTATATCTGCAGACTCGTTTGCCCATGTGCCCTGCTTGTATTTCTTCCATACATAAGTGTAGTTGTGGTCCAGTTCTGAAGATTCTCTGTACATATTTGTGATTGTTATTATTGTTTTAAAAATTTTTTTCAACAAAATGGATATTTTATGAGACTTTTTAGCACTATCTATTTAGTTGGTATTGAATAACTAGCCAAGCCAGCCAGTGCATCAACATTGCTAGAAGGGTTAACACAGGGGGAAGACTGTGGGACATAGATGTTCTAACTCATTTCCAACTTCTGTACAGCTAGACCACGATCCTCCTCTTCAGCGCTACAAGCCTCAGCCAATGGCGAGCGCTGTTGCTGCCCAGCCGCACCATGACTGGCTTGCACCTCCCTGCTTCCTGAAGCAACACCATCTGCTGATCAGCATAGGGTTAATCTTTTCTTCAGTGCCACAGTCCAGTGCTTCTGATGCCTCAGGATCCTCTATGAAGATCTGTCTTTATGTTCACAGTCCAGCATTCCTGATGCTGCAGCATACTCCCGGCATTCAGAGCAGGAGTGGTGTCCGCACTGCTCCCGGCACTTTAACCCAATAAATACCGCGATCGCAGCATTTAGCAGGCATGTAGAGGGAGAGAGATTACTCTGCACTTCGGTCGGCACCTCGGCAACATCATCGGGAGGGGCCTGATTGTTGCAATGGTGACACGATGTTGTCATGATGACATCCAGGTCACCAGGCTATGGCCAGCCCCTGAGACCATGCACAGGCCATCGTCTCAGGGGATTGTGTCAGTGCAGCACTGACAGTTATAAGCCATTGCAATGGATTATAACAACGATCAGGCTGGTGAAAGTTCCATAAAGTGGGACAAAGTAAAAAAAAAAGTTAAAAAAAAGTAAAAGAAAAAGTTCACAAAATATTTTAAAAATCATAAAATAATAATAATAAATATAATATTTTACTGATTAAATTTCTTCTTTTATGTAAAAAAATAAGAATAGTACATGTTTAGTATCGCTGCTTTCCAGAAAGACCTGCCCAATTAAACTTCCCCTCATGAAGCTGCTCTCTAGAGGCGATACATGTGTGATCTTTTCCTCACCTCCTCTCTGTTTCCCCATTGGGACTCTTTGTTGCCCGGGGTCTGTGTCAGGCTTTTGGTAATCATGCGGTGACTATACTTGATATCTCTCAACTATTTAGCACCTTGGCTATATTCCTCTAGGCAATTTGTTTTGCATATTGGTAATCTTTTTGGGGGACATGCATGTCTGAATTATTACACAAGTTTTTTTTAATAAGGTGACTCAGGTTTGACATCGACATTTGATGTTTATCAGGGATATTTGTGTATGTAATTACCTTTAGCCATTCGCAGTATTTGCAGCCTGTGTTTTTCATGCTTCGGGCTCATACTCACTGGCAATAAAATCGGACGATTGCAATCCGATATTTAATCGGATTGCACGCTGACCCATGTTAGTGAATGGGTGACGTCTCACTTGCGATTTTTTTCTCAGCCAAAATCGGTCTGAGAAAAAAATTGCAGCATGCTGCGATTTGCAGCGATTTTTGACAATAGAAGTCAATGGTGCGATTAAAAAAACGGACCATAAATGGACCATCCGTTTTCCATCCGTTTTTAACGGATACATCACCATTATGTGGTATAGAACACTGTAAATGGTCCTGTAAATGACTGTAGAAAAAGAGTGGCTGGGAAAAAAAAACGGATGGAAAACGGATGGAAAAAAAAAATCGCAAAGAAATCGCATGACACTGGCATAACACTCCACCCTTTTTTCCAGTCCAGAAATCGGACCTTTTTTTAATCGCCAATGGGTATGAGGCCTTCTTGTGATATACGCTATGCAATTGTATTATTATATTGACACATGTATCCCTGCAATAATATGCTAGGGGCTGTTATTTACCTATGGGCTTCATTGAAGGCTTGTATAGTCTGGTTATTTTTGGGGGGCTCGGGGGTGTTGGGTATTGGGTTCTGTGTTGAATTTTAAATGTTTTTAAGTCTATTATGTCCAAGATGAAATGAAGGTTTTTCATATTTTAAATATATGGAGGTGCATGCCATTATTAGACTAGTCTTTTGTCTTCTTTTCTCTTGGTTTCATTGTTATACAGGCTAGATATTGCACTCTGTTTAATGATATTACTGACAATAGTGCACCCTTTCTTTAACTATTCATCTGCCCAATTAAGGGTATGTGCACACGCTGCGGATTCTGCTGCGGATTCTCAGCGGATTTGGCCCTGCGGGTCCGCAGCAGATTCTGCTGCATTGTGCAGTACCTTTATTTCCTATGGAAAAAAAAAAACGCAGTGCACATGCTGCTGATTTTTCCATGCGGATTTGCTGCGGGTTACAATCCACAGCATGTCAATTCTTTGTGCAGTTTCCGCTGCGGTTTCACACCTTATCATTATGAGGTGTGAAACCGCAGGGCAAAACCGCAGGCTAATCCGCAGATAAACCGCAGGACTTTTGTCCTGCGGATTTACCTGCGGATTTTCCAACAAAATCCGCACAACCTAAAAGCTACGTGGGCACATAGCCTAAACTGTCCCAATAGTTAACCACTTCAGTGAACAAAAAAACATGCTTTTTCATTATATCGCCAGACAAAAAGTAGAATGAAGCGCCATCAAAAAGACAAATGTAAATAAACATGGTTTTATAACTGAAAACGACAAGGCACCATACAGCTCCATCAGTAGAAAAATAAAAAAAAGTTATAGCTCTCAGAATACAGCGACGCAAAAATAATATTTTTTTCTATAAAATAGTTTTTACTGTGTAAAAGCACCAGAACATAATGAAAACTATACAAATGTGGTATCACCATAATTGTACTGACCCAAAGAATAAAGTTGTCTTATCAACTGTACAACACACAGAACGGCATAAGTCCCTTTAAAAAAACAATTCCTGAATTGCTGTTTTTTGCTCATTTTGTCTCCCAAAAATCAGAATAGAGGGCGATCAAAAAATGTCATGTGTCCGAAAATTGTACCAATAAAAACATCAACTTGTCCAGCAAAAAAAAAAGACCTCACATGACTCTGTTGGACTAAATATGATGATGCAAAAACTAGATTTTGCAATAAAAAGTATTTTTTATTGTGTGATAGCAGTCAAACATAAAAACTATATAAATCTGATATTGCTGTAATCGCACCAACCTGGAGAATAAAATAGCCTCATCACTTATACCACAGGAGGAATGGCGTGAAAAAAAAAAGTAACAATTCTTCACCTTCTGTTGATTTATTTCTTCTGCCTCCTAAAGATTGCTGTACAGCTTGGCTCACATTTATCCTGCGGTCTACGCTGAGCGCTTACATCGGGGTTTCCATGTAAATCTCTGAAATACGTTATTCAGGTGGAACCCCCAGCAGAAGATTCCCTATTCCCGCATGTGATCCAGTTGTGTCCATCTATTTAAACTTGCATAAATCACAGTCTGTTGCAGTATGCACTTTGGAAAAGTAGGACACAGCTGAACAGAGGCCAGATAGAGTCCAGAGTAACTCTGCTACTTCGTTATAGTAAATGGATCCCTTGAGGGTTTCATCTGAATCACGTCACTCAGATATTTAGATGGAAATCCCAAAGTAAGTGCTCAGCGTAGAGCGCTGGGTAATTGTTATCCCAAACGTTCCCAATAAAATCTTCAACTCAATCCACAAAAAAAGCAAGACCCCTTTCAGGTCCGTCATCTGTCAATTTAAATATAGGGAGCTTCCATGTTACTAGTAGTACAAAGGCTTTGGAAAAGTTCTATGGCTCCTTGAACCCCAAATGAAATCCAGTAACTTCTGCACACCCAAATCCAAATGCTGCCCCTTCTTTCTGAGCCCTAGTGTGCCTAAACCAGGTTCAGGGCCCACATGTTTGGCAAATGAGGTCACATATGGGGAGTTTCTGCTCTATTGGCACCTCAGGGGCTCTGCCAATATGACATGGCACCCTTAAAACATTCCAGAAAAATCTGAATTCCAATATGGTGCTTCTTCCCTTATGACCTTTGCACTGTGCCTCAAAAGTAGTTTTCGATCACATATTGTTGTGCTTAGGAGAAATTACACAACAATTTTGGGGTCTATTTTCTCCTTCTAACCTTGGAAAAAAATGAAAACATTAAGGGCTAAGACAACAGTTTTGCTGGATTTTTTTTTTCATTTTTACTGATCAACCTTGTAAAATTCTGTGAAGAACCTGGGGGTTGAAGGTGCTCACCCAATGTCTAGATAAATAGATGACATGACTCCCGCACACAATTCCATCAAAGTCTGTGTTTCAGAATGTCACTCCTTCCTTTCTGAGCCCAGCCATGCACCCAAACAGTAATTTTCCCCCATATATGTGGAATCTGCATACTCAGGAGAAATTGCACAATGGTTTGTATGGTGAAATTTCTTCTGTTACTCTTGTGAAAAAAAAATTGGGGATAAAATAACTTTTTTGTAGGAAAAATGTTTTTTTTTTCTTTTTTTGTATTTTCACAGGTCAACATTATAAACCTCTGTGAAGCGCCTGGGGGGTTAAAGGTGCTCATCACACATCTAGATACATTCCTTAAGGGGTTTAGTTTACAAGATGGGATCATTTGCGGGGGTTCCTACTTTTTAGGCATATCATGGGCTCTGCAAACGGGACAAGGCGTTCACTAATTATTCCAGCAAATTTTGAATTAAAAAATTCAAATGGTGCACTTTCCCTTCTGAGCTCTGTCATGCACCCAAACAGTAGTTTTCTCACACATATGGGATATTGGTGTACTCAGGAGAAATTGCATAACAATTTGTATAGAGCAATATCTCCTGCTACCCTTGTGAAAATAAAAAAATTGGGGATAAAATACCTTTTTTTTACTAAAAAATGAGTTTTATTTTTTTTTTATATTTTCACAGCTGTACGTTATAATCTTCTGTGAAGCACCTGGGGGTTCAAGGTATTCAGCACACATCTACATAAGTTCCCTGAGGGATCTAGTTTCCAAAATGCTGTCATTGGTAAGGGTTTTCACTGTTCACATCAGGTGCTCTCCAAACGTGACATGGCATACGCTAATTATTCCAGCAAATTTTGCTTTCAAAAAGTCAAATTGCACTCCTTCCCGTCCGAGCCATGCCATGCACCAAAACAGTGATTTTCCTCCACATATGGGATATCAGCATGCTCAGGAGAAATTGTATAACACATTTTGGAGTCCATTTTTTCCTGTTAACTCTGTGAAAATAAAAAAATGGAGTCTAAATTAAAATTTTTGTGAAAAAAGTGAAATGTTCATTTTCTTCATTCCACATTACAACAATTGCAAAATTACAAAATTACACATTACAAAAATTCCTATGAAGCACCTGAAGGGTTAATAAACTTCTTAATTGTATTTTTGAGCACCTTGATGCGTGCAGCTTTTAGAATGGTGCTACCTTTGGGCATTTTCTGTCTTATAAGACCCCTCAAAGTCTCTTCAAATGTAACGTGGTCCCTAAAAAAAAAAAAAATTGGAAATTTTTTGAAAAAAAAAAAAAATCTCTGGTTAACTTTTATCCCTGTGTGACATAACTCTCTGATTTAAGGGCATACAAATTTAAAATTTCAAAATTGCAAAATTGTCAACATTTTTGTCAAATTTCCGTTTTTTTCACAAATAACCACAAGTTATTTCAAAGAAATTTTACCTCTAACATGAAGTACAAGATATCATGATAAAAGAAACTCAGAATCAGTGGAGTCCATTGAAGTGAGCCAGAGTTATTACTGCATAAAGTGACTCTGGTCATAATTGTAAAATTTGGTCTAGTCATGAAGGTGGAAACAGGTAAAGTGGTTAAGGGAATTTTAGTTTTCTGCATAGATTTTAGAACTAATGAGCACAATTGTGCTTTTCTTTCAAAAAAAAAAATGGGAAAGTAGCCAAGTATGATTCTCATTCAATGGAATCATCTCTTCCTGTTGGCCTTTGACCCCTAGCACATGTATTAGGGTGGGATTCACGCAAATCATTACCGTATCATTGGGGATTTTAAAATTCAGTGATATGAAACTTTTTCAGTCCCTGGCAGAAGTCTCAAATGTTCATTTTCTTGTTAATATGCAGTGAGCCAAAGAGATAGGCTAAAATCAACATTCACTGTGTGTCATATTAGAAGTATCAAATTAAGCAGTGCTGAACCCATAAGCTCCTGGGTCTATCGGTTCTTTTTCTGCCCTGATTATATTATGTACTTAGAAAATTGAAATCCTACAGAATCATGAAGAAGTCAATGTTTAGAGAAAGCTACTAAGAGATGGACGTTTGACCATTCTTCATCACACTTGAGATATACCTGGCCGTGTCCTGAATATATCTCAGATGCCACATGGAATACAAACTAAGTAATTTGAAAGCAGATCATGTTCTGTCTTAGTTCTTTTAGCCTTCCTCTGGGAATACTTGATAATTAATGAAGGCTTTCACTATCAAATTAATTACATTTTTCTGATGCTACTTGTCTTCATGGCAAACTTGCTTTGAATAATAAGTAAATGCTACCTTATTTATAGCGGTCTTGGAAAGAGATGCTAGTACTGATGTATATAAAAAGCAGACTTAGGCGCTGAAGAAACTGAGTTTTATCTTCTGATTACAAAGTAGTGTAGATGGCATATATGCTATATTATTCTATAGGGCCAAGAAGTATGTCAGATCATACTTCTCCACTATGACACAATGGTTCTGTCACATACAGTATGTCATAGATTGGAAATTGTGTCTTTTTATTTTTCAAAATTGCAATTTATTGCCCATCTTCAAATAAGGGGGCAACTTACCGATAGCTGGAAAAAACAGCAATCCCAAGAATAGTATTCTGTGTAGCCTATCTTGAATAGCATGAAGGTGACAATGCTTAGACTTCAATTTGGTCATTATTAAGAGGGCTGCTGGAAATATCCAAATGCTGTTCTCTGTTTTGTGTGGCCGTCTCATAGAAGTTCATCTGAGAATGTACTCTCCGGTACTTTCCTGCATGCAACCTCCGATCCTCACAAGATCTCCTTCTCTACTCCCCTCTTATCTCCTCTTCCCACCATCGCATGCAAGATTTCTCTCGCGCATCACCCCTACTCTGGAACTCTCTACCACAACATATCAGACTCTCACCTACCATCGAAACCTTCAAAAAGAACCTGAAGACCCACCTCTTCCGACAAGCCTATAACCTGCAGTAACAACCGATCGACCAAACCGCTGCACGACCAGCTCTACCCTCGCCTACTGTATTCTCACCCATCCCTTGTAGATTGTGAGCCTTCGCGGGCAGGGTCCTCTCTCCTCCTGTACCAGTTATGACTTGTATTGTTTAACATTATTGTACTTGTTTTTATTATGTATACCCCTCCTTACATGTAAAGCGCCATGGAATAAATAACAATAAATAATAATAATAATAATAATAATAATAATAATAATGTACCTCTTTACTTCATTCAAGATTTTGGAGTTCTGTTCCCAGGATCAAGTTGACCTGTTGAGGAACTCATTCCCAAAAATTGGGTTTAATAGCAAAACTACAGGTGAATGACCAACTGATAGAGAAGTAGAGTGCCCTGCCCTTGCAGGATTACATTCTACATTTTTGTATGCTCTGCTTACAAAAATTGCCAATACTATCTCTGCCTGTTATTGGGTCCATGTGATTATACTCTCATCTATATTCTCTTAAATAAACTAATAGATTAAATGTATACAGTCAGGAGCATGAAATGTTATCTCTTCATTATATTGTGTAACAGAAGCTGTGTAATCATCCTCAGTAACTCTAATACTATTTTCTCCTGTGGAAAAGATGTATGGTTCAATCTACCCAGTTTCATAATACAAGACATCCTGGTAACTGAGATGGTGACTCGTAATATTCTAAAGTTCACTTTCACGTTGTGATGGTCTTCGGTATGCAAGGGTGGCCTCAAACTGTCCCAGGAACTGGGACCCTAACTATCCCTGTCCCAGGGGTACTCTTGAAGGTAGAAAGGCCTGCGTCTCCGACCTTACTATGCTCCTATTAAATCCTGATCTGTCCCCTCTCCCACCTCATGAAGCATGGAACAGAAATGTAAAGTAAATCCGACAAAAAGACAAAACAGGAATAACAGAAAGCTACAAACATACAAACAGTCACCAAAGGTAGAGAGGTATATAGAGAAGGATAGGAATAAACCAACAAATGGAATAGGACAATGAGGAAAGCATACACCCAAAAACAGCATGCAACAACAATTTCCAATCAGCACAGTGTCTCCAAGGAGCTGGGAAGCAATCATTTCACTGGCAAGGCAGAGAGAGGGTTTGGCCAGGTTTTATACAGAGAGGTAATGGCCAGATAACAGACAGCAGAAATGGAGATCAAAGTTTCAAGCCAGCATAGAAAGGGTCATTAACCTCTTCAACACAGAAGGAAACTAAATCAATTTAATATGGGACACAAACACACAGGCTAAATGGAAGGCCGGCCATTCACAATACATTTTGATCTTCTAACTCCAGATATCCCATGAGGACATGACACACTCGTGACAGTCACCCTGTAATCATATGACACAGCTGAACCAAGGGAATATGTGAATTTTTAGATAGAAAGGAGCAACTAAGATTATTATTATTAAACAGTCTATAGGGTTGCTTGTCTTCCTCTTTGCCTTATTTTCTTCTAATCATGATGTCCTTTTTCAGTGATCGTGGAGCGCCCGGGTGCGCGCTCGGCGTGAGGGCGTGAGAGAGCGCGCGCGCTGTGCAGGACCATGGGGTACTCAGTACCGGGCCCGTCGACTTCAACGGGGGACGGTGTCACTGTGGCGGCGACCCGGTTCGTGGCCCTGGGGCGTCCATTAAATAAAATGATGAAAGGGGAAGGGGAAAAGTTGTTGGTGATGTGGTAAAAATGAAGATAAAGTTTATAAATGACTAGCTGAAGAGCCCGGCATTGCCCAGGCATAGTAACCAACTGTGGTTAGTTATAACAAATTATAATGATTGTATTGCACATAAAACCATATCAGATCATATATTCAACACTACAGATTTGCAACACAAATTAACTAAACGATTGCCCAAGTATATCTCATCCTATCGTGTTTTACTGACTGCTCAGCCGTGTATCAAATCCTATCCTGTGTGATACTGACTGCTGAGCAGTGTATCTAATCCTATCCTGTGTGATACTGACTGCTGAGCCGTGTATCTAACCCTATCCTGTGTGATACTGACTGCTGAGCTGTGTATCTAATCCTATTGTGTGCTACTGACTGCTCAGCCGTGTATCTAATCCTATCCTGTGTGATACTGACTGCTGAGCAGTGTATCTAATCCTATCCTGTGTGATACTGACTGTTGGGCCGTGTATCTAACCCTATCCTGTGTGATACTGACTGCTCAGCCGTGTATCTAATCCTATCCTGTGTGCTACTGACTGCTCAGCCGTGTATCTAATCCTATCCTGTGTGATACTGACTACTGAGCAGTGTATCTAATCCTATCCTGTGTGATACTGACTGTTGAGCCGTGTATCTAACCCTATCCTGTGTGATACTGACTGCTCAGCCGTGTATCTAATCCTCTCCTGTGTGATACTGACACCTGTAGCCTACTAACTAGTGTTGAGCATTCCGATACTGCAAATATTGGGTATCGGCCGATATTCGCTGTATCGGAGTTCCGATACTGCGTTCCGATATTTTTACAATATCGAATACCAGAATCGGAAGTTCCCATAATGCAATGAGCCAGTTGTGTTAGCCATGTTAACTAATGGCATAGCTGTGATTGGCTGCTGAAATGATGTCATCATGATGCGCAGTCTGTGCGGGCCTGCCGGGGGTCTGTGTGGGCCTGCTGGGGGTCTGTGCGGGCTGCCGGGGGTCTGTGCGGGCCTGCCAGGTGTCTGTGCGGGCCTGCCGGGGGTCTGTACGGGCCTGCCGGGGGTCTGTACGGGCCTGCCGGGGGTCTGTGCTGGCTGCCGGGGGTCTGTTCGTGCCTGCCAGGGGTCTGTGTGGGCTGCCGGGGGTCTGTGCGGGGTGCCAGGGGTCTGTGCGGTGCTGCCGGGGGTCTGTGCAGGCTGCCGGGGGTCTGTGCGGGCCTGCCGGGGGTCTGGAGGGGCTGCCGGGGGTCTGTGCGGGCCTGCCGGGGGTTGTGTGTGTGTTTGCAGGCATCCTCTGATGGGACTACAAGTCCCATCGGGCTATGCCTGCTACAATGACAGTGATTGACACATTAGCCAATGATGGGACAGTAATAGTCCCATCATCCGGCTAATGTGTTGAATGTAAAAAAAAAAAAAAACATTCATACTACTTACAACATACATACTACATACATGCTACATATATACAACATTCATACAACATACATACATACTACATACATACTTCATATATAATACATTCATTCAACATACATACTGTACATACTACATACATACTACATATATACTACATTCATGCAACATACATACATACTACATACATACTACATATATACTACATACTACATACATACTACATAAATACAACATACATACAACATGCTACATGCATACAACATACCTACTACATAAATACTACATACATACTACATACAATACATTCATAAATTCATACAATACATACATATAGATATACAGTACATATAGCATAGAGAACATACTCACCATCACTTGGCATTTTGATCCCCGAAGCTAGTGTCATCTGTAAAAAATATTAAAATAACAAACAACCAATATACTCCCTGATCCGCAGAAATCCACGAGTGTCCCACGACGATCTCCTACAGTGCATCACTGAGAGGTTACTATAGTTCACTGGTCTCACTTTATGGCAAAAGCTGCGTGGGAACTTTCTCACACAGCAATGCCAAAAGTGAGACTAGGGACTATTCTTTTACAGTGGCGGAGGAATACAGTGCGGAAGGATACCTACATCCCGTCATTGTATTCCTGGAGCCCCTAGAGAGCGGTCGCATCAGCTGATTCTGCTGTTCTCCATGGGAGATCATCATGGGACACTCATGGATTTCTGCAGATCAGGGAGTATATTGGTTGTTTGTTATTTTAATATTTTTTACAGATGACACTGGCTTCGGGGATCAAAGTGACAAGTGATGGTGAGTATGTACTCTATGTATGTACTGTATGTCTATATGTATGTATTGTATAAATGTATGAATGTATTGTATGTAGTATGTAGTATGTATGTATGTAGTATGTATGTTGTATGTATGTTGTATGTATGCAGCATGTTTTATGTATGTTGTATGTATGTAGTATGTATGTATGTTGTATGAATGTAGTATGTATGTATTATGTAGTATGTATGTACGTTGTATGAATGTAGTATATATGTAGTATGTATGTAGTATGTATGTATGTTGTATGAATGTAGTATATATGTAGTATGTATGTATGTTGTATGAATGTAGTATATATGTAGTATGTATGTAGTATGTATGTATGTATGTTGTATGAATGTACTATATATGTAGTATGTATGTATTATGTAGTATGTAAGTATGTTGTATAAATGTAGTATATACACTCACTGGCCACTTTATTAGGTACACCTGTCCAACTGTGTGTTAAGACTTAATTTCTAATCAGCCAATCACATGGCGGCAACTCAGTGCATTTAGGCATGTAGACATGGTCAAGACAATCTCCTGCAGTTCAAACCGAGCATCAGTATGGGGAAGAAAGGTGATTTGAGTGCCTTTGAACGTGGCATGATTGTTGGTGCCAGAAGGGCTGGTCTGAGAATTTCAGAAACTGCTGATCTACTGGGATTTTCACGCACAACCATCTCTAGGGTTTACAGAGAATGGTCCGAAAAAGAAAAAAAATCCAGTGAGCGGCAGTTCTGTGGCCGGAAATGCCATGTTGATGCCAGAGGTCAGAGGAGAATGGGCAGACTGGTTCGAGCTGATAGAAAGGCAACAGTGACTCAAATTGCCACCCGTTACAACCAAGGTAGGCAGAAGAGCATCTCTGAACGCACAGTGCGTCGAACTTTGAGGCAGATGGGCTACAGCAGCAGAAGACCACACTGGGTACCACTCCTCTCAGCTAAGAACAGGAAACTGAGGCTACAATTTGCACAAGCTCATCGAAATTGGACAGTAGAAGATTGGAAAAACGTTGCCTGGTCTGATGAGTCTCGATTTCTGCTGCGACATTCGGATGGTAGGGTCAGAATTTGGCGTAAACAACATGAAAGCATGGATCCATCCTGCCTTGTATCAACGGTTCAGGCTGGTGGTGGTGGTGTCATGGTGTGGGGAATTTTTTCTGGGCACTCTTTGGGCCCCTTGGTACCAATTGAGCATCGTTGCAACGCCACAGCCTACCTGAGTATTGTTGCTGACCATGTCCATCCCTTTATGACCACAATGTACCCAACATCTGATGGCTACTTTCAGCAGGATAATGCGCCATGTCATAAAGCTCGAATCATCTCAGATTGGTTTCTTCAACATGACAATGAGTTTACTGTACTCAAATGGCCTCCTCAGTCACCAGATCTCAATCCAATAGAGCATCTTTGGGATGTGGTGGAACGGGAGATTCGCATCAGGGATGTGCAGCCGACAAATCTGCGCCAACTGTGTGATGCCATCATGTCAATATGGTCCAAAATCTCTGAGGAATGCTTCCAGCACCTTGTTGAATCTCTGCCATGAAGAATTGAGGCAGTTCTGAAGGCAAAAGGGGGTCCAACCCCTTACTAGCATGGTGTACCTAATAAAGTGGCCAGTGAGTGTATGTAGTATGTATGTTGTATGAATGTAGTATATATGAAGTATGTAGGAGTATGTATGTAGTATGTATGTAGTATGTATGTTTTTTTTTACATTCAACACATTAGCCGGATGATGGGACTACTACTGTCCCATCATGGCTAATGTGTCAATCACTGTCATTGTAGCAGGCATAGCCCGATGGGACTTGTAGTCCCATCGGACGATGCCTACACACACACACAACCCCCGGCAGGCCCGCACAGACCCCCGGCAGCCCGAACAGACACCCCCGGCAGGCCTGCAGAGACCCCCGGCAGGCTTGCACAGACCCCCGAGAGGCCCGCACAGACCCCCGGCAGGCACGCACAGAGCCCCGGCAGCCCACACAGACCCCTGGCAGGCCCCTACAGACCCCTGGCAGGCCCGCACAGACACCCGGCAGCCCGCACAGACCCCGGGCAGGCCCGCACAGACCCCGGCAGGCCTACACAGACCCCCGAGAGGCCCGTTCAGACTCGGCCCGCACACACACACGTACAGTCTCCGCCCACGCACTGCCCACACTCTTCCCCCCTCCCGAACTGGATGTGCAAGGAAAGAAAGGGTTTATTTTCATTCCGAGATTTGTGCCCCATTGACTTGCATGGGTTTCCAGTATCGGAATCGGCGATACCCGATATTTTTGGGGTATCGGTCCGATCCAATCCGATCTGATATTTCCCTATATCGGAAGGTATCGCTCAACACTACTACTAACCAAAGAAATTGCCTCACTTCATAGATAGTGCTGGGTTTTTTCCAGTCCAGGATAACGGTGACTTTGTCGGGGTCGGGTGCCACACTTTCCGCGCTCACCATATGACCTAGGTACTGCACCTTGGGGTTCAAAAGGTGACATTTGGACGGCTTTACTTTCAAGCCAAAGTTTGACAGGGCTTTGAATACCTCGGCTAGGTGCTTCAAATGGTCTTCGTAGGTTTTGGAGAAGACGATGATGCCGTCCAGGTAAAGCAGAACGATTTCAAAATTTTTATGTCCAAGGCAGCATTCCATTAACCGCTGAAATGTTCCTGGCGCATTGCTGAGCCTGAACGGCATGTAGTTAAACTCGCAGAGGCCCATTGGTGTTGTAAACGCTGTCTGTTATGATTGGGTCACCGGGGAGAAAAGCAAGACCAAGCCAAGCTAAGCCACAGAAAACCAGAGAGGTTGGTAACTAAGCGGAATGCAGACCCCTGATCCTATCCACACAACTAGCAGTAGCTGTGGAACGTACCTACGATGATCCTAGATGCCTCAAAACAGCCGAAGAACTAAATAAGCCTAAAGCAAGAAAGGGGAAATCTAAACTGCCCCAGAGCAGACCCCAAAGGAATAGATAGCCCCTAAACATATTGTTGTGAGTTCACTTTCTCCTTCACCGTCGATGTCTGATGAACTCCCTCTTCTGGTGAAGGAAGGTAGTGAGGCTGATTACCAAACACCTGATCTGGTAGATGATGACTGGGTAACAGGAACTGCTAACTGGATATATGGCAGCCGACGCCCTTCTGAGTCGCTGGTGATTTCTCTGCTCGATTCTTGGAGACCAGTCTGATTCCTGCTTCCCAAAGATAAGTTTTTGCTCTGCTATTGAACTTATTAGTTTTGTTTTGTTTACCTTTTTTTTGGAGTTCAGCCATCCCTGGTCGGGGGTGTGCTGAGTTCCATTTTTGTCTCTGATCAGTTTGTTCTCTTTGCTCTGTCTTCAGAATTTACATGAGTGCTGATATAGTAATTTTGAAGTCCTAGCGACTTCAGGACCTGTTTTTCCTATCAGACGGTTGGGACATTTTTTGGTAGGGCTTATTGCGGATTGAAGACAGCAGCTCTTCTATCCTGTCCTTTTTAGTTAGCTTGGGCCCCATCGTTTGCTCAACCTATCTTTCTATCTGTGTTAGTGTTTTCATCTTACTTCACCGTCATTATATGTTGGGGGCTGCCTATTGCTTTGGGGTCTGCTCTGGGGCAGTTTAGATTTCCCCTTTCTTTCTTTAGGCCTATTTAGTTCTCCGGCTGTGATCGAGGGGTCTAGGGCATCATAGGAACTCCCCACAGCTACTGTTAGTTGTTGTGGATAGGATGAGGGGTCTGCAATCCGATAGCTACCAACCTCTCCGGTTTCTGGACTTAGCTTGTATTTTCGTTTTTTCCTCCTTCGGTGACTCATTCATAACAGAATCACCAGCCATACCGCAGATTCTAGTTTGTCAGAATATATTTTTTCTTTCTCAATGGAGATGAAGCAATTGTCTGATCGTGTGGAGCAGCTCACTGCTGAAGTGCGGGGAATTTCCGCCTATCTTCCTCATTCACATGCTGCTGAACCAAAGATCCCTACTCCTGATGTGTTTTTTGGGGATCAGTCTAAATTTTTGAATTTTAAGAATAATTGTAAATTATTTTTTGCCTTGAAGCCTAACTCGTCGGGGAGCTCCGCGCAGCAGGTTAAAATTGTCTTCTCTTTGCTGTGCGGCGATCCCCAGGATTGGGCGTTTTCTTTGAAACCTGATGATCCTATTCTTACTAATGTGAACGCATTTTTTCAAGCCTTGGGGTTGTTGTATGATGAACCTAATGCTATTGATCAGGCTGAAAAGGCCCTGTTGGCATTGAGCCAGGGTCAGGATTCTGCAGAGTTGTACTGTCAAAAATTCCGAAAGTGGGCGGTCCTTACTACCTGGAATGATGGTGCCTTGGCAGGTCTCTTTCGGAAGGGTTTGTCAGAAACCGTAAAAGATACTATGGTGGGACTTCCTGTTCCCTCTGGTCTTGACGATTCTATGTCATTAGCCATTCAGGTTGATCGGCGTTTGCGTGAGCGCAAAACCGCACGAGAGGTGTTGCCACCTGTTGAACAAATGTCTGAACCTATGCAATGTGATAGAGTTTTGTCTGGGGCGCAGCGTCAGGAGTTCAGAAGGCATAATAAGCCGTGTTTCTTCTGTGGTGATGCCTCGCATATCATTCCTGTCTGCCCTAAACAAGACATTTTCTGTGGGTGGTGTTCAACCTAAGTTTCTTCTGGCAATTACTCTGATTTGCTCCCTGTCCACATTTTCCGCTAAGGCTTTTGTGGATTCGGGAGCAGCTCTGAACCTGATGTACTTGGATTTTGCTAAACGTTGTGGATTTCCTATGACACCTCTGCGGACGCCTATCCCTTTGAGGGGTATTGATACTACTCCTTTGGCGAAGAATAAACCTCAGTTTTGGACCCAGGTGGTAATGCGGGTCGCCCCAGACCATCAAGAGAATTGCAGATTTTTGGTGTTGCATAATTTGCATGATACCATTGTTCTGGGGTTTCCCTGGTTGCAAATTCATAATCCAGTTTTGGATTGGAAATCTGTGTCTGTGGTGAGTTGGGGTTGTCGGTGTGCCCTTAGTGAGGCTCCTGTTTTCTCCACCTCTCCCCAGTCGCATGATGTTCCTGACTATTTGGCTGATTTTTATGATGTATTTAGTGAGAATGAGTCTGCGTCTTTGCCTCCTCATAGGAGTTATGACTGTGCAATTGAGCTGAGCCTTGGGTGTAAATTTCCCAAGGGTCGACTTTTCAATTTATCTGTACCCGAGCACGAGGCTATGCGATCCTATATTAAGGAGTCGTTGAAGAGGGGTAATATTAGACCATCCTCTTCACCCTTAGGTGCTGGTTTTTTTTTCGTGGCTAAGAAAGATGGGTCATTAAGGCCTTGTATTGACTATCGTTCCCTCAACAAAATTACTGTTAAATATCAGTATCCGTTACCCCTGATTTCTGATCTATTCTCCAGAGTTAAAGGTGCTTGCTGGTTTACAAAGCTTGACCTCAGGGGGCGTATAATCTTATTCGCATTAAGCATGGGGATGAATGGAAGATGGCGTTTAATACTCCGGAGGGACATTTTGAGTACCTGGTGATGCCTTTTGGGCTCACTAATGCCCCTTCTGTCTTCCAGTGCTTCATGAATGATATTTTCCGAGACTTGGTGGATAAATTTTTGATCATCTATCTGGATGATATTTGATCTTTTCCAAGGATTGGGACTCTCATGTGGAACAGGTTCGGACTGTGTTCCGGATTTTGAGGGAGAATTCCCTGTATGTCAAGGGATCGAAATGCCTTTTTGGTGTACAGAGGATTTCATTTTTGGGATTTATTTTGTCTCCGTCAACTATTGAAATGGACCCGGTCAAGGTACAGGCCATTTATGATTGGGTTCAGCCCACTTCTTTGAAGGCCCTCCAGAAGTTTTTGGGTTTTGCTAATTTTTATCGTAAATTTATAGCTAATTTTTCTGGAATTGCCAAACCATTGACTGATTTGACTACGAAGGGTGCTGATGTGCTGAATTGGTCTCCGGAGGCTGTTTCTTCCTTTCAGGAGCTGAAGCGAAGGTTCACCTCTGCTCCGGTTTTGCGGCAACCTGAAGTCTCATTCCCATTTCAGGTAGAGGTGGACGCTTCTGAGATTGGTGCAGGAGCTGTTTTGTCCCAAAAGGATCCTGTAACATCTAAAATGAATCCCTGTGCTTTCTTTTCCCGAAAGTTCTCCCCATCCGAACGTAACTATGATGTGGGGAATCGGGAACTGTTAGCCATGAAATGGGCATTTGAGGAGTGGAGACATTGGTTGGAGGGAGCTAAACATCAAGTTGTGGTCCTTACTGACCACAAGAATTTGATTTACCTGGAGTCGGCCAAACGCTTGAATCCTAGACAGGCTAGGTGGGCCTTGTTTTTCACACGTTTTGATTTTGTGGTCTCTTTTCTTCCGGGCACTAAGAATGTCAAGGCAGACGCCCTCTCTAGGAGTTTCTTTGCAGATTCTCCTGTTGTGACCAAGCTTGCTACCATCTTAGGTGAGGGACAAAAACAAACTGGCACAAGCAGTAACATAAGGATGGAAATTCAGCACAGCCCCAGCCGGAGCTGGATGAACACACAAAACTGAAATTGACAAAACCAGATCAAATGTGAACAATAGCAAAAGAACACTTAGCTGAGCATGCAGGGACTGAGCTGGAAACTAAGACCTCAGGAGGCAGAAAAAATCACCAGCAGGGATAGAGGGAGTCGGCTGTCTTAAATCCAGTCAAAAACTCCAGATCTCCAGTCATCCTCCTCATTATCAGGTGGCAGGCCTCTGTTAATTAGATCAACTCCAGTACCTCCAGTAACCACCAGAGGGAGCCCGGAAAGAGAATTCGTGACCCCTCTGTCAATATAGCCAGCTCCACTACCTTCACTAGTAACCGTAACCAGAGGTAGGCCAGAAAGCGAATTCACAACAGCTGTATTCATTTTGTCTGCCTCTGCCACAGGAACCTGTCAATACCCACTGGTGAGATCAAAGGTAGAGAAATAGTTTGCAGTTCTCAGTGCAGCTAGTGATTCCTCAATTCTAGGTAATGGGTAAACGTCCTTATGTGTAATGCTGTTAATCTGCCTGTAGTCTACACACATTCTCATAGTGCCAGCTTTCTTCTTAACAAGGACTAATGGAGCTGCCCAGGGGCTACAACTATCTCTGATTACCCCAGCCTCCTTCATCTCCCGTAACATACTCTTGGTACATTGATAGTGTGCTGGGGGTACAGGCCGGTGCTTCTCTTTAATGGGTGGATGATCTCTCGTGGGGATGTGGTGTTGGACCCCTTTTGCCTGCCCAAAGTCTAGAGGATGCTTGCTGAAGACCCGTTCAAATTCTCGAGCCACCCGGTAAGCCCCATGTTTTTGGTGCGAAGGGGTGGAGTCAGTGCCTACGTGTAGCTGCTTACACCAATCCTCCTGCTGCCCTTCAGAGCCATTTTCTTCCATCTTGTCAGATGGAAACAAGGGTTCTAGGGCCTCTATTGTTACTCACAGTGAACAGTTTAGCAAGGGTGGCATACCGGGGTAACTGGACCTCTCTCTCCTCACAATTTAAGATGCGTATTGGTACTCTCCCCTTGCGGACATCAACTACCCCTCTGGCTGTCAGGATAGTGGGTCTACTATCAGAGTATATGGGTTCTACCATGGCTTGGTAATCTTGACCCCTTAGGCCTATTGCTGCCCGACACCAAATTAACATTTCACTTCTGGGAGGTACTGCAATGGAGAAAGGATCACTTACTCTGACACTGCCGACTTCTTCACCAGACAGCTCTACCTGTTGTCTCAGCATCAGGGCTCTGATCTCCTTTTGCGGGACCCGCTGCTGACTGGAGCTGGCAGTCTCGGCTACCTGTTGTAACAAAGCAATAATTTCTCTAAGACAATTTTCAATTACATTAGTGCCTAAAGTGATCATAGGATGGCATTCTCATTTGTCAATATCTACTATTATCAAACCTTGCGATTGCAATTCTACTCGGCCAATCTTGATGGTCACCTCTTTATATCCCATCTGAGGCAAGGGCTGACCATTGCTGGCAAAAATGGTAAGATCTTTATCTGGGCTATGATTAATGTCTGAATCGGCCCAGTACTGCTTAAAAAGAACATATGGCATCATTGTCACCTGGGAGCCGGTGTCCAGTAAAGCGTTCATTGGAAAGCCGTCAATCACGACAGGCAGGACTGGTTGTCCTCCTATGTACTTGTCTCACCAATTTGGTGGGCCTGGTCGTCTTACTCCCGGGGGTTGGCCCTTTGCTCCAGGGGTTGCTTGTTTAAATGACAGAATCTTGCTAGGTGTCCCGCCTTGTTGCAGCGGCGACAGATGGGCTGTCCGTCCTCGTCGTAACGATCACAGTCTCTCCCTCTGGTTGGTGGGATCCTCTTCTGCTGTTGCCATGGGACATCATCTGGACTGGAGGCCAGCTGGATCTTCTTCTTTGGAGTCACTTGTAGGGACTGCACAGTCTTTGTGAGTGCGGCCACACTTTTGGTTAGTTCCTTGACTTGGAGACGTAAGTCTGCAGCAGAGTCATCGGTTTGTCAGTCTCAATAGAGGTCTTTGGAAAGGATGCTGCCTCCTGCTGGTATGTAATTGCTGGATGCTTAGAGGGCTCTGCGCTGCTAAGATTTGATTCATGTAGCACTCGGATGGCTCTATCCTTAAAGTGTGCAAAGTCCAATTCAGGATTTTGTAGGGCCATTATGCGCAGCTGTGTCCTTTGATTGTTAGACTGGAGTCCCTCTATGAACTGCTCCGTTAGCAATCTATCTTCATCTTGCATGCTTTCAGGGTCAAGCTGCTTTACAGCCCGTAGTGCCTCCTGAAGATTAAGGGCATAGTCTCGTATACTATCCTGCACTCTCTGTTTGCACCCAAAGAATCTCATTTTTATCTCTGTTGCAGTGCGGGTATCAAAAGTGTTCTTCAGTCTGGCCAAGATTTGGTGGACAGTCCCTTTATCAGTGTCCGGCCAGGACTTTACTTCCCTCTGGGCCGCACCAATTAACTGGCTAATGAGGATACTGACTTTTTGGCTCTCTGATAGGGGGTACTGTTGTGAGTTCATTTTCCCCTTCACCATTGAGGTCTGATGAACTCCCTCTTCTGGTGAAGGAAGGTAGTGAGGCTGATTACCAAGCACCTGAGCAGGATGATGATGACTGGGTGACTGGAATTGCTGACTGGATATAAGGCAGCCGACGCCCTTCTGCCTTGCTGGTGATTTCTCAGAGGGATTCTAGGAGACCAGTCTGATTCCTGCTCCTCAAAAGCTAAGTTTTCTGCTCTGCTTTTTGCATTTGTGTTTTGGTTTTGCTTTGCCTTGTTTTTCTGGATTTCTGCCATCCCCTGCTGGGGTGAGCTGAATTCCTTTTTGCTGTGTCTTCAGAAAATACCTGAGTACTGATATAGTCTTTTTGAAGCCTAGCGTCTTCAGGGCTTTTTTCCCTATCAGTCTGTTGGCTCTTGTTTTGATAGGGTTTTGGCGGATTGCAGACAGCAGCTTTTCTATCCTGTCCTATTTAGTTAGCTTGGGCCCCATCATTTGCTCAGCCTATCTTTCAATCTGTGTGAGTGTTTTTTCATCTTGCTTCACCGTAATTATATGTTGGGGGCTGCCTATTGCTTTGGGGTCTGCTCTGGGGCAGTTTAGATTTCCCTTTCTGTCTTTAGGCTATTTAGTTCTCCGGCTGTGATCGAGGGGTCTAGGGCACCGTAGGAATCCCCCACGGCTACTGCTAGTTGTTGTTGATAGGTTCAGGGGTCTGCCATCCGATAGCTGCCAACTTCTCTGGTTTTCTGGACTTATCTAGTATTTCTGTTTTTGCCTCCTATGGTGACTCATTCATAACAGGGTACACTTTGAACAAACTACATAGTCTTTCTTTAAAATCACTCAGGGTGTGCGACTCCCCTGAGTACTGTGTTAACCAGGCTGCTCCTGGTATATATGGCATTGATAGCCGCATTATGGAGGCTGCGGCTGCGACCGCCGCTGAATCTTCACCCATGTTGGGCATTTTTCTTCCTGTTTTTTTTTTACTTGCTCACAATAGAGCGCAGCTCCAGCTTCACTGGCACGCCCCTCTCTGCTCGCACGCACTGTGTGACGCAGTTATGGCAGTTACTTGAAAGCTCATTAAAGTTTTTAGCACTTAATTTAATAAAGTTTATGGCACACAATACCTAGCTTTGCTAGGCTCCTATACCCAGCATTGCTAGGCTCGCTAAATCCTGTTCGTGACGCCAGTTGGAGCTCCCGTGCGCGCGCGAGGCAGCGTGGGGGCGAGAGGGCGCGCACGCTGTGCAGGGCCGTGGGGTACTCGGTACCGGGCCATCAACTTCAACGGGGGATGGTGTCACGGCGGCGGCGATCCAATCCGTGGCCCTAGGGCATCCATTAAATAAAATGATGAAAGGGGAAGGGGAAAAGTTGTTGTTGATGTGGTAAAAACGAAGATAAAGTTTATAGATGATTAAATACGTGATTCCACCTGTGGTATTCTGGTCAGAGGTGACAAGCGCTGCGGTGTTGTTCCCCTGAGACTGTTGATGTGGTGCAGCTGAGGTGAAAATAGCTCTCCACAGGTAGAGCAATAGTCCCAGGGCAAAGATTTAGATTGATAGTCAAAATGGCTGTGAACGTTGGGGTGCAGAGAAATGAGAGGAGGACACAGAGAGCTGCAGTTTCTTTACCTTTTACTGGCAATTGGTTGCAATCCGGAGTACCACATACAGGTGATGGCTTGAGTCCGGCTCGCCTGGAGGCATTCAGGGGATCCACCCTTCCAGGTGGGGGTTTAGGACCTTCCTTCTGCGCTTTTTGTGTGGGTCTCTGCTGTTTGTAAATAACCTGACACCCTCAATTGCGTGATGATTTCACTAACCTGTACGACTATCAGCATGAGCCTATTCCACGGGTACCGTCCTTTTCTACATCAGCCCCGGGCTCCTTATCTGCTGCCGTGCCCTCAGGTGTTCAATGTCCCACAGGAATTTACAATCCCCTGTACTTTCAGATTCGGCAATCAGGACATACAGCTCCTGACCACCAAGGACTCTGACGTCCCTTTTTTCTCTATTAGCACTTCGCTCTGGGGGTCTGCTATACACAGTTTTTTAGCTTCCCCAGAGCCTCTCTGTCTCTGTGTCCAAACCCTCTTCAGAGATCAGCTCCCTTTTTTTGAACTGACTGGATCTTCCAGAAAGATCTTTTTACCTCACGTTTAACTGTCTTGTCCTTTCCTCACAGCTCACAGCTGCTCTTGTTTCCATGACAACTCCCTCAGCTCACTTCTAGCTAACTCACCAACCCCCTCTGCTGGCCAGAATTTATAAGGCAACTCCCTTTTCTGACCTGCAGCAGGAATTGTGATTTAATCTATGTTACCTGGCATGGGGGTCCCCTTTCTGCCTCCAAGCATGACTTCACCTCTTAGAGGGAGGCAATGTCACTGTGACAACCGGACTCTGGGGTGTCACAATTGTTCTTTTTGTAAGATGGGTCCAAAGAAGGCAAGTTGTAGCTTGGTGATCCTTGCTTCGAGTGACATATCTGGCTTGATTTGTTCCAAAATTGATTTGTTTCTTCTCCTTGCTATCCACGGTATTTAGTACATCCAACTCCAGCACCACATTTACATTTCCAAGGTGTCAATTCTTCTGTCTTGTTTCTATATCGTCCAGGTGTCTAATTCGTATGTGACCACAGAAAAGACCAGATTAGGTAGGAGCCCTATCTTTGTCTCCAGTGAAATGTTCCTCGATTTGAAGACCTTTCCCAGTAACTTCATTGTTGATTTGCTCATAGCTATTCTGTTGACTTCAGCTGTCATCACTACAAATTGAGTGCTCATTTATCTCGGTACGTTGAAGTCTTTTACAATTTACAGTTCATCCCCGTCCATTTCACGTGTCCCAGTCATACCAGTCAGTAGTCAATATCTTGGTCTTCTTAGTCTTTCTTTAACTAAGTCCTTCTTTAACTTTCTTTGTCTTCTTTGAGTCTTTATTTAGCTAAGATAATACTAACTGAAATGTAACTTTTTGAGCCTTAGATAGACAATTAATTAAAAGAAAATTACTGGAGTGCTGATTTAAGCCCTTGCCTTTTCTTCTTCATAGATTTAGACATAATAGTTGATTTGTAAATCATGTTACATCACGCTGTACTCCTTTGAATCTAATTCATCATACACCTCACTATAGGACCTGAGAGCACGGACAACCCATTCATTTCATTGTTAAAACATAATGCTTTATTTCACCTGTGGTGGCGCTGTTTTATTCTTGAATCCTGAGGATCTTAGTAGTAGAATGACTTCAGCTTAGTGTAAGAACACTCTTATAGAAAATTATTCTTCAAGTTAAGCTTCAGGTTTTTATTGTGTTCAACATTCTCACAGACCGTACGATACATGCTACATAAAGGAAATTAATTGAGCTATAGAGAACACACAGATCAGAAGAAAGTCTGCCCCTAAATAGATTCACGTTGGATTCTTTCCCTACTTTCTCACCCTGTTCCAAGACAAGAAACACTGAACTAAGGCTTCAGAGCTTATCAAATAAAGGATATTAAACTGCAAGAGAACAGATTCAATTTTATAGGGAGCCCGAAGGTTATATCATTCCTCACACATGATGAAGTTTAGTTCCCATAGAAGGAAAGAATGTGTGTGTGATCTACTTAAAAAGCCAAGGTGTTTCCTGAAGAAGTGTAGAACCAGGAAAGCTTGGTGGACAAAACAGTAGAAGATCACACAGGTGCATGAAAGCAGCCTTTTTTTCCAACCAGCAATAAATTACACTTTCTCATATTTAAAGCTTCAAGTATATATTTCAATGACAGACTTGTTGGGAAAAATTGGAATTGAATAGTAGGCTGCAGTTCTGCTTCCTGCAAATTGTAAAAAGTGTCTATAGGTAACTGGAGGTCTGACCTGATGTATTGTTCAATGTTTCAAGGTTTAACAACTTGCAAGGTAGATTATTTTGAGATATCAGTTTGTTCTGACAACGATACGACCTGGTCAGGATCGCTGGTGCATCGCTAAATGGTCAAACAGGCAGATCTCACCAGTGACGCAGCAGCGATAAGCGATCCTGTTACGCCGTCCCTGCGTACTCACCCGGCCACCGCTCCCACGCCACAGCCTCCCGCCGCCCGACATCCACGGAGGTCACCTCTGGCAGGTGCGCGGCCGGCGGTGTCCCTGCATGTAATGCGCATGCGCCATAGGTCGCGGCCGCGCCTCCCTGCTGCTTCTTGTGCTCCGGCTATGCCCTGACCCAGAAGCACCTCCCTGACCATTGGCAGACCAGACAGGAGCATATCAGGCTGCTTCCCCCTGAGGGAGGTGCCTGATTGTTGTGTTTCCTAGCACACTGGCCTCGCTGCATCGTTTGCTCTCGGCTCCTGCAGTTCCGTTCTTGCCTGCTCTCCGCAGCAGCCTCTCAGTCCTGCTACCCGGGTTCCTTGCTCTCTTCCGCAGTCCTGTCTCCGGTGTTCCTGCCATCCTACTCCAGTCCTGCCTCCAGTGTTCCTGTTCCATCCTACTCCAGTCCTGTCGTCCTACTCCAGTCCTGCCTCCAGTGTTCCTGTTCCATCCTACTCCAGTCCTGCCGTCCTACTCCAGTCCTGCCTCCAGTGTTCCTGTTCCATCCTGCTCCAGTCCTGCCGTCCTACTCCAGTCCTGCCTCCAGTGTTTATGTTCTGTCATCTATACTTCAGTTCCACAGTCCTACTCCGGTCCATCCTGAGCCGCCCCTCTCGGTACCGGCTAACGTGGTACTCGAACCCCTGGGCCTGCTCCTAACGGTCCCTGTATAGGGGTCGGTTCCACCTGGCAGCTCGCCAGGGGCCCCTCGGTGCCACGGTCCAGAGGGTCCACTCCTGCAGTTTCCAGCTCCAGATTACCCACGCTAACAGATCCGTCAGCGGTCGCTGTTACCTTTCACACCGCAGCGATGATAACGACTTCTGCCTGCATCCATGCGTCGCTAGTCAGCGCCAGCGGGATGCCAATGAGGAAAAAATGGCCCAGGACATTCAAACGCAATCAGTGATATCCAGCGGGGGGGGGCGGTCGCAGGTACGTGTCACACAAAGCGAGATCGCTAGCAATATCTCTGTTGCGTCACAAAATCGGTGATGCTTTAGCGATATCGCTAGTGATCTCGCTATGTGTGAAAGGCCCTTAAGACTTTTCTTATCAGATTCATGGGGTTTGATATCTGTAACCCCCCATTGATAAACTGATTGCAGGTTATGCGGCATTTCAAAGTAAAAAGTTTATGTAGCCAAGATATCACAGATCTATACACTGTGTAGGGACTGTGGGGAAGGTGACTTGATGGACGGACTTGACTGAAGGGAGAAGGGACGGTTTGTGCACTATAGATGGATATTGGTAATGACAGAAGGGAAACAGCTGGGGGAGATGGAAAAGGAGTGCAGTATCTAGATTTGACCACAAGATGGCAGGGTGGAGCGTAGTTCAGGACTTGACAGCAGCTTAGGGCTTTAGAAACCACTTAGTCATGGGGGCGGGGAGATAGGAACACAGGAGGGAAATTCCCGAGGAAGGGGATAAATAGGACAGGACAGGGTTCCAGGCAGGCTAGTCCCGGGAGGAGCTCAGGAGGAGAAGACTCAGAACGGAGGACTGACAACGGTGGAGAGCTCGACCAGGGGTCTGATAGGAAGAGACAGTCAGGGGGGTGGCCCTGACACAAAGAAACGCAGGACAGACGAGGCCCCGGGGGTACCGATTGGATGACGACCTTGGACTGGTGAAGCGCTGGCAGTAGATAGGCCTAGGGCAGCCCCAGCGAAAGATCCGCGAGGAACGTCACTACGACTGAAGGAAGGTGAAGGTATCCGGGCCTGAATACGGAGAGCTGTAAAGGTGCTGCGGTGTATTGCTATGGTCATCAGGAGGACGGCCAATAAACTCGGACCTGTTGCAACCAAGATCTGCCTTCGTCTCATGTCTGTGTCGTCTGGTCGCGGTAAGCTTTGGACCACCCCCCAATCCGGGCCATTACCACAGGGCCATTCTTAGAGACTACAGCTCAGTTCCTACTTCCTTTAATAGTAGTTTAATAGCAGTACCTGAGAATGTCCGACACACAGTGTTCTGAGCTGTGATGTTCCATATTTGTACAATGTCCACTTCCAGTTGCCATCGAGCATCCAAACAGCTGATCAGTTGTCAGACACAGATTATTTAAATGACAGACTGTCTTACTTGCCATAAACTAGTCATAGCAAAAAGTCATTTTTTCACCCCAAGCTATTATCATTATTTCAGTGAAGAGGAAAAATAATTTTCTACATGAAAACTCTACAAGATAGGATTAGATAGGTAGAAATATAATCTGCCAACTCTCCTATGCACTTCGTAAGCGGAAACCAAAAGTGACATGCTATACATGAGATTGCAAGTTTCTAACCATGCTGACAAAGATTTATTTGTATGGCCTTAGCCCTTTATTGCAGATCTTACCCCATTCCCACCACTACATGTGTCTCTGGACATCAGGACTCAACATCACAGTAGTGAAAAATGTTGGATGACTGCTACTTTACATGATGCTTCTGTGGCACTGAAAGGTCTCACATTTCTCCTGGACCCTCCTGGGGGTCGCTGGAAAATTGACAAGTATATAAAAGAGGATACATGAAGAGTGTTACCAGTGCTGCACAGTAGTGTCTACCGAGTCCAAGTAATGGGGTCTAGCGTACCAGAATCTGTGGCCCCCAGTCAGTACCATTGAAGCATCTTTCATTATAAGAAGTAAGCTGGGAGTGATCAGTAATAGATCTATTTTGCTGATATAAAGCTTTTTGTCCCAAGACAATAGGCTCATTCTGCTGATTTGAGGTTCTTGTGAAGTGTTACAGATTTAATTAAGAACTATTGACATCTCATTCATTTGAAATCCACTGTATTAGATTGTAGGTGAATCTCCAGAATAAATGCAGTGCGCCTGAAGGTTTCTTTGAATCCTCCCAAAAACAGGTATAACAGATCCCCCAATGGAGCCATAGACTGCAATTACACAAATGGAGTTCAAATGGACTTTGTTTGAGCCTTTTTCTGATGGTGCCATTTCTTTTCAGACGGGCACACAAATATAATATACTGCGTTTCTGTGCCCATCTAAAAAGATAGGCAACATGTAAAAAAAAAGACAAAAGGAGTAGATTTGAAATCTGTTTGTGTCATTGCGGCCTATGGCTCCATTGAGAGTTTTGTTTGCCAGTTTGTAAGGGTCTTTAAAATGTGCCATGACTAAGTCATGAAAGTGGTCCATTTATGAAGGAGAAGGGATCTGTGATGATAATTATTTATTAGGGTATAGCTTTCTATAAAATTCTCTAATATGTTTATTATTCTTCTGCTAATCCATACAAAGCATTGAGGCGCAAATGTAAATCAGCGCTTAGCAATGTGACATTTGTTCTGTAAACACCATGGTGACTTTTGTGATATAAGAACCTGACTTGTATTGTGTTTGTGCAGTTTTTTTCCCTATATACTATTTGTATTTGTATTTAGAACATTATGATAATTAAATCCCCGACTCAATGAACAAAAACAAATGTCCGTCTCCTAGTTAAAGTCTAATCCAAGTGCAAATGCTGAAGAAAGCTCATGTATATGCAATCAAACACATCAAGGGAACTATCCTGCATATTAATCCCTCCGACATTAATGAATTTTAAGAAAATCAAGTTCTGTATGAACGTATGCAGAATTATTACAAAAATAAGGTTAACCTATAAATGTAGATTTGACCAACATTTTTCAGTTTTATTGTTCGACTAGTCCATATTTTATAGTTTCATCATTTTAAGGGTGAAAGTTTACACAAGTCCATTGAAATCAACCTATAACCTAAAATGTAGATCTAAATTCTAGGGGACGGAAAAGAATCAATGAGGCAGATGCTAATTGCCCCATATTAGGGGAAAAACTTCTTCCCGACTCCACATATGGCATCAGACTAGTTCCCTGGATCAATGTACCATCACAGAATCTGGGACAATAACCTATAATATTATATTTTTCAAAAAAGGAATCTAGGTTCTATTTGTATTAGTTTCAGGAATCAATCATTATTACAACATCATGTGACAATGAGTTTCTTAAACTCACTCCTTGTACTGTAAGGAATTGCTATCTAAGGTGGTAATTAAACTATCCTCCGTGTAGATGGAGACGATGCCGCCTTGTCATTGTTGCATGCCTAGGTGTAAATAGATCAACATATACTGTATATGTACATTGTAATAAGATCGCCTCTAAGTCTTCATTTTTCCAAATTGAATAACCTCAACTTTGATAACCAGTCATTGTATTGCAGTTCACCTATTCCTTTAATAACCTCAGTTGTTCTTCTCTACATCCGCTCTAGTTCACCTATGTCCTTCTTATACACCAGAGACCAAAATTGTGCTAATAGTGTGGCTGTAATATTGACTTGTATAGTGGCAAAACTTTTCTTGTCATGAACATCCATGCCTCTATAACATTATATTATCATCCTCAGGGTTAATGACCTTACAGAGTTTAGTATCATCCTTAAATATTGAAATTCTATCTGTATGCACTCTACAAGGTCAATAATAAATAAGAAGAGGACCCAATACTGACCCTTGTGATACCCCACTGATAAATGTGACTCAGAGTGTCCATTAATAACCACCCTCTGTTTTCTATCACTGAACCAGTTGTTGACCCTATTTCACATATTTTCCCCCAGTCCCTTTGTTTGCATTTGATGTATAACCCTTTTATGTGAGACTACAGCATGACTTTGAAAAGTCCAGATACATAACATCTATAGCTTTACCGTAGTCCTGTCTGGAAGTTAAGCCCCCATCACACACAGCGATCTCGCTAGCGAGATCGCTGTTGAGTCACAAGTTTTGTGATGCAACAGCGATCTCACCAGCGAGATCTCTGTGTGTGACATCTATCAGTGACCACCTGCCCTGCCGGGTATCGCTGATCGTTCTTGAAAGCTCCGGACTTTTTTTTGATCGTTGGTCTCCCGCTGGCCAGCACGGATCGCTGCGTGTGGCAGGCGGGAGAGCAATGACCAGCGAGCTCCAAGCTCGTATCCAATGTAAACAGTGGGTTTCTAAGCACCGAGCGGCGCTTAGAAATCCTCTGTGTACCTTAGTTACCAGCACACTGGTGCAGGGAGCTGGTAACCAAGGTAAACAGCGGGTTTCTAAGTGCCGCATGGCTCTTAGAAACTTGCTGTTTACCTTGGTTTCCAGCTCCCTGCACCAGCGCGCTGGTATCTAAGGTACACAGCGACGCCGCGTGCTTGTCGTCGCTGGTGCTGATCTCTGGTGAAGCTGCCTGTTTGGCAGCTCACCAGCGATCATGTAGCGACACACCAGCGATCCTGACAAGTTCATATCGTTGTCTGGATCGCTGGTAAGTCGCTATGTGTCACGGGGCCCTTACCTCCTCATAGAAGCTGATCAGATTACTTTGACAGGACCGATCTCTACATAAACACATATTGATGTTGGGTCAAGAGGTTATTTAACCTGAGATATTGCAGGATATCATTTCTTAGAAAATCCTCAAAGTTTATACCCACAATTTATGTTAAGGTTTTTGGCCTATCGTTTTCATTTTCAGTTATTGACCCCTTTTAAATCCTGACTCTACATTTCCTATGTGCCTGTCCTATGGAAAAGGCCCTGTTTGAATGACTAAATATCTATAATAATAAATGCCCTAACCAGCTTCCGGTTGTAACAACTTCCGCGCAGTTGTAACCGGTGACGTCACCACACACACACGCACATGTTAACCCTCAACACACCACACTGCCTCAACACACACTCCTCTCACCTTTCACCTCCACTCATGTCCACTCACTCTTTCACTCCACATACGTTCCTTTCTCTCACTCCGTTTCTCATACTCACACCGTCATCGTCGCTGCCCCGACATCTTCCTCCGCCGCCGCAATCCAGGATCCAGACGTTCTCCAGGCCGCCGACATGTTCTTGCGGGACGCCATCTTGGATTTCGTGAAATCCCGCGATATTCAAGATTGCGTCGCCGCAACAACATGTCGCTGGCGTGGACGACATCGGGATCCAAAAAGATGGCGTCGGCGAAATCTCGCGAGATTACGCCGACGCCATTTTGGATCCCGATGTCGCCCATGCCAGCGACATGTTGTTGCGGCGACGCCATCTTGAATATCGCGGGACTTCAAGAAATCCAAGATGGCGTCCCGCAAGAACATGTCGCTGGCGTGGGCGACATCGGGATCCAAAATGGCGTCGGCGTAATCTCGCGAGATTTCGCCGACGCCATCTTTTTGGATCCCGATGTCGTCCACGCCAGCGACATGTTGTTGCGGCGACGCCATCTTGAATATCGCGGGATTTCACGAAATCCAAGATGGCGTCCCGCAAGAACATGTCGGCGGCCTGGAGAACGTCTGGATCCTGGATCGCGGCGGCGGAGGAAGATGTCGGGGCAGCGACGATGACGGTGTGAGTATGAGAAACGGAGTGAGAGAAAGGAACGTATGTGGAGTGAAAGAGTGAGTGGACATGAGTGGAGGTGAAAGGTGAGAGGAGTGTGTGTTGAGGCGGTGTGGTGTGTTGAGGGTTAACATGGCAAGAGGTGTTAACGACGTCGGCGAAATCTCGCGAGATTTCGCCGACGCCATCTTGCATTCGTGAAATTGCGTCATTAAGGCCTGTTTCACACTTGCTTTTTTTTGCAGCGCGTTTTTCCCGCAAAAAAACGCATTGAAAAACGCATACAAAAGCATACAACTGCTGCGTTTTTTTCAAGCATTTTTATGAGCATGCATGAAAAAAACGCAGCGTTTTTATGCGTTTGTATGCGTTTTTAGTGCGTTTTTACCGCGTTTGCGTTTTTTTCCAACATAAGGTGGCCCCTCACACTAACCCAAACCATGACTTTACTAACCCTAACCCTGACCCTAACCCTGACCCTAACCCTAACCCTAACCCTTAACCAAACCATACTTAACCCTAACCCTGACCCTAACCCTTAACCAAACCATACTTAACCCTAACCCAAACCCTAACTAACCTTAACCCTAACCCTGACCCTAACCCTAACCCTAACCCTGACCCTAACCCTAACCCTAACCCTAACCCTTAACCAAACCATACTTAACCCTAACCCTGACCCTAACCCTGACCCTAACCCTAACCCTAACCCTGACCCTAACCCTAACCCTAACCCTAACCCTGACCCTAACCCTTAACCAAACCATACTTAACCCTAACCCTAACCCTAACCCTGACCCTAACCCTTAACCAAACCATACTTAACCCTAACCCTGACCCTAACCCTGACCCTAACCCTTAACCAAACCATACTTAACCCTAACCCTGACCCTAACCCTAACCCTAACCCTGACCCTAACCCTGACCCTAACCCTTAACCAAACCATACTTAACCCTAACCCTGACCCTAACCCTAACCCTAACCCTAACCCTGACCCTAACCCTAACCCTAAACCCCCTTAACTAACCCTAACTTTACCCAAACCCCTAAATTCCATTGTATAAACTAATGGTAAAAAAAAAAACGCATGTGCAAAAAAACGCATACATAAGCATGCCAATGCGCACATATGCTCACCATAGACTTATAATGGGTGTCTTGCTGTAAAAAAACGCATTGCGCGCGCATGCGTTTTTTTGAGGCAAATCGGACGCACAAAAAATGCAACAAGTTGCATTTTGTGCGTCCGAGCGCATACCGCAAAAAAACGCATGCGCGGTAAAACGCGTACAAACGCATGTGTATGCGCACATAAGCGCATCCCATGCAAAGTATAGGAAAAAAAACCGCATGCGCTATTTAGCGCTAAATTACCGCGAAAAAAAACGCAAATGTGAAACCAGCCTTACCTCACGCCGACTTGCTGTGCGGACGCTTGGCATTGCCTGTACCACCATAACTACTGCTGCCTTGGTCCTATGCCTGTTTACTGCCGGTGTCTAATTACTGGACCAATTTGCCTGTACTGCCATAACTATTGCTACCTTGCTACTCTGCCGGTGTCTAATTACAGGGCTAATTTGCCTCTACCGCCATAACTACTGCTGCCTTGCTCCTCTGCCGGTGTCTAATTACAGGACCAATTTGCCTCTACCGCCATAACTACTGCTGCCCTGCTCCTCTGCCGGTGTCTAATTACAGGGCCAATTTGCCTCTACCGCCATAACTACTGCTGCATTGCTCCTCTGCCGGTGTCTAATTACAGGGCCAATTTGCCTATACCGCCATAACTACTGCCTTTGTCCTCTGCTGGTGTCTAATTACAGGGCCAATTTGCCTATACTGCCATAACTACTGCTGCCTTTGTCCTCTGCCAGTGTCTAATTACAGGGCCAATTTGCCTCTATCGCCATAACTACTGCTGCTTTGGTCATCTGCCTGTTTACTGCCGGTGTCTAATTACAAGGCCAATTTTCCTCTACCGCCATAACTACTGCTGCCTTGCTCCTCTGCCGGTGTCTAATTACAGGGCTAATTTGCCTCTACCGCCATAACTACTGCTGCCTTGCTCCTCTGCCGGTGTCTAATTACAGGGCTAGTTTGCCTCTACCGCCATAACTACTGCTGCATTGCTCCTCTGCCGGTGTCTAATTACAGGGCCAATTTGCCTATACCGCCATAACTACTGCTGCCTTGCTCCTCTGCCGGTGTCTAATTACAGGGCTAATTTGCCTCTACCGCCATAACTACTGCTGCCTTGCTCCTCTGCCGGTGTCTAATTACAGGGCCAATTTGCCTCTACCGCCATAACTACTGCTGCCTTGCTCCTCTGCCGGTGTCTAATTACAGGATCCACTTGCCTCTACCGCCATAACTACTGCTGCATTGCTCCTCTGCTGGTGTCTAATTACAGGGCCAATTTGCCAATACTGCCATAACTACTGCTGCCTTGCTCCTCTGCCGGTGTCTAATTACAGGGCCAATTTGCCTCTACCGCCATAAGTACTGCTGCCTTGCTCCACTGACTGTTCACTGCCTGTGTCTAATTACAGGGCCAATTTGCCTCTACCGCCATAACTACTGCTGCCTTGCTCCTCTGCCGGTGTCTAATTACAGGGCCAATTTGCCTCTACCGCCATAACTACTGCTGCCTTGCTCCTCTGCCGGTGTCTAATTACAGGGCCAATTTGCCTCTACCGCCATAACTACTGCTGCCTTGCTCCTCTGCCGGTGTCTAACTACAGGGCCAATTTGCCACTACCACTTCATAACTACTGCTGGGCAATTACAGGGTCAATTAGTATCTGTTTACTCTACAATACTCCAGGACGCCTTCTTCACTGCCAGATAACTGCCAAATAGACTCCTTTACCTGTGCCAACATGAGTCATAACAAAAAGTATGCCAATGCCAGTGAAAGGAAAGCAGCTTTAGCACAACGACAAAAACAACGCCGTGCTAATGAGACTCCTGAGGAAAAACACCATCGCCTTGAGAAGATTAAGGCTTATAAACGCCGTCGCCTCACACACGAATCCCCTAACTCTAAATCCATAAGATTGGCTGAAGAAGCCTCTGCACGCCGTCACCGCCGACAACAGACGGCCTCTTCCTCATCATTATTATTAGACTCACAACAGGATGCTTCCACATCAGCATGTGGAACAATTTACTGCTACACTTCATCCCATATGCCGTTCACTGACATAACTAATCAGCAATCTGTTTCTGCCCTATCAATACCACCATTCAATACCGATGCACAGTATGCCAATGCCAGTGAAAGGAAAGCAGCTTTAGCACTACGACAAAAACAACGCCGTGCTAATGAGACTCCTGAGGAAAAACAGCATCGACTTGACAAGATTAAGGCTTATAAACGCCGTCGTCTCACACACGAATCCCCTAACTCTAAATCTATTACATTGGTTGAAGAAGCCTCTACACGACATCACCGCCAACAACAGACGGCTTCTTCCTCATCATTATTAGTAGACTCACAACAGGATGCTTCCACATCAGCATGTGGAACAAGTTACTACCACACTTCATCCTATATGCCGTTCACTGACATAACTAATCAGCAATCTGTTTCTGCCCTATCAATACCACCATTAGTCAATACCAATGCACAGTTTCTTCACATACAAGCTGCAGTTAGCCCGCAGAAAGTGCAACCAAGACAAATATACGTTGGTCTCAAAACTAGGCGCACCCCATCGGTTGGACATGCACTTCTACTACAACCTCACATTTTCACTAATGATGAAAATAGTATTACCGAACACAGCTGTGGTGACATGACCCATGTATGTGAGCATTGCGAAGCTTTGCATTTTGTAGCAGAGATACCTTCTGATAACAACTTTACGCTCTGCTGTCAGAAGGGTAAAGTCCATGTACCCATACTACAATATCCTGATGTCTTTACACGTTTGCTGAAAGGGCAAAGTGAATTTAGCAAAAATTTCATGGATAATATTCGAAGTATTAACAGTTCCTTTGCTTTTGCCTCCATGGGTGCAAATATTTCACCACCTCCTGGATATGGCCCATACTGTTTCCGCATACATGGCCAGATCTATCATAGAACTGAAACACTACATCCCTCAGATGACCAGCAACGCGCATTTGCCCAGCTTTACATTCTCGATACCACTACCGCAAACGAACAACGCTTACGATGTAAAGAAAATCAAAAATGTCATCCTACATTGATGAACATTATTGCCCTTCAAATCCAAACTATTAATCCTTTTGTGGAAGCTTATCAAATGTTACGTGATGTGGAAGAACAAGAAAAAGTTAAATCTCTACAAAACGGAACTGTCATGCCAAACATCACTATGGCTATTAAACAAGATCGTACTCAAGACCCTCGACGCTACAATAATCCCACTGTCAGTGAAGTAGCAGTCGTGTTTCAAAATGACAATGGTGAGCCACTAATGTCCACTCGCAGGATTTCAGAATACTCAAGATGGCATGGCCGCAAGAACATGTCGCCGGCGTGGACAATGTCGGGATCCAGGATGGCGCCGGCGGAAGAAGATGTCGGGGATCGTGGAGCAGCGACGATGACGGTGTGAGTATGAGAGACGGAGTGAGAGAAAGGGTCGTATGTGGAGTGAAAGAGTGAATGGACGTGAGTGGAGATGGTGAAAGGTGAGAGGAGTGTGTGTTGAGGCGGTGTGGTGTGTTGAGGAGGTGTGTGTATTGAGGGTTAACATGGCAAGAGGTGTGTCACAATCCTCTCGATGCGATAGCATCGGGCCTTAATCTACTATAATAAATGCGCTAAGCAGCTTCCGGGTTGTAACAACTTCCTTCCAGTTGTAACTGGTGACGTCACAGCACACCTCTTGCCATGTTAACCCTCAACACACCACTCCTCAACACACACTCCTCTCACCTTTCACAATCTCCACTAATGTCCACTCGCAGGATTTCAGAATACTCAAGATGGCATGGCCGCAAGAACATGTCGCCGGCGTGGACAACGTCGGGATCCAGGATAGCGCCGGCGGAAGAAGATGTCGGGGATCATGGAGCAGCGACGATGACAGTGTGAGTATGAGAGACAGAGTGAGAGAAAGGGTCGTATGTGGAGTGAAAGAGTGAGTGGATGTGAGTGGAGATGGTGAAAGGTGAGAGGAGTGTGTGTTGAGGAGGTGTGTGTGTATTGAGGGTTAACATGGCAAGAGGTGTGTCACTATCCTCTCGATGCGATAGCATCGGGCCTTAATCTAGTTAGAAATAATGGTCTGTCTATCATAGTACTTAATTCCTGCAGTACTTAGAGGTATATGCTATTGGGCCCGGTAATTTGCGTGAGGGGATTCTGTACTTCCTGCTGGGTTAAGCAGGTGACATTAAATAGAGAATTTATGGTATCCCTGATCACGTCATCTGTCATAGGATTTTGTATGTGTAAATACAGTACATAAGCAAGCATTTGAAAGACTGACCTATTCCCTCATCCTCTTCTATGAATTCTCCAATATTATTTTTGAGGGGGCCAACACTATCAATTTAAGTCCCTTACAGCTTATTAAATACAATATTTTTAGAATATTTTTACTTTTCTTGGCAATGAGCCTTTTGACTCAATCTTTGCTGCCTATACTCTGATATGTACATGATTTATGTCCAAAGCCTAGTCAGTTCCACCTTTACTTAGTTCTCTGAATGCTTTTTTTTGTTATTTATTGTGCCCCTTAAAGCTCTTTGTAGCCATAGTAGTTTTCACCTATTTATCAATTTCTAACTTGAGTATTCTCCTAGGGTATATATTGTGCACAGGGCCTATTCAGCATGCTTCTAAAAGTGTCTAATTTGTTTAATTTAGTTTTACTTTTGATGACATTTCCCAGTTGTACTGCAAGACAAAGTACATTTTAATCAATAGATTTTGGAATTAAAATAAGTTCCACACTTACGTGAGTTAAAAAAAATGTTCCTGTGCTGAGATAATCTTATAAATGTGCCCCTGCTGTGTACTGTGTAATGGCTGTGTCTGACTGTACATGGACATGGTCTGATCATACCACAGCTCCTGGCCAGGGGAAAAGCAAAATAGAGTATAAAGACAGGACAGCATTGGATCAAAGCTGATTCTTTCGTTAGGGTAAGCACTAAAACAGACACAAAAAGCAGCAGCAGCTGTGCTCCCATGATGTCCTGTCTGTATACTCTTTTGCTTCCTTCCTTTCCCAGGAAATGTGATATGTGCATTTATGATAGTGTCTCTATTATGTAGAATACAGGAGGCATTCAATATTGTCCAGCCAACTTCTGAGTAGATGTGGATGAGCTGAGTTTCTCATTATTTTTCTGTATTCACTTAAAGAGATTTTCCAGTTTTTATACTTTATCACCCATAGGCTAGAAAAAGGATAAAACAAAAATCTCAGCTACTCCCCTTTCTCAGCTCCAGATGGCTCCTGTCTCTGTTTGCAGGCTGCAGAAGTGACATCTACTGTACTGTACATTGGTGAAACCACTTATTTCAATGATTAACTGCAGCGGTTTCATAGTCTTTAAGGTAGACATAATTCCATTGAGTTTAACCTATAGCAGAACATGTTGATACAGTGAAAGGCAAATATCTCATGAGGCAGATGCTAATTACTCCAAGTAAGGGGAATAATTACTTCCAGACTCCAGCCAACAATCAGTCTATTTGTTTCAATGTCCCATCACAGCATCTAGCCTCTGCAGTGTATCATTGCTGAGCCAGCAGACAGTCAGTGCCGGGGCGTGCTTAAAGCCAACCCTCAGTGTACTGAACAGTGACCAAAGCCACGCCTCCATGACTGAAAGCCGAAGGCTATTGAGTGAATTAAAGTCTATTTTCTCCTAGTAGCTGGACTTTCAGTGGGCAGCTTTTGAATGCTATTAGAATGCTATTAACCTGAAGATTAACCCCATACTTACATATTATAAACATTTGGGGACATGACAGATTCCCTTTAAATTTGGCAAATTTTGCACTCTTAAGGCTGTAGAGATGACACCAGGTTGTGCAAACTTGCCAACTCTCCCACAACATTCATAAGGCTCCCAGATAGAGAGGAGACCTCCCAGATTCCCTCAATTGTTGGCAGTCTACCGGGCAACGTAGAATCCAACTGGAACCATTGGGAATACAATGCGCACCCCATTTATTTATTTGGCTTAGGCCTAATTAAGACGTCAGCTTTTCATGTAGGTGTTATATCCTAGTCTTTGAAAGATTGAACACATACACATTATAACCTATGCAGCTGTTTACATGTCTATTTTATTTTTTCTTGACTGATTGTCACTAGTCACGGGTCAAAAGTACCAATTGAAATCTTTGGGTCTGTGAAATATCCGTCACGGCACACATTGCCTCTGGTTTTTACATTGCAATACATAGGAGAAGTTATGTAATTTTTCTTTTATTTTGACATGTGAGACAATCACTGAGAAACTGCTGATGGTAAAAACTGGCACACTGACCAAACAATGATGAAAATCGCTAAGTATGAGGAATCACTGATGTTTGAATGAAGTCTTACGCCGACCCCAGTGTGCGGGGGCACTTAGAACATTGGGAATGTGCTACAGATGAGGCAATACCCAGTCTTGCAGTAATGAGTTTGAAAAATTGGTGATTGCTAAATTTTTCAGTATATACAGTGGGGCAAAAAAGTATTTAGTCAGTCAGCAATAGTGCAAGTTCCACCACTTAAAAAGATGAGAGGCGTCTGTAATTTATATCATAGGTAGACCTCAACTATGGGAGACAAACTGAGGAAAAAAAATCCAGAAAATCACATTGTCTGTTTTTTTTTCATTTTATTTGCATATTATGGTGGAAAATAAGTATTTGGTCAGAAACAAGCAATCAAGATTTCTGGCTCTCACAGACCTGTAACTTCTTCTTTAAGAGTCTCCTCTTTCCTCCACTCATTACCTGTAGTAATGGACCTGTTTAAACTTGTTATCAGTATAAAAAGACACCTGTGCACACCCTCAAACAGTCTGACTCCAAACTCCACTATGGTGAAGACCAAAGAGCTGTCAAAGGACACCAGAAACAAAATTGTAGCCCTGCACCAGGCTGGGAAGACTGAATCTGCAATAGTCAACCAGCTTGGAGTGAAGAAATCAACTGTGGGAGCAATAATTAGAAAATGGAAGACATACAAGACCACTGATAATCTCCCTCGATCTGGTGCTCCACGCAAAATCCCACCCCGTGGGGTCAGAATGATCACAAGAACGGTGAGCAAAAATCCCAGAATCACGCGGGGGGACCTAGTGAATGAACTGCAGAGAACTGGGACCAATGTAACAAGGCCTACCAAAAGTAACACACTACGCCACCATGGACTCAGATCCTGCAGTGCCAGACGTGTCCCACTGCTTAAGCCTGTACATGTCCGGGCCCGTCTGAAGTTTGCTAGAGAGCATTTGGATGATCCAGAGGAGTTTTGGGAGAATGTCCTATGGTCTGATGAAACCAAACTGGAACTGTTTAGTAGAAACACAACTTGTCATGTTTGGAGGAAAAAGAATACTGAGTTGCATCCATCAAACACCATACCTACTGTAAAGCATGGTGGTGGAAACATCATGCTTTGGGGCTGTTTCTCTGCAAAGGGGCCAGGACGACTGATCCGGGTACATGAAAGAATGAATGGGGCCATGTATCGTGAGATTTCGAGTGCAAACCTCCTTCCATCAGCAAGGGCATTGAAGATGAAACGTGGCTGGGTCTTTCAACATGACAATGATCCAAAGCACACCGCCAGGGCAACGAAGGAGTGGCTTCGTAAGAAGCATTTCAAGGTCCTGGAGTGGCCTAGCCAGTCTCCAGATCTCAACCCTATAGAAAACCTTTGGAGGGAGTTGAAAGTCCGTGTTGCCAAGCGAAAAGCCAAAAACATCACTGCTCTAGAGGAGATCTGCATGGAGGAATGGGCCAACATAACAACAACAGTGTGTGGCAACCTTGTGAAGACTTACAGAAAACGTTTGACCTCTGTCATTGCCAACAAAGGATATATCACAAAGTATTGAGATGAAATTTTGTTTCTGACCAAATACTTATTTTCCACCATAATATGCAAATAAAATGAAAAAAAACAGACAATGTGATTTTCTGGATTTTTATTTCTCAGTTTGTCTCCCATAGTTGAGGTCTACCTATGATGTAAATTACAGATGCCTCTCATCTTTTTAAGTGGCGGAACTTGCACTATTGCTGACTGACTAAATACTTTTTTGCCCCACTGTATGCAATAACCTGCCAAGCATTAATTCCAGCTGTTGTTTTATACAGACATCTATAGCAGAAATTTCCTTGTTTTCAGTCATTGCCTTACTAAACTACAGTATAAAACAAACTTATGGCTGCTATCTGTGAATTCTCTAATGGTACATGTGGGAAGACGTTCTTTATGCCCCTTTAAATATTTATCAACATAAAACTGTAACAAGCTGTTCTAGTGATTATCGCACATAAAATCACTGATTAGTGTATTTTGTATTTAATAGAGCTACCTCTGGCACCGCACCCTGTGCACTAACCTAATTTGTCCGATTGCCAGCTAGATGGCCCGTTCCAGTAGACTCTCCCTGACGTTCAGTTCTCTGCGGGGAGAACCTGACAGGACTCCATACCTCATTTTACGCAGTCCAACAAACATGATTGCGGCGATGATGAGTTTTGGACATTATTATTTACATAGGCTGGACCGCGGAGCCATATATTTTACTCTCTTAATTAGGAATAGTAAAACATTGTAATTTTATACATTAGTGACATGGTGCTCAACCCACTTATGATTAACACCTGCTTGATTTGGCACAGAATGTCCAGCGTTTCCTGAATTCCAGAATGACATTAAGCAATAAAATACAGAAATATGCTGTGCAAACATATGTTTTCTTTCCAGGCCATCTGGTAACCACAGCTGAAATGCAGCCTGGCTACAGATGTGCTAAAGTGTTTGGCTCAAATTCAGATTCATCCTATTCCCTACCCTTTTCTGTAATTGAAGTTTTTCACATTTTGTAAATCGGCGTGTCATTTATGATGTGTCATGTCTGCCAATATCGTTAATGTCTGCGATGTAAACACGGTACAAATAAATCAGGCACATTGTGGACAGACATAAATGTGAACAGATATTCATAAAAGAAAAGACAAAAATGTCTTCACAGACAGAAGTCTCGCAGTTTGTATAGTCTGATAGAGATATAAACTTTGCCTGGGACAAAACTGTCCATTTGGCCATTAGTCCAAGGGTCCATGTCCAAAGGTAACCCATAATCATGTGGTCAATTAGAGCAGGGCCTGCAAAGTGAAAAAAATGCAAATAATATCATGACTGTAATGAGAAGGGACCTCCACTCAGGGCTGGGGTTATATTGAATTATATAATCCTATGTTACTACCCCCAATATAAAGTACAGCCATAAAGTCATTATATTATGTTACAATGCTTACAGGGTTTGATCAGTGAAAACAAGTGACTGGTTGGTGGTAGTCCGATCGATGGGACTCGATGTGCAGAACAGGTAATTTTTTAGAAGGTATTGCTCCTGGATCATTTGGAGAAGTTAATCACTCATGGTAGTGCTCACCTTTTCTTCTATGGACAATCATTCTTCCAAATGCTCTAAACAGTCTGAATGGGGCTTCATAAAAGATAATAACTCCGTACTCTGCAGTCCATTCCCTGCACCATTATATTCTCAGCCCCATTACAAAATAGAGGGGGGGGGTGGATGCTCCATTAATTTTTTTCTGGCTGCCAGTATTCACCATTACTATAAAGAATGGCTAGAACAGCGGTCAGACATTACATTACTCAATTCTAATGGGGATGAAAGAACGCCATTCTGCCAATCATTACAGGTCTGTTATTATAGTGTAGCAAATCATTCGGCAAAATACACAACACGCTAAAAACTGCAATTGACCCTGCTGGTTCCTGTACAGTCTAGAGATCCTGACCACACAGTCCCTAGTGGTTCCTGCATGAGCTGAGATAGCCCTAACCACAGACTAGACGATGGCTACTTGGACTTATGCTGCCTGAAAGACCATCAAGTGCTTCAAGGTCCTCCTAAAGAACCGGAGGGCAGAGCAGAGTACAAATTACTAATAGAAGGGAAAGTGTGCTAAAATAGAAAGCGATCCCAGAGTGAGTAAAGCAAACTGTGAAATACAAAATAAAGGATTTAGCATGAACTGTTAGAGAATATGCCACCTACTTCCTAAAAAAACTGAAAATAAATGCAGGGTAAAGAACATAAACCGCAGAGAGATAAACCCTAGCTGGTCTTTCACTGACCTACTTAATCTACAGCAGTATAGCTGGACATTCCAATTAGACTATCACCAGCAGGAAATACCAGCAGGGTGTTGTATATAAAGCCGCACCCCAAAGTTGGTGGGGCAGGCAAATGAGTAAATGAAAACACCTCGTACCCTAAAAAGACTGCATCAAGGATAGCAGAAACTAAATACTCAGAAAAAAGATGTATCTGCTGTGACTCAGCAGACAGAGAAGCTGACTACAATGCTCAGGCTCAAGGGGTTGAACACAGATGAATGACAGGGCCCAGAGGTCGGATCCCCAATGATTAATACGCTGTGACCTATCCTGTGGATTGGTGATAATGATTTCACCAGACTAACCTTTTAAAGCATTTCTAGTAATTGTTCAGAATAAATGTGTGTATATGAGAATTAATACTATTTCTGTTAAATTACTTCTATCCTTTATTTTTCACTAGTTTTCTCACATCAGGTTTATACAAAGACTCAATATTTATAGTTTTAATCCTTATTTTCCAAGACTTATGAAATTTGACCTACCATGTTGGATATCAGCTTCTGAGCTAAAGCTGATTACTGATTACAACCCATTCTTACCTAATCAGTGCTTGGAGTTTATCTCAATTTCTGTGTTTTTATTTGTCCATCTTTTGGAGGATTGACCACAGTATCTCAATGGGATTGAGCTTTGGAGAGTTTCCTTGCCACGGAATCAATTTTTTTTTCTTTTAATCAAGTCATTTAATTATCACTCTTGCCTTGTGACATGGTTTCCATCATGAAGGAAAAAGTATTGTTCATAGTGCAAATTGCTCCTGGATCATATGGAGAAGTTAACCACTCATGGTAGTGCTCACCTTTTCTTCTATGGACAATCATTCTTCTAAACAGTCTGAATGGGGCTTCATAAAAGATAATAACTCTGTGAAGAAGCCCCTTTCAGACTGTTTGGAAAATCTAGAAGAATGATTGCCAGTTGATATGGGAAAATATTGACAGCTTAGTGTTAGAGCGCAGTCAGACAGTCATATAAATCGGACTCTCCTGACCCGAGTGTGACAGCTGCATAGAAATATATGAAGCTATTGAGAGAACACCTGGCCAGTCCAGACATTACTTGTCGGGCAGCATGGTGGCTCAGTGGTTAGCACTGCAGCCTTGGGTTTGAATCCCACCAAGGACAACATCTACAAGGAGTTATAATAATCTTTATTTTTTATATAGCGCTAACATATTCCGCAGCACTTTACAGTTTGCACACATCATCATCACTGTCCCCGATGGGGCTCACAATCTAAATTCCCTATTAGTATGTCTTTAGAATGTGGGAGGCAGCCCACGCAAACATGGGGAGAACATGCAAACTCCTTGCAGATGTTGTCCTTGGTGGGATTCAAACCCAGGACCCCAGCACTGCAAGGCTGCAGCGCTAACCACTGAGCCACCGTGCCGCCCTAGGAGTTTGTATTTTCTCCCTGTGTTTGCGTGGGTTTCCTCTGGGTACTCCGGTTTCCTCCCACATTCCAAAGACATACTGATAGGGAATCTAGATTGTGAGCCCCATCGGGGACAGTGATGATAATGTGTGCAAACTGTAAAGCGCTGCGGAATATGTTAGCGCTATATAAAAATAAAGATTATTATTACTGTCCGATTTCGGTCAGACTTATACGACCGCCTGACTGTGCCCTCGTCATTTGAAGGTGTAGGAACACCCCTGTGACAAAGGGAAAGCTAATGTACAGTTGTTAAGTTATTAATACATTTATATGATGAATAACCTAGGAACAATACAAGGCAGAGTTAGAAGAAAAGATGCTTCAAAATTGTGATTTTGCAAGGATTAAAACAGTTTGGAGAGGTGAAAGTTGTTCTTTAATTTCAAGGTCAGAATAATGGCTAAATAATGGTGACCGGAAATTGATTAACTTACAATGCTTTATAGTGCAGTGACCAAAAACCCCTAATGGATATGTAGGTTGGATATATATTGCACCTGTATGGAGTGGGTGCCAGCATATGCCTCGAAGCTAGCTCTGCTTCTGCTTTTTAACCACTTAGAGTTAACAGCAGCATCTATCATCTGCATTTACTGTAAGCTGCATGAACCTAGTGGAGTATTAGAATGGATGATCATAGGGTGACGGGCATTGCCTTGTCAGCCTCTGTTGCCACCTTCTTTGTAATCCTGTGTCTTTCTGTGCTTCTTCTGAGATTGGCAGTTTCCTTATAACCTGCAGTCGAAGTGTTTCAGAAAAATATGCTTCAGACATAGCACCAGGCAGAGACATGACTAGTCTGGCTCCATCCCTGGCTGGCTGTTCCTGCTAGAAATAATTGATAGATCTTGCCCATAGTGAGAGACGGGTCAATCATATGCAGCTGCACTGGGAGAAGCAGGACTAATCTTGTCTCTGTCTACGTTCCCCAGTAACATATTTAAAATATATTTTTGTAGAAACACTGTTTGGCTGCAATTGTGTAGCTGAGCTCCGATTCATGTTGTCTGTGGTTTGGGCGCTGTAAATCAGGTGACGGGTTCCCTTTAGTATAACTAGTTAAAGTCTTCCAGGCAATTCTGGTCAGTTATATGACTGTTAAAAGATCACTCTATTTTTTTCTTCAATGAGCAGAAGTTTCCATTGCAACTCTTTATTTATTCCACAGTTAGACTTTGCACCCTTTGAAGCGATCTGGACATATGCAATACCCTCTGTGTTTGTTGCTGGCTGGTCAAGCGAGTTAACAGATAGAAGGGTCACCATTACCTGGAGATGACAGTCAAAGACAGAATGACGAGGCAGAAACAGAAAGACTAGTCAAAGTCAAGAACTAAACATTGCTGTCACTCACCCTGCTTCTATCACTACCCTGATGATGTCTCTTTTCACAGTAAGAAGTTGCGGCTGGCAGGGACCAAAGCAGGATGCCGATGCCTCGGTCACTTGTCCCACAGCTTCTATCAGTGACATGGATTCAGAACATTTTCACAGGGTAGTGATGAAATAAACTGTGTTAAATGACTGCAGTACCACCCCTTGATGATGTCCTGTTCCAGGTGGGGTGATAGATGCTGAGGGGAAGTGATTGCAGCCTTCGTCTCCTAATGATACCTTGTTTGAGGCTCAAATGAAACATCACAGCAAGTCAAATAAAAAAAAAACACATTTAGGGATTAGCTGTTCAGGAAGAAAAGTAAGGTATTTTATAACAAAACAAATTACAACAGTGTTTAGGGTGTAAAAATAGATCTTTATTAAAGGGAACCTGTCTCCCCCCAGGGCGTTTTTAACTAAAAGAGCCACCTTCAGCAGCACTGTTTCTGACCCCCATTAATGGTGAAATATTGACTTTTATAACTAGGTCCTCATACCTGGAATCAGTCATAGAGGTATGGAGTGTCCCTCTGTATAAGCCGCCTCCCAGCTGTCCATAAACCCCCCTGTAGCATCCGGCACCGCCTTCTCCTGTTCTGGATGCCGGAGGGCGCCTGCGTTGCTCCAATAGTTTTCGGGCTCCAAAGATCACAGCGGGTGGTTAGGTGTGATTCCAGACCTGTGATCTCGTGATAATGGGTTGAAATCCTTGACAAATTTGTTGGCCAATCCAATCTGTTGGCCACAGAAATGCAGCATTTACGCCGGGTGGATAAAGACAGTTTCTGAAAGCTGATGGCCGTCGCAGACCCCCAGTACCAGTTACTCAGTCGCCGTTACTTGAAAGAAAGATATACCTGCGCTACACCAGCATGTCACAGACAACATCACCCATTCCCTGAAAAAATCTATGTCTACCAGGGTGCATTTCACCACTGACACCTGGACCAGCAAACATAGGCAGCGGCATTACATCTCGCTCACTGGGCATTGGGTGACTGGTGGCTGTGGGAGCAGGTGGGGAAGGAGATGCTTAACAAATCTTAGAATCCTCAAGGCATTCAGGGCACTTGGGGATGGAGAGCTAAACCACTACACTCCTTAAGATGGAGAACTAAACTACTAGACAAAAGAGGTTGGAGAACTAAACTACTAAACACCTAGGGTTGGATAACTAAACCACTACACACCTGAAGATGGAGAACTAAACTACTAGACAACAGGGCTTGGAGAACTAAACTACTAGAAATCTACTTTAGATGACCTAAACCACTGCACCCCAGGGAATGGAAATCTAAATCACTACACACCATGGGGTTAGAACTAAATCACTACACACCAAGTGATGGTGAAATAAAACACCAGATACCAAGTTGTCACTAAACAACAAATCTTGGAACCTCCGAGGCTTGCGGGACAAACCTCTGTATTTAACACTTTCTCCACTGCTTCTGCCTCCTCTAGGACCTCCACCTGTGCCCTCAACCTCTACGTTAATAAGACACGCTTTTCAATGGATGTGGTGCAAATTACGCTTACAGAGTGGGCGCAGATGAAGGACCTCTGCACCCTTCGGCACTGTTTAAAAATGGCTACTAAGATGTTTAGCATTGACGATGCCATCATCAGCATCACTATTCCGGTTATCTACATGCTGGAGCACACTTTGAATAGTCTATGGGAGGAGGTGGTGGTCCCAGAGGAAGAGGAAGCAAAGGAGGGTACGGAAGGGATAACAATATCTCTAAGCTCCGGACTGTTGTCACACAAGAGGGTGGATTACAGCGACTGAGGGAGCTCATAGTACCAGACAAACTGTTAGTGGAAGTAGAAAAGCTGAAGAACAAATGGAGGAGGAAGAGGTGATGGACACACAACAGTCAAGAGATGGAGGATAATGATCCCCTCTCTGTGGTTGATGGGAGGGAACGGAGGAAGCAACCTTGAGTATTACCCTGCCACCAACACACCATGTACTTGGACCTCAAGGAAGCACCCGAAACATGAGCGTCTTCTTGCTCCACTATCTTCAACATGATTCCTATATTTTTAGGGTTAGAAATAGTGCTGATGATTGGGTTGCCACTCTATTAGATCCATAGTACATGAGTCAATTTTGCCAGATGCCTCACCCCCTGGAAAGGAACGCTCGCATGCTGGAGTATCGAAACACGCTTGTAGACAATCTGAAGAGTGGTTTTCCCTAAGACAGCAGTGAGGCACACAGCGTGTGTTGCAGTAATAGACTTACAACCCCGGGAACGTTGAGTCGTTAAAGCAAAAACATTAGCAACAGTGAAAGTAGCAGAGACTGCATGGTATCTTAGTGGTTAGCACTGCATCACTGGGGTTCTGGGTTCAAACCCCACCAAGACAACATCTGCAAGGAGTTTGTATGATCTTCCCATGTTTACGTGGGGTTCCTCTGGGTACTCCGGTTTTCTCCCACACTCCAAAGACATACTGATAGTAAATTTAGATTGTGAGCCAAAAACGGGGACAGTGCTGAAAATGTGTGTGAAGCACCTTGTAATTAATGGCACTATATAAATGAGCATAATAAATAAATAATAGCAAAATATATTCTATTCTCACATATTTTAGACAAGCCTATGCTACAGCAGAACAGAGTATAAGTCTGAGATGTAGAGAATGATTGGAGAAGATGGTGCAGCAGTATCTCAAGCTCAATATCAATGCCATCAGGGGTGTGGACCCTTTTGCATTTCGGTCTTCAAAAATGGAAGAGTGCCCTGAGCTCGACTGTCACACCTTTCAGGTTTTGTCATGCCCGGCAGCCAACCTTCTCTTAAGAACGTGTTTTCAGCACTGCTGCTGGTGTCCTGAAGGCTGTCCCCTACAAGTGTAGACAGCCTAACTTTCATCAAGATGAACCAGTCATGGATCTCCAATGACTTTTGCACCCAAGTCGCAAACTGGGCAGACTAGGCGATGATGTCATTTTTAGTGTGTTGCATTGATTTTACGTTATTGCAGTCTGTCACACTTTTTTTTCTGTGTCTGCTGTTGCCACTACTGCTGATGTTACAAGCAACTTTTTCACTTTATGGGTGAGCCATAATGCATATAATTGTACCGCTACTACCGTATTTTTTCGGACTATAAGACGCTCCGGACCATAAGACGCACCCCAAATTTTCAGGAGAAAAATAGGGGAAAAAATGAATGCGCCAAATGAGAGTCCGTCTTACAGTCCGAATTATTCAGCTTACCTGGAGGTTAGGGTGTGATAGGGAGTACTGGTGGAGCAGGGTCACAGGAGGTATTCAGTGGTCTGGTTCATCCCAGGCTAGTGCAGCAGGTTCGGTAGTGCTGGGGCTCCGCCATTTTGTGAAAGCCCCCACACATCCATCCCAGGCTGATGCGCGGCAGTTTGGCAGCTGATCGGTGGTGCCGGGCTCCTCCGGCACTTGTGGAAATCCTGGCGCACCAGCTCATCCATCCCGGGCTGGTGCGTGGCACTTTTGCAGTTGATCGGTGGTGCTGGGGCTCCGCCGGTGTTTTGTGAAAGGCCGGAGCCTTCGCACTTCCACTGTAATGAATCTGATGAGTTGATATTCATGAAAATGGCCGCCGGAGGCGGCGCATGCGCAGAATGAGATCTTCGAGGAAGTGAGGAAAACTAAATCTCAGAGCACTTCCAAATACTCGGGGGACACCTGAGCAGATGAGTATACTCGCTCATCACTAGGTACTATCTTTTTCAAGTTATCTTTATGTGAATATTACAATTTTTAAATATATTCAATAAAATGTATACTATTTTATAAGAAGTAAGTTTTATACTTTTTTTGTGGGTACATAGACTCCAGTCTGTCCTCTGACAATGTGCACATTGTGTTGGTAGCTTCCCCCATGGACTATGGTGCTTACTCATGGTTCTAGCATATTTGGTATAAATGTGGACTCCTGCCTAGTTCAATACATTACCAGTTCAAAATATTTTTCTGCAGAAATATGGACTTGTTGCAGGACCATTATATTAGCAAAAAATATATATATTTTCAAATGTGGACTCCTACCAAGCCCAAAATATTACTATCCCCAAATATTTTTCTGCAGAAATGTGGACTTGTTGTAGGACCTCGATATTAGTACAAAGAACATATATTTTAAAATGATGAATCCTGCCTACCCCTAAATATTACCAGCACAAAATATTTATCAGCACAAATATGACCATGTTTCAGGATCATGGTATTAGCACAAACAATTTAGATTCTCAAATGTAGACTCATGGATGGAGCAAACACATGAGCACAAAATTATTAGATACTAAAATGTCCCCTGCTTTTTGGAGCACAGTATTTGAACTAACAATTTAAATACCCAAATGTGGAGTCAGACGGGGCAAAAATATGAGCACAAAATTATTAGATACTGAAATGTTCCCCAATTTAGATTCTCCCATATGGATCCTAGCTCAAGAACAATATTAGCAGCACAAAAGAGTTATATGCTGAAATGTGCCCTGGCGTCACACACAAAGAGCAAAAGCGAATGATCTGCTGTAAATGTCGAATTCACAGCCAAACAGGATCTTGTATATCTGAGCTAACTGACTGACAATCATCCACCAAAATAAATTTCTGACTCTCCAGTAGCAGAATGGTGCAAAATGGCTCTTTAAATGGAGAAGGACATGTGACTTCGTCAGCCAATCACACAAGCCCTTGTGTCTGGATATTGTGGGTGGTTCCTATACCCTTATTGGCTGTTGAAATCTCCACACATAAAGTTAAAGGGAAAAGAAAAGAGACCACTGCTCCTCTAACCTATCCATAGCCCTCCCCTCATAAATATTGCCCCCCATCCTCTCCACTCATAATACAGCACCACTAACCTAGCAAAAGTCATAACAAAAGAATTAGTGGAAACACAATGATTTACTGGACTGTGACCGAATCTTGCCAACTTTGAGTAAAAATGCTGGTAAAACCAAACACGAATCCAAATGTGTTACACTTGTGCTGAATTTATAATTGGCGCATGTTTTCTGAACAAGTTCGCTCATCTCTAGTTATTATTTGTTCTTTGTCTTCTACATTCTCTTGCAATTGTTCACTGTGTATCTCTCAACTGGTGTGCAACAAACTATAACCATGAGTTATTCTGTTCAAACCCTCTTAACCTGCTGTCTCTCACAAAAACATGGCTTCAACGGTGTAACATTTCCTCTTGTAATTCATCATGCTTTACACCTTTCTTATACCTCATTCCTACAAACAAGCATGGTGGAAGAGTAGGCAATGAATTTTTCAGATTCCATAACTAGCCTGCGAGTCTGGGGCTCTAGAGACAGCATTTCTATACATGTCCATATGAAGCAGTACTCACACAAAGTGATTTAATCAAATAGCTTCAACTTGACTGCAGAAGCACCTATGAAGATTCCAGAAGATTTATTTTGAATCTGAACTCTTGCAGCTACTGCTATTATGTATAATGCAACAGCGGCAGTAGCAGTTGGTAAAAAGACAGTTTTGAACCAGAGATGTATGGAGATGATCCCCAGACAAATATGGCTGACAACCACTGGCACCGAAAGAAGAAGGGAGGGTTTACTTACATCAGAGCCAGGCAAACAGACAGGGAGACAGGGCAAACTTCAATATGACAAACTGATTCCATAACAGTGTAACAGCAACAATAAAATGAATAAAACAGTACAATACTGTATGACTTCCAAGTTGAGGGACATGACATTACCCCCAGTACCTTCATTTATATTGGCTTATTTTGAGATCCACACCCTCAGACCCTTTTGGGCTTTGATCTCTCAAGTGGCATTTATGCACAGCATTCATCACTGTCTATGGAATAAAAAAAAACAGCCGTGTTTTTTAGCCCTAGCATAGAAAAACATTGCTTCTTTTGTTCCATAGACAGTACCATATCTGTTAGGAACGGCGAAACGCACTAAATAAAAATAATAATAAAGTGCGTTCGCTGCTCAGGGTCCACCGTGCAGTAGATGTTACAACCACTGCTAAGTAATGGCAGATGAGCAATATGGCGATATAATGCGCACGGGTTCAACTTCACCCGAAGTGCACAGAGCGGGCTCTGTTCACACACAGAGGCACCGCAACAAAAACATACAAAAGGCTGAGCCTGTTAGAGTCACATGTCTCAGGTAAATGCACACACAGTATAATGTCACAGGAGCAGGAACTAAATACAGAGGGGCTGCGTCCGTCTAGACCTACCGTGTGTGCGGCGTCGCTACTGCAAACGCCAAGAAGGGCTGCAACTGCAGCGCGGCGCAGAACACTGCCGCTGGACGACACAGCTACAAAGCAGGCGCTATGTCGGACTCTAGCGCAGAGGTGCGGTGTGCACAGTGGCCTAAGGCTTGCCACAGATGGTGCAGACTACTGGACTAATTCCCTAACCACATACGTAATATCAGAGGGAAGGAGTTTCATAATAAGTCAGTCACCAGAATCATACATCCATCACCATTCACACATAGCAGTATAGTCTATACTAGCGCATGGCGGAACGGCCATGCGCGCTTTTTATAGTAGCTGGGACCATCCGGAAGCTTCCAGATCTCCAAGATGGACCAATGAGATCTGGAGCAGGACCTGAGCACATGGCTCCCGATCTCCAATGGGAAACCGTCTCATGAGCATGCTCAGTAGGAGGACAGAGGGACTTAGCCCCTGGAGAGATTTGCTGCAAGGCAACCTCCTCTGCGGTAGATAAAGAGCAAGAGACCGCAGAATGTAAGGGTCTGGATTCCTGCAGAGCAGACGCAGGAACCTGACTCCTAACATTACCCCCCTCCTAGGGCCCCCTCCTCTCTGAACCTTCCAATCCACCACCATATGCCCATCAGAGGCATCGGCCTCAGACTCGTCCGAATGCAAGTCTGATGTCCCGGTAGGTGACATGGAAAACCGGGACACGTGGAAGGTATCAGAGGCGGCAAGATCGCCAGGTTTAAGAAGGGACACGTGGGAGACAACAGGAGCGGCAAAACCACCCGGAGCATAAGTTGAAGTGGGACGCCATGATGTGTCGGCGAACGTCTCCACTCTATGTTTAAGGAAGCTTATCCGAGCACACGAGGCGCATGCCTGAATATACTTCTTAATGTCCCGAGCCCTGTGCGGCCACCAATACGACCCTGCCAGGAGTTTTGTGGTCTGAATGTAGCCACAGTGACCACCCGCCCTGGACGCGTGTGCCCACGCGAGGACCTTCGGCCGAAGGCGAGGGGGACAAAGGTCTTGCCCGGCGGCACAGAGTTTATCCATTGCAGGGCCCCGTTATCCTGGTGAACAGAGTGCTGACAGTGGCAGCCGCAAGTGGAAATTAGTGTCGGACGCGCCTCGAGACTGGCGCGAGACACCTCCATGGGCTCTGGGAGTGAACATTCTGGCTTGGGTGATTCCAGAGGTTCAAAGAGGTTGGGAGCCATAGTAACCTTCCGTCTGGATTGAGCACGCTCCAGCCCACGCTCCGAAAAACGGAGATCAATACGGGTGGCAATCAGCTCCTCCAGACTTGCAGGAACCTCTCTGGTAGAAAGAGCATCCTTAACATGCTCAGCTAAACCTCTCCAAAACACAGGGATGAGGGCTTTGTCAAACCACTCCAGCTCGGAAGCCAGTGTCCGAAAACAAACGGCATACTGACTAACCGAGAGGGATCCCTGAGTCAAAGCCAGTAGCTGTAGAGAGGTGTCGTGCGTGACCCGTGGTCCCAGGAAGACCTGCTTAATAGCTGTTAAGAACTGAGCAGCGGTCCGAACCTCTGGGTCACCACGCTCCCATAGTGGCGTAGCCCACTCCAAGGCCTTACCCGACAGAAGGGAAACAATAAACCCCACCTTGGCCCGTTCCGTAGGGAATCGCGCAGCCAGTAGCTCCAGCTGGATAGAGCACTGGCTGACAAAACTCCTACAGGAGGCGCCATCGCCAGAAAATTTATCGGGCAACGGGAGGCGGGTAACTGTCAGTGCGAGGGAGGACGTGGTCATACGTGAAACCGCGTCTGTGATTGCCTTTACAGCAGCTAGCGCAGAGGTGCGGTGTGCACAGTGGCCTAAGGCTTGCCACAGACTGGCGCAGACTAATGAACTAATTCCCTAAGCACATGCGTAATATCAGAGGGAAGGGGTTTCATAATAAGTCAGTCACCAGAATCATACATCCGTCACCATTCATACATAGCAGTATAGTCTATACTAGCGAATGGCGGATCGGCCATGCATGCTTTTTATAGCAGCCGGGACCTTCCGGAAGCTTTCAGATCTCCAAGATGGACCAATGAGATCTGGAGCAGGACCTGAGCGCATGACTCCTGACCTCCAATGGGAAACAGTCTCATGAGCATGCTCAGTAGGAGGACAGAGGGACTTAGCCCCTGGAGAGATTTGATGCAAGGCAATCTCCTCTGCCGTAGATAAAGAGCAAGAGACCGCAGAATGTAAGGGTCTGGATTCCTGCAGAGCAGACGCAGGAACCTGACTCCTATCAATATCTGTCTGCAGGTTGTGTGTGGTTTTGCAGTTTTGCTCTATGAGACGGGACTGTAACATCAGACACAACCCAATAGACATGAATGGGCTGTTCCTGGAAGAAAGCATGCACATATTTTTTAATCCTGTGCAACCTCATTAAACAGTTATAAATTGAACAGTTCTTGTGACTTTGAGGTTGAATGTGGCTAAATCGAACACCAAAACACAACGTTCTGACCCCCATGCGCTAACCTAAATGGGCATTTGCTGTTTTAACTTTTAGCACAGAAAATTAAATTACAGGGCATTTCAGCTTTGCAAATTCATATATGCAAAAATGTCAACATATTCCATTAAAACGATTTCTGTAAAGATATTTATCCATTCAATAATAAACCTGGAAATGTCGAAATCTTCATTCTCGCTCAGATGACCCTTAAGAGATGCTAAGTGTAGTCTTCAGTCACTTTTAATAGAAGACTCGAGGAGTACACATTTTAGCACTGGGCTTGGGAAGGCTTTGTGAATAGTTGATGTAAAAAATAGAATATTTTCAGCCTACAATTATTAGACGTCTTGCATACTAAGTGCATGGACAGATAAATTGCTGAGGCATTTGGAAGCTTCAGCAAATGTGTGCATCACTATATTAGGACAAGAACTCATTACTTTTTATTTATATCAAACACTCCAGTACGATGTGAAGCCCGGCTATTAAATGTTATTCTCTCATATTATGTGATTCCCTTGGGCTCAAGGGCAATAGTTTTCTAAAGAACAAAATAATATAAAGGAGTCAAGAAAGGAATAATGGGAGATTCAGGCACTTTGTCTGTGTTTAAAGATTAGAGGCGGCCATGCTTCATTTCAGCAGTTGAGCAAGTCGCCATTATTGGCCAGATGATTTACAACAGAAGACTCAAGACTAAACTAAGCTACGTAACTCAGATTAGTGTCATGAAAAGGTTAAATAAGAAGTTATATCCTACTGCATTATAAAGGAGAGGAGCTCTGATTTGTACATGGCCTTTAGACTTCAACTATAAATCCACAGTGGTGGGAACAGGCTTGTTTGACCCTAGATTTAAGGATGCAATAAGAAAAAATTGCCTTACAAAAGTTTTCTAATTTGATCTGTGGTGCAGTATGAGATTAAAAGGGCGGTCTCCTTTCAAAAAAGTTTTTCTGTTAAGCTTCGTTAATAGGATAAAAAACAAAACAAAATGAGCCTTTCTTAGGCCTCTTTCACACATCAGGTTTTCGCCGTCAGGCGCGATCCGGCGCTTTTGACAAAAACCGGATCCGGCGAAATGCAATGCCGGATCCGGTTTCCCCCCATTGACTTGCATTAGAGCCGGATCGAGCCGGATGGCCATGCGTTTCATCCGATTTTCGCCGGATCCGGCAATGTGACGCGATCCGGCGTCTGGAAAAAACGGCTACTGTAACGTTTTTTGTCTCCGGCGAAAAAGCCGGACACGCCGGATCCGGCGTGTCCGGCTTTTTCATACAATGAAAGCCTATGAGCGCCGCAATGCGCCTGATCCGGCGACAGCCGGATCCGGCGGCCGGATCCGTTTTTTTTGGTCTGAGCATGCTCAGTAGCTCTGCCCACAAGACATATATAAAAGCAAGACAGTGGGACCCTCAGCCACACCCAACATGACACCCAAGCCAAGAACCAGGAGCAGGAGAAGGCAGCAGACATCTGCAGCAGCACCATCAGCACCACCCCAAATGGAGCAGCATGCTGAACAACGGGAGGGGAGTCCAGCAGCAGATGAGAGACGGTAATTATCAAATCCCCCATTCCTCCAAACTAGGGCTATGGAATATCAAGATATTCATTGGCCCTTTGTTTCTCTTTATTCAACAGCCGCCCAATAGATGCAGCAGCAGCAGCAGCAATGGCAGCAGCAGGAACACCACCCACAGCCATGGAGTCTGGCCATGAGGAAGACAGCACATCTTCTTCTGGGAGCCCTCCCTCGCATCGTCAGTGTTTGACGGTAAGTTTTTATTTCCAAAATCCATCATCTCTGTAATATATGTCTATTCATTGCCTTTTATTTCAAAACAGGATTCACAAGATGAAGAGGAGCTCCCAGAAGAAGAAGGAAGGGGTGGACAGACACTTGGAGTGGGCTCACAATTGGTAAGTTTTTTGCATCAAACGCAGAAACACAACATCACACTACACACAACACATAGAAAACAATGTTCTGCAGACCACACACAGCAAACAAATGCCTACATCCAAAGACATAACATTTTTTGTTTTCTTCTCTAGTCTTCCCAATCTGGTGCTCGGCCAAGAGGTCCTCGCAGTGCCTCCCGGGGTCATCGGCGACAGCAACGCGGCGGTCACCAGCGTGTAAGTATAAATATTTTTGCTTTGTTTTTTTTGCACTTTTTATTTCATTTCTTTTGTGGAGGCTAATTATGTTATTTTTCTCTTTTTCTTTAACAGCCTTCACAGCGTGCTCCCGACTCTGACGGTGAGGATGGAGGGATTGATGTGGACCGCCTCATCGATCTCGTCAGAGAAAGGGAGCCACTCTGGAATATGGCTGACCGCCGCCACGCTGACCTTATCGTTACCCGACGACTCTGGGAGGAAATCTGTTCGCTCCTTGTGGACCGCTGGGAGGACCTCGAAGCTCGGGCCCAGATTAAAGAGCGTAAGTATATACAGTACCGGTTGCTTGATTTAAACCAGTGTTTCCCGAACTCCAGTCCTTGTGGTCCCCACGGATCATGTGTTCAGGATTTCTATTTACTTTGGAAATCCTGAAAACATGACCCCTGGGGACCATGAGGACTGGAGTTTGGGAAACACTGATGTTGTATACTAACCAATTTGTCCTTTCTCATTTCAGGGGAGAGAATTGTGAAGCGGTGGCGGTCTGTGAGGGATCGTTTCAAGAAGGAGTTCAATAAAGAGATGCGGGCCCCGAGTGGATCTGGAGGACGCAGGAGCAAGTACAAGTACGCACGAGCCCTGTCGTTCCTCCGGGAGACAATGCTCACCAGAAGGTAAATATTACACACCACATGTGACAAAAAAATGTTTAGATGTAACTTTTTTTTTTCAGCCAGGGCCATACCATGTCACTATTTTAATTGTTTTTTTTTCTCTTTATTCCACAGCACGGTGAGCAGCACTCGGGAGCCTGCACGATTGGACCCTTCTGAGGTGATCCCTGAGGAGACCGGCACCGAGGGACACTTCGACCGCCCCGGTACATCTGCACCTTCCCAGCCTTCCCACACATTCGACCCATCTATCCCATCCACCAGCACAGGAGCATCGTGGCCGCCTACATTACATGAAGCTGCTGGTGAGGAGATCGCTTTCCCTTTACCCCACCCTTCTGCCCCTGCCACCTCTAGTACACCTGCGGGTACTGGGCGGCAGCGGCAGAGGGGTCAGGAAAAGAGTTATGCGCCAGAGTTCTTGCATCTGAATGCATCTTTCCAGAACTGTCTAAAAGTCTTGTCAGAGCAAATCTCCACAGGCTTTCAGCAGATCAACTCCAGCATTCTGGAGGTGAAGACACTTCTGCAAACCATGCATTCAGAAGCAAGATCTTCGCCAAACCACACCTTTTTCAGGTCTGTTGTGGAGCGCATGGCAACACTATCTCCTACCCAGCAGATGCATGTAATGCATTCGTGCCACGGTGCTCTATAGCAGGTTACCTCCCAACCTCCACCTCCCACCACTGTAGTTCCTCCACCTGCACCCCCTCCAGCCACTTTCCATCCTCCCCCTCCTATTACATCTGCACCCCCTCCAGCCACTTTCCATCCTCCCCCTCCTATTACATACCAGCAACCTGCCCAGTACCAGCAACCTCCCCAGTACCAGACATCTCCCCACTTCCAGCAACCTGCCCCGTACCAAACTCCTTCCCCGTACCAAACTCCTTCCCCGTACCAAACTCCTTCCCCGTACCAAACTCCTTCCCCATACAACTTTCCATCAACATCATCTGCTCCTACAGTCCCTGCCCAACCCTCCACTCCACCGCCCACCATCTCTTCTGCCTCCCACATGTCCACCCATTCTGTAGCTTTTTCCACACCATCACCTCTAACTGTTCCTTCCCCACCATGATCCCAGTCCTCTCTCCACACTCCCATTGTCGAAGTGTCCCGCAGCCCCTCCAGCAGTATTTCCACCCCACACTACACAGATTTGTAATGTGTGTTTTGTAATAAAAATGCCCAGTTTTTTTTCAAACTTTTATTAAAAAAGTTTTTTTAACTTTAAAAACAGTTTACAAACAAAAAAATATTTTAAATAAAAGTTAAATTATTGTTTACACTGGTTGTCTGTCATTTCTTTCTGCGGCGAAATATGTTTAAAAAAAAGGTTAAATAAAGGGTATTTAAAAGGTAAAAAGGTATTCAAAACCAGGTATATAACTGTGGGTAAATTTTAGCTTTTTGCCACAGTTGTGTTCCTGGTTGTGTTTGAAGCAAAGTATTTCACCTAAAAAGTTGTGTTTATTGTTGGTGATTTCCTAACAATGTACACAACTTTTGTTAAAAGGTGAAATACTTTGCATAAAACACAACCAGGTACACACCTGTGGCCTAAAGCTAAAAATAGAGACCATGACAAGATAGCCAACTTTGGTTGGCAAAGGTATATACTGTTGGTACAGAAGGTACACAAGTTTGGTTAGGGCACAAATCTTTCACACTCTGTCATCCTGCCAGTGTACTCTGCCTTGAGGTGACATAAAGTATAGGGCAAAATTGTCCCTCATTACTGAAACCGTCACAGAACTTCTAGTGGTAATGTCATGGTAATCTTGCAAGGTGGTTTCTTCAGAGGTGTCCTCAATGGAAATGGGTTCCTTGCAGATAACAAAATTTTGGAGTACCACGCAAGCTTTGATCACCTCGTCAACAGTTTCTGTCTTGAGGTTGATCGCAGTCAATAGGACCCGCCATTTGGCTGTCAGAATACCAAAGGTACATTCAACCATTCTTCTTGCTCTTGTGAGGCGGTAATTAAAAATTCGTTTTGGTCTTGTCAATCCTCTGCTAGAGTACGGTTTCAAAAGGTGTTCTGACAGCTGGAAGGCTTCATCCCCTACACAGACAAATGGCATAGGTGGACCAGATATTTGCGGCAGCGGTCTAGGTGGTGGGAACTGGAAGGTGTTTCCATACAGTTTACGCCCCATGGCAGACAGTTTGAAAACTTGAGAGTCATTGGAGCGGCCATAGGCCCCAATATCAACAGCAATAAATTTGTATTCCGCGTCAGCGATGGCCATGAGGACAATTGAAAAATATTTCTTGTAATTGAAATATTCCGATCCCGATCCGGCTGGCTTTACAATGCGGATGTGTTTCCCGTCCACAGCGCCCAAGCAGTTGGGAAACTGACATATCTGTTGAAACTTGTCAGCAATTTCAATCCACCTCTCTGTTGTGGGCTCTGGTAAAAACTCTTCAGCTAAGGAGTCCCACAGTGCACGGCATGTGTACTTCACTATTCCAGATATGGTGGAAATCCCGAGTCTGTACTGGAAATGCAGTGACGAAAGGGATTCTCCAGTTGCAAGAAATCTGTGGGGAATTAAAAAACAATCAATTAGTTTAAAATCACAGCATTACATACCAAAACTCAGCTATAACACTTGGAGATACAAACTACCACCAACAAGATTGCAGTGAAAGTGTGCTCTGATGCGATGACATCCAATAAATGTGGCTTACCTTAAAGTCACCATCAGACGCTCTGCGGGTGAAACAGAGAAGCGGCAATAGGTGTCCGCTTTTCTTATGAGGTGTGCAATGCGCTCCACCAAGTAATCAAAATTCTCCATTTTCATCCGAACATATCCAAAAAATTTATCCGGGCTTCGTCGAAGGTCCATGCAGAGTGTAGAATAGACCCCACGCGTCATTCTCTTGGCTGTGATGGGGTGGATCCACAAACGTCGTCTACGATGCCTGATGCACTGCTGTCTCGCTCTCTCCTTCTCCAGAACAATCACCCTCAAACGATTCGCCTCCGCTATAAAATCCGCCAAATTCTTCAAAATATTTCCAATCACAACATCCATCTTCGCCAGTAACTTGCTCTTCTCTCCAACCTGCACTTTCTCCTCGACAACCTGTCAAAGAAGGGCTGTAGGAACACTCTATATATAGTTTTCCAGTAGCCAATCCCGTTCGGAAGGCCACAAGGGTCAATTTTAAAAACCGGATCCGGCGTAATCCGTCGAAAAACGGATAGAAAAACGGATGAACCGGATGAGACGGATCCGGTTTTGTCTGTCAAGAACAAGACGGATCCGGCAGAAAACCGGATCCGGCACATCAGGTTTTACAAAACATTTGCCGGATCCGGCGTTCCGGCACAACGCCGGATCGCGCCTGACGCCGAAAACCTGATGTGTGAAAGTAGCCTTACTCTGCACTGGTCCAGCACTGAGTTTGCATCACTGACATCGCATTGGCATTGCCACAGCCAATCACTGAGCTCAGCCGCTCTGCTTACGCAGATGGAACAAGCTGCTGAGCTCACTGATTGACTGCATCTCTGTCAACCTAAATGACAGTGCTGCAGACAAGCGAAAGAGCCGGGGGTAATGGTAGAAACACACAACAGGACCCAGGTAGGCTAAGTAAAGCACTGTTTTATTTTGTATATACTACTAACAGAACTTAAAGGAAAAACTTTATTAAAGGAAGCTACCCCTTTAAAGTTGCTGGAGCCCTGTAGGTTAAACATCTGTTGGGACAGACTAATATTTGTCTTCCATTTATAATGGACTTATAAACATAGCAAAAAGGCAATGGTATTTACTAGCCAAGGTCACAAAGAAAAATGCAGAAACAGGATGCAGCAGCAGACCCGCTTACTAATGGAGGCAACACAGGTGAAAAATACTGATGAGACGACCACTCACAGCCTACCAATCCATGAGGGGTATGAGAATTTTATACAGATTAAACTTGAAATAGGGCGCAAGTTACACACGTATTGTACAGTGCCCAGCCAACAGCCTATTACACACCCCTATTTGATTAGGCGGGCTGCCCGGCACTCTTTCAGTGCATCACAGAGGAAAAAAACCCTAGTTTACAAGGTCACCATTGATGACTCTGGCTGTACCCTGTTAAAAATGTGCAAAAAATATAATAATATACAGAATAGGAGGTATTGGTTAATATTTTGGCCAAAATACGCAAGCTCGCAACCCACGGCAAGGGTCCTCACTGTGTTGCGAGTCCCTACAGTACAGTAAAATAAAAAGCAAAGCCAAGGACGTAAATGAAACTTAAAAAATTTCCAAAATTATTTAGTTAAAAACATAGCAAAAAGGCAATGGTTCCTTTTTATTTCTTGGGCTGTGCTATTTATTTTACACCTATGCTGGGTCAATTTTCAAATGGCCAACCCTGAAAAGCCTCATTGGGTTTAGAAGCAAAGTGCATTACCCCAAAAAATAATAATTCTGCAGCATATTGTCTTACAAATTTGTGTTTTGTAATTTTTCCTACTGAAATTTATTAATAAATTGACAAAGGGGGTGTTATCAATTCCTTTATCAAAGGGTGTGCTACTAAAAAAAAGTATAGAAAATGCAATAAAAAAAATCCCAGCAGTTCTTCTCTTCCTATTCCTGTGTGTGGTTGTTAGACAACTGGCTGCAGCCTCTCCACTGCAAGAAGAGGCAAATAAATCCTGCAAGAAATAACAACTGTCTTCTCTACTTCTCAACTCCACTGCTTGTTTCAGCAACTTGCAGAAAATCTCATGGATTGACAATGAGTATTGAAAGGTGCATCTCTTGTTTACCTATATGATATATTTTTATTTATTGGTGTGTTATTTTAAGAATATTTTTAAAGTTTTATGCCTCAGGACGTAAAAAAGTCAAGATAAGTTTGTGTACTGTACCTATCACCCAGGGAAGAGAAGCTCACAGCAGGATTTTCTACCCCAATCTATTGTCATCTAAGCAAATATCACTGAAATGAAGAGTAAATCCGATTCCCGACCTTTATTGTAGAAAAGTGATTTCCTGTTTATTAGAAATTCCTTGCTTAATATTTATGCTAATGATTGGGGTTGGCACTGCATTTACTGCTCTCCTGCCTCACTCTGCCTTCTGGCGGCCTCTGGTTATTGACTGAGAGGTCACTCCATTCTGAATAACCTGCCCCAGATCTCATACACGTGCCATCTTTCCCTGCATAGTAAGGCCAGGTTCACATAGCGTTAACACAGCCCGTTCAACGCATAGCGTTGACAGGCTGCATTAGCGCTATAGCATAACGTGATATGCATTATGCTATACTGCTAGCGCTGATGCTTCATCAGCGCTAGCGGTGTCGGAGCCTCAGGTGCTGCAGGCCGCATCCGAGGCTCCTTCAGTGAATAACGGCACGTCACGAACGTATGCTGCTTTACGGCATACATCGCGATGCGCCACATAATGGGGGTCTATTAACGGACTGCATTGCACCACGTTATACCGCGGTATAATGCAGTCCGTTTAACGGACTGCCATAACGCAGTGTGACCCCAGCCTAAGGACCTGATGGCATTGGTAAAGATGAAGTATCAATATGCGCATGTGAGTGATGGTGCGTTCTCGAGACATCAGGCAAGGAAAGCAGGTCACACAAACAAGAGTGACCTGCCAGTCAGTGCTTTGAGGCCATCGGCGGGTGGGGAAAAAGAGAGAAAGGCATGAGAGCTGTAAGTGCCCTGCTGCACTTGTGCCTCATTAGCAGAAAAACTCCGCGAAGGATTTCTAAAAAAAAGGGAAATCATTCTTCTATAGCAAAGGTAAAGATTTACTCTTTATCACAGTGACAGTAGATAAGGAAAAACCACTGCTGACAGGTTTCTTTTAAGTGGACAGTCCAAGTGAGCTGCTCCTCTGTAGTCGCTGTGTACATGCCTTTTGTAGCTCATATCTGTGTTTTTTTTAAGGATTGTATAGCATTCCTAGCATAGTAATGTCATTACATCCAGAGGCGTCTGTATTAAACTGGTCAAGAGACTAATTTCCATATCAGTATTATAGTTATGTAGTTACTCCCACCAGAATAATTTTCTTCCTCCTCTTCTGTTCTGTGCCAATCCTTTGAAGTAAATCTCATCTGCTTATCATCTCATGACTGCAATGAGCATTGTCCTTGAAATCTGTTGCAGTTGCACCTGCATCCCTCCTACTTTTCTCATTTTTTAATCACTGTATATTTGCATCGGAGTGACTGAAAACTTTTCTTTTAAGATGTTCCCACCACCTTTAGCCTGGCTCTCATTTTCCATTGGCACTAGGCAGAAATGGATCAATCCTAAAGCTGACCTTCCTCGTGCACCATGTCTTATCTGAGGGTCATATGTTCTAGAGGAAGGGACCGTTGGCCATATGACATAGGACAACTGTATAATTAAGACTGGAAATATTTCTATCTATAACCTATTCATGCTGGCACATGGCCACGGCTGTGTATAAACTGGACACTGGACACACAAAGCACAGAAAGGGAGTGAGTATACATTCACGAGAAAAACTAAGTATAATCTCTCTGGATTCTATAGGGTTAACTATCAGGATGTATGTGAGATATGGGAAAATGATATAATATTGATTTCTGATGAATTCCCCATCAAGATAAAGTTTGGCCCAAAAATATTTGCTTCAGACCACTTAGCCCCCTCCCTTGGCATGCATTCCCCAAGGCCATAAAAAGCAATGCAACGTTTGTCTTTAATTAAAAACTCAAGGAACAAGCTTTTTGAAGCTGGGGCGACTAGCAATTAGCACAAGGATGTGAACTCGCCTGCATCTACAGCCAGCTGGCTCCCTTTGTCTGACCAAGCACATGGAAACATCATGGCAGAACAAGTCACAGCAAGGCTCTGAGGTTTTGAATCTGGAAAATGACCTACATTAACAGAATGCAATATCTCTGAGCCTTGCTAAGCATATTATAGGAATTGGCATTCCTTCCCCCACACGATCTTGCCTGGCAGCCACCTGTAGCACTCTGCGTTATTGAGTTATAAAGCACAGCTATCAGGAATTACATACGGGAGGCATATTTAGTCTCTATGTGTAGATAAAATCCATCAGAATCCAGTGACACCGCTGGCATTCCATTCAGAGCTTCAGGTGGAAAGTTATGAGCCTCCACGGTTCTGCACAGAAAATCATACTCTCAGAGATGGGAGGAGAGAGGCTGCACAAGCCCAGGGGTGGGCACAGAGTGTGGTAGCGGACAGCCTAAGAGATAAGAGACAGCTGCTCATTTTGAGCTTAGTTTTTTACTGGCAGGAGAATCCGTTACCAGACACAGCCAGGAAAACCATGTAACTAAGATTTGGACCTGTGATCCATCAGCGCCTCCCTGTGGTCACATGCTACATAACAGGGTAATAGTAATGTATCTATACACCAACCCTTGTACTACAGTCCTGACTGTATACTTGTATATTGTTCTTGTAAATATATCTGTATATTTCTAGTGCGCCTTTTAAAATATAGAAATAATCTTGGGCAGCTCTTTTATCTCGATACACGAATCCCCACATCTGCACGCTCGGTTGGTTATATTATACTCTACCCAGGTTGGTTTCTGACCTGATATAAGCCTGTTGTCGGACGGGGCTTATTTTGAATGAGGAATTGGAGGCAATAAATCGTACTGTTTTAGTGAGGAACTCTGGAAGTGATGGCCTTAAAAATGAAGAAATAAAGGACTGTATTAAAAAACTGCAATATGTTGTAGGTACAGACCTCATAGCTGTAAATATAAGTATAATATATACCAACATAAGCTAAATCTTGGATAGTCAGAGGACAGGGTACATAAACATCTATATAAGTATCAGATGTAGCAAAATGCTGGAGATGGAAAAAGAGTTTTGATGTATACTACCTGGAGAATAGCACCAGCAGAGGTCACTGAATGCGTCCGTCCACTCCAACGCGCGTTTCGGATAGACACTTTCGTGAGGGGACCGCTGGTGCTGATCTCCTCAATATTATTTTTCCATTCAATTTTTCTTCCCACTGACTTAGTATATGCTCTGACCTATGCAGTCTAAATATTGTGGGATAGGTCTATTAGTTTGTACTTACATACTATAAGTCAAGACTATTGAATATGTTTACTCACCTGATTCTGTGAGTCCTCTGCAGACATTTTTGCATGATTTTATGTGTCACATGGTTTTGTCTCCCTATGCCTTTGTACCTAATAAAGATGTTATTTTTCACTATATATCTGGACTTTAGGATCGTCTTTTGTTTTCTCTTTTCCCTTTCCTCAATAGTATAGCTGACGATTGGTCCTCATTTAGTCCTAGTTCTACATTGGTGTTCTTAGTACTTGCTATCTATCATAAATATATATAAACGTTTTCTATGCCAATGTCTTTCATAAGCTATTTCTATACCTGTATTTTAATGTAAAACCATAGAAGCAGCTTTTTACACTTGACACTAAAGGGTTACATTTGTATAAAAAAATGTCAGTATAAGGAATATTTTTTGTGACTGGTATTTCTTTTCATTTTTAGTTTGTGGGACATATGGAAGTCACCTATATTGCCTGCAGCAGAGACACAGGGACAAGCTACAATGGCAAATAGCCAAGACTCATTCTGCCACATGGAACTTTGTTTCTACGAGCTGGTGGTAAGGCTCCCCCCAACCTCCCTCCCGTCTGCCCCAGGCTGAAAAGCAGCATACGGCTTAGAGGAAATTTCTCTACAGCTCATCTGAGAGAAAAAAACAGAGGAGCACAGCAGATGAAACATTATATTATTTATTTCTACTTATTTTCTTTCATTTAAAACATGAAAGTCAAACAAGGGTTATAGCCAGGGATTATAAAAATACAGAAATATGTTACAAACTCCTTTATTGCTGGTAGTGGGTTCTCATAAAACAGCAGGTTTACATATTTTGCATTGCATAGTTGGGTTCTCTTAACCATTTAGCAGCCTGACTCATTTTTTTACAGTTCAAAGACAATTCCCTTATTTTCTCCTAAATATTTGTATGCACCTGGTCATCCGTGTGGGAATAAACCGAGCTCTTCACAGCACAATACTACATTATGAGCATAATCCTTTTGGATCATGAACTGTAGAAAGCGGGACCACCCTATGTCTCTCTGTTTGCCATTTGACCCTGTATGGCAGCATACCAACTCCAACTAAGACCCAAGGCCATTCTGTATACTGCCATCTGGTGCCTCTATGCAATATAATTAGGGCAGAATACCTCATTAGGACACTGTTCAAGTAGTACTTAACACCAACACTACAGAATGTTCTTTAGACCTTTTTAAGTAATCTTATTAGCTTAGGCTGGTTTCACACTTGTGCTTTTTTGCGCTGCATTTTTGCGCATGCGTTTTTTTCCTATACTTAACATAGGTGCGCATTGGCATGCGTTTGTACGCGCATGCGTTTTTTGTAGTGTGCGCCCGGGTGCACAAAATGCACCCTGTTGCATTTTTTGTGCGTCCGACCTGTCTAAAAAAAACGCATGTGCACGCAATGCGCACAAAATTCACTCAAAACACATTAAAGTCTATGGGAGCGCTGACGTGCACATGGTCATGCGCACGTCAGCGCAAAAAAAGCATGCAAAAATCAAGAAAACGTATAAAAACGCATGATGCATTTTTTATGCGCATTTGCACTGCGCACGCAGCACAGCGCAAAAGTATGCAGTATTGTTTTATATATTGTGCGGAGTGCTAGTACTGAAGATCTTTAATGTGCTTAGGCCTGGTACTGTATGTATAACTTATTCTTACTTTTGTTACTGTCATTACTGTATTTATATTCTGTGATTATTTCTGGTACTGTATTTACTATGCTTTGTTCTGGTACTAAATTTCTTTATTGTCCTTAGTTCTAGTACTGGTTTTATAAACTGTGCCTATTTCTGGTGCTGTGTTTATTGTACTTAGTTCTGGTACTGTGTTTGTATACTGTCCTAAATTCTGCTACTGTATATACAGTGCTCAGTTCTGCTACTGTATTTACATATTGTGTTTAATGCAGGTTTTGTATGTATACACAGTGCTTAGTTTTGGTAGTTTATTTTACTGTATACTGTGCTTAATTCTGGTACTGAATTTCTTTACTGTGTTTAAGTATGGTACTGTGTGTATAAACTCTTCTTACTTCTGTTACTGTCTTCACTGTATTTCTACTCTGTGATTAATTCTGGTTCTGTATTTATTTACTATACTTCATTCTGCTACTGTATCATCTACAGTGGGGCAAAAAAGTTCCACCACTTAAAAAGATGAGAGGCGTCTGTAATTTACATCATAGGTAGACCTCAACTATGGGAGACAAACTGAGAAAAAAAAATCCAGAAAATCACATTGTCTGTTTTTTTTTCATTTTATTTGCATATTATGGTGGAAAATAAGTATTTGGTCAGAAACAAAATTTCATCTCAATACTTTGTGATATATCCTTTGTTGGCAATGACAGAGGTCAAACGTTTTCTGTAAGTCTTCACAAGGTTGCCACACACTGTTGTTGGTATGTTGGCCCATTCCTCCATGCAGATCTCCTCTAGAGCAGTGATGTTTTTGGCTTTTCGCTTGGCAACACGGACTTTCAACTCCCTCCAAAGGTTTTCTATAGGGTTGAGATCTGGAGACTGGCTAGGCCACTCTAGGACCTTGAAATGCTTCTTACGAAGCCACTCCTTCGTTGCCCTGGCGGTGTGCTTTGGATCATTGTCATGTTGAAAGACCCAGCCACGTTTCATCTTCAATGCCCTTGCTGATGGAAGGAGGTTTTCACTCAAAATCTCACGATACATGGCCCCATTCATTCTTTCATGTACCCGGATCAGTCGTCCTGGCCCCTTTGCAGAGAAACAGCCCCAAAGCATGATGTTTCCACCACCATGCTTTACAGTAGGTATGGTGTTTGATGGATGCAACTCAGTATTCTTTTTCCTCCAAACACGACAAGTTGTGTTTCTACCAAACAGTTCCAGTTTGGTTTCATCAGACCATAGGACATTCTCCCAAATGCTCTCTAGCAAACTTCAGACGGGCCCGGACATGTACAGGCTTAAGAAGTGGGACACGTCTGGCACTGCAGGATCTGAGTCCATGGTGGCGTAGTGTGTTACTTATGGTAGGCCTTGTTACATTGGTCCCAGCTCTCTGCAGTTCATTCACTAGGTCCCCCCGCGTGGTTCTGGGATTTTTGCTCACCGTTCTTGTGATCATTCTGACCCCACGGGGTGGGATTTTGCGTGGAGCACCAGATCGAGGGAGATTATCAGTGGTCTTGTATGTCTTCCATTTTCTAATTATTGCTCCCACAGTTGATTTCTTCACTCCAAGCTGGTTGGCTATTGCAGATTCAGTCTTCCCAGCCTGGTGCAAGGCTACAATTTTGTTTCTGGTGTCCTTTGACAGCTCTTTGGTCTTCACCATAGTGGAGTTTGGAGTCAGACTGTTTGAGGGTGTGCACAGGTGTCTTTTTATACTGATAACAAGTTTAAACAGGTGCCATTACTACAGGTAATGAGTGGAGGAAAGAGGAGACTCTTAAAGAAGAAGTTACAGGTCTGTGAGAGCCAGAAATCTTGATTGCTTGTTTCTGACCAAATACTTATTTTCCACCATAATATGCAAATAAAATGAAAAAAAAAAACAGACAATGTGATTTTCTGGATTTTTTTTTCTCAGTTTGTCTCCCATAGTTGAGGTCTACCTATGATGTAAATTACAGACGCCTCTCATCTTTTTAAGTGGTGGAACTTGCACTATTGCTGACTGACTAAATACTTTTTTGCCCCACTGTATATATTGATGATAGTGCGGGACAGTATTTACTGCATTATTTCTAGTACTGGATTTATTCACTGTGCTTAGTTCTGTATTTATAGTATATACTGTGCTTATTTTTGGCAATGAATTTCATCACTGCGATTAGTTTTGGTTTTATTTACACTGGGGAAAATAAGCATTTGATACAATGCCGATTTTACATGTTTTCCAATCTATAAAGAATGGAGAGGTCGGTAATTCTTTTTGGAGGTGCACTTCAACTGTGAGAGACAGAATCTAAAATTAAAAACCAGAAAATCACATTGTATGATTTTTAAATACTTAAATTTCATTTTGTTGCATGAAATAAATATTTGATCCCTGACCAACCAGCAAAAATTAAGGCTCTCACAAACCTGTTAGGTTTTAGTTAAGAAGCCTACCTTCTCTGCACTCGTTACCTGTATTAATTGCACCTGTTTGAACTTGTTACCTGTATAAAATACACCTGTCCTATCCACCATAGCCAAGAACAAAGAACTGTCTAAGGACACCAGGGACAAAATTGTATACCTGCACAAGGCTGGGATGGTTAAAGGACAATAGACAAGCAACTTGTTGAGAAGCCAAAAACCGTTGGCACAATTATTAGAAAATGGAAGAAACACAAGATGACTGTCAATCTTCCTCGGTCTGGGGTACCATGCAAGATCTCGCCTTATGGGGTAAGGTTGATTCTTAGAAAGGTCAAGAATCAATCCAGAACTACAAGGGAGGACCTGGTCAATGACCTGAACAGAGCTGGGACCACAGTCTCAAACATTATCGCTAGTAACACACTACGTCATTGCAGGGCATGCAAGGTCCCTCTGCTCATGTCAGTGCATGTCTAGGCCCATTTGAAGTTTGCCATTGACCATCTGGATGATCCAGAGGTAACATGGGAGAAGGTCATGTGGTCAGAACTTTTTGGTATCATCTTCGCTCACCATGTTTTGAGGAAGAAGAAAGATAAGTACAACCCGAAGCACACAGTCCCAACCATGAAGGATAGTGTGGGAAACATCATACTTTGAGGGTCCTTTTCTGCAAAGGATATAGCACGAAGGCACTGTATTAAAGGGAGGATGGATGGGGTCATGTATTCTGAGATTTTGGCCAACAACCACCTTCCCTCAGTAAGAGCATTGAAGATGCGTAATGGCTGGGTCTTTCAGCATGATAATGACCCAAAACACACTGCCAGGGCAACTAAGGAGCAGTTCCGTACAAAGCATTTCAAGGTCCTGAAGTGACCTAGCCAGTCTTCAGACCTGAACCCAATAGAAAATCTTTGGAGGGAGCTGAAACTCAATGTTGCCCAGTGATAGCCACAAAGCCTGAAAGATCTGGTGAAGATCTGCAGAAGATCTGTACGGAGGAATGGGCCAAAATCCCTGCTGCTGCATGTTTAAACTTGGTCACGAACTATAGGAAACGTCTGACCTAAGTAATTGCTAAAAAAGGTTTCTGTACCAAATATTGAGTTTGGTTTTTCTATTGCATCAAATACTTATTTCAGGAAACAAAATGCAAATTAATTATGTAAAAATCATACAACGTGATTTTCTGGATTTTGTTTAAGATTCTATTTCTCACAGTTGAAATGTACCTACGATAAATATTATAGTCCTCTCCATTGGTTGTAAATGGGAAAACTTGCAAAATTGACAGTGTATTAAATACTTATTTTCCCTTCTGTATACACTGTGCTTAGTTCTTTTACTGAATTTCTTCAATGTGCTTAGTTCTGGTTCTGTATTTATATATGCTGGTTATTTACAGTATAGGATTTTTTGTGAGCTTAATTCTGGTGCTGTATTTACTGTGCTTAGTTCTAGTGCTGAATTTCCTTACTGTGCTTAGTTCTGGCATTGTGTTTCGTACTTGTCTTTAGCTCTCATACTGTGTTTGATTATTGTGCTTGGCTCTGGTACTATAATTATGAATTGAACTTGATTCTCGTGGAGAAAAAATTAGAAACGTTTTCCAAACTCCACTCCCTTCTTCCAGTCTACACAAATTTATGAAGCTGAATGTGCTTATGTAAGTCTATAATTAATTATTTTTGATATAGTGAGTACAGTATGTATAGGTGCTGTAGGTAATTTATATGTAGGTAAGTAAAATATTTCATATTTATGGAGTGTTTAACTTATCTATGTTCTCTACTCTCAACCTATTGGTGAAGACACCAGTTCAATGGACACCCCATCAGAAAGGTGTACACTGGAAACAGAATACAACTACACATTGTATATTCTTATATATTATATTTGGCACGTGTTCCCTATTTGTGACATATTGGTAAATGAATTTAAATATAACATCATAATCACATTGCATGGCATACAACAATACATTTATGACATTTGAACGGATGAAGACAGCTTAGGTAACCAGACGGTATCATCACCTGCTGCAGGGTCAATGTGTAGGCACTGGCAGAGCAACTAGCAAATGATATGTCAGTTTTGGATGTTACAATTGGGCTTAGTTAAATCCTTATTTTTTGTAAAAAGATGGCAGATGGTGGACTCATTTTTAGTCCATATCCAGGTGTCTACCTTACTCATGGGCTACACACCTGGTCAAAATTGTTGGTACCCCTCGTCTCAGTCACAGGTCATGGGTCTTGCAACAGGATAAAGACCCAAAATACACAGCTAAAAACATCCAAGAATGGCTAAGAGGAAAAAATTGGACTATTCTGAAGTGGCCTTCTATGAGCCCTGACCTAAATCCTATTGAGCATCTTTGGAAAGAGCTGAAACATGCCATCTGGAAAAGGCAACCTTCAAACACGAGACAACTGGAGCAGTTGCTCTTGAGGAGTAGGCCAAAATACCTGTCGAGAGGAGCAGAAATATCATTGACAATTACAGGAATCGTTTTATTGCAGTGATTTCCTCTAAAGGTTGTGCAACAAAATATTAAGTTAAGGGTACCATCATTTCTGTAAAGGTCTATTTCATGAGTTGTTTTTTTTTTAAATTCTGTGGAAGCATGGTTGAAAAGCATTGTCTGACTTTCATTTGTTCATTTTCATAGATTTTTGATTTATTATTACGTTTGTCAGATTCAAGTTATTTCTGTGACCATTGTGGGTTTTTCTGTCATTAAACGAGGGGAACCAACAATTTTGACCATGTGTTTATATGGGTGGTATTGCTGCATTTAAGAGAATGCATTAAGCTTCAATACAAGACACAGCTCATGGACAAGTATGGCACTGGTTTGGGGAACTACAACTTCTTTATATTGTGTTACTGCAGCTGTACATAAATGCATTTGAGAAGAAATGATTATTTTCTTGAAGAAGTTTTATTGCTGTAGATAACTAATAAAAACCATGCTTTCTGTCTGGATGAGACGTGCCAAGATTCCTGCAGTGCAGAACAAGCTCACCATAACATACCTAAACAATTACCATCATCTGAAAATAAATAAATCATTTTCCTGTAAAAAGAAGAATTAGATAAGATGATATAATCCAAAAATCATTTAACAACATTTAACAACATTTATATTTGGACGTCCCACTGAGAAAATCAAGGAGGATCATACATTTAAGATGGAGAGAAAGCATGTACTAAATAACATCATGTTAGCACACTACTACATGTAGAGTATTTAGTAGTAAAAACTAGAGATGAACGAGCACTAAAATGCTCAGGCACTCGTTACTCGAGTTGAGCAAATTGTAATATTCCGGTGCCCGAAACGAGTAGCGAGTATAATGGAAGTCAATGGGAAACTGAAGCATTTTTCCCGCTGCCCCCCCAGAGGTATGGAGGAGGTCTAAACATTGCTGAAAACAATGGAAACAGTGCTGAAATAGCATGGAAACAGCATGGGGAAGACCCTTGGAAGCATTTCTGAATCTCAGGTCAGTGCTAAAAACAATGCTGTCAGAGTATTATGCCACTTTTATGGACTGACATTAAAACATACAAAACCGCACATAACATATTTTCCAGTCAAATCCATTTTAAGAATCATTCTTTCCAGGATAATGACTTGTATATAAGGCAAAATATATAAGAGGAAAAAAATGTTCATCCACACCTTGGGTTATGTTCACACGCAGTGTTTTTGCTGCGTTTATTCACGTTTACATCACCAGGAAATGTAATTTTATCATTTTGATACCTTATCTGGCCATGTGTGTGAGACATGATCATACACAATGAAAGTCATTTTTTTTGCAGGGATATCAGCCGGCCATCACTATTTGTAGAGCAACTTCAGGTGGCCCTTTCTATTGTTAGAGGGCCAGCAGGTGTCTTGTAGACAGATGAGATTACGATAGAGTTTTTTGGTAAAGCACATAATTCTGTGAATGGAAACATTGCATAATTTAATTTTGTCTGTTTTGATGAATTTGTGAGTACAGAACACTGTAAAAAACACGAATCGGTCAAAGAGTGCATGGATAAAAGCATCAGCAAGGCTTACAGTTTATAAGGCAATATTCACTAAGTACAGTTAGGTCCATATATATTTGGACAGACACATTTTTCTAATTTTGGTTCCAGACATTAACACAATGAATTTTAAACAAAACAATTCAGATGCAGTTGAAGTTCAGACTTTCAGCTTTCATTTGAGGGTATCCATATTAACATTGGATGAAGGGTGTAGGAGTTTCATTTGCAGTCTAAAGAGTGCCAAACAAGCGAGGTGGGGATTCGAGCTCCCACTCGAGCATTAAAAAAACACTTGCCAAGTAACCAGCAATCCGAGCACACTGATGCTCGAGCGAGTTACAAGTAGTGGCAAGCATGCTCGCTCATCACTAGTAAAAACCCTTTAAAGAGCACCTTTCACTATGTTCGCTAGGCGGCGTCTCCCTGTCCTGCCGTGTCTTCTTGCTCCCAGGGCCTGCACACAGCGTGCAGGTCTCCCAGCTGTGTGCTTATTGTGCACGTGCATGCTGGATTAACACCAGCCAATAGCTGGAAGGCATCTAGTGGTTAAAGGGGTATTCCCAGCTCCAAGATTCTATTCCAATTTGTGGTAGATGTAATAATATTAGCAAATCCCTCCAATTAGAAATGTAGTATAGTTTATCTGATTTGGTATGTCTCTTTCCTCTTGTGTAGGCATTGTAATACCTTAGACATCCATGGTTACGACCACTAGCAACTAGCTAACTAACTGTCACTATATCAGTGGTCATACCCATGGATACCTAAGGTTCCCTGCAATGCCTGCACATGAGTAAAGAGACATAGCGAATCAGAAAAACCATACTCTATTTCTAATTATAAGTATTTGCTAATATTATTATTATTTCCCCTACTACATATTGAGATAGGATCTTGGAGAGGGGAGTGAAGGCATCCTCCTCTGTAGAGGGGTATCTGTACACTGCCCTCTTTAGTGTTTAGTTTGAGTTTGTACCCCCAAGTTTGTTCTCAGGTTCCTGAACCTATTCCTGAACCTGACCTAGTCTGAACCTGAACCTATTGTTGATCAGCTCTATGTTCAGGTTCAGACTAGGTCAGGTTCAGATCTGATCCTGAATCCTGAACCGTCCTATCTGAACTTAAACCTATTGCTGTAGTTGACCTGTCTGAGCCTGGACGTATTGCTGGATTCGTCCTATCTGAATCAGAACTTATTCCTGAGTCTGTTCAGTTTTAAAATTCTGCTCTGTCCAACGCAAATCTGAACAGGCTCTGACAACCAGACTATCCAAGATTCCGAATCCTGTCCTGCCTGTGCCTCGAGTTACAGTCTCTGTTCTGTCTAGTGTTCCAGAATCTGCACTGTCCGAACAAGTACCAGTATCCACCCTGTCAAGTGTTCCAGGATCCGCACAGTCTGAACCTGCACCAGTGAGTGACATTATATATATATATACAGTATATATATTATATATTTTTGTACGCCTCTCCAGGTCTCCGTCTAACTATTAGATGACCAGGTGTTTGGCAAAGCTGAAAATTAGACTCATCAGTGAAGATTACCTTACTCCAGTCCTCTATGGTCAAATCCTTATGGTCTTTGGCAAACTTCAGCCTGGCTCTCCTTTGCTTCTCATTGATGAAAGGCTTTTTTCTAGCTTTAATTGACTTGAGCCTTGCCTCTAGGAGCCTGTTATGAACTGTTCTTGTTGTGCACTTCACCCCAGCTGCCATTTCCCATTTCTTTTGTAGAACACTTGATGTCATCCTGCGGTTGCTGAGTGACATCCGAATAAGATGACGGTCATCCCGGTCAGTGGAGAATCGTTTTCACCCTCTGCTGGTCTGTAGCTTTGTTGTCCCCAATGTCTGCTGCTTGACCTTGTTGTAATGGACTGCCGTCTTAGAAATGTTAAGGATGGATTTATGTCTTTTTACATCAATAAAGGAATTTGCTCCTAAGACCTTGTGGGGGCATCACAACACATTAGGAGACCCCAATCAGAGGACAATAAAACATCCAGACTCCTTATATGTGAACTGGTCCAATATTTATGTTTCTCCCTCTCCCATAATCATAATTCTGCTTCATGTCACTTGTCTTATCTATTGCATTTTTTCTGTGCTGTATTGTGCATAAATATGTGACTTTTCAGATTTTGTATTAGTCTATGCCTGATGAAGAGACCTGAGTAGTCTTGAAAGCTTGCAATGTGTTACCATCTTTTCAGTTAGCCATTAAATGGTATCAACCACTGAGGACTCTTAATTCTGAATATTTTTCTATCTACTGACTAACATGGTACAAAGATATACATCTTTCCTGCCATTGCACTGTATCTCACTTTGGTCTTTGCTAAATGCTCTGAGCATCGAGTGTCGATGTCAATTTATTAATAAAGAAATACCGTAGAGTTAATGGAAAATTACATAATGCACAAACAGTGTGACAAGTGTGAAACGATAGAAATGATTCAGTTTTATGTCCTCCACGGGTGGGAAGGGGGGGAGTGAAATGTACTTTTCTGTATTAGCCGTCCTGCAACCTTCACAATAGAGCAAAGCCAAGAATCAGTGAAATATACAAGGGCAATAAGTTACAAATTGCTCAGCTCCATCAATAAGTCTCTGCGAGTGTTTTTATTTATTACAAGCTGTAAGGCGTTTATTGTCCATTTTACAATGCTAAATGCTCAGCGCACAATTTCATCAGGAATCCTGCCAGACTCTTACTACTTCCACAATGTACTACAATGTACTTTACAGCTTTTGAAGTTAAGAATGAAATATGCCTCAGTAAAAACAATGACTGCTTGGAAATAGCAGCGAACTACCGGAACCTATTTATTCATTATTTACTGTTTTTTATTCTTTTTTTTAAAATTTAAATAAAATTACGGTAATAACATTAAATTGATCGAATATATTACTTTAGTTAGCATCTGACAATTAATTGCATTTCTTGGCTCCTCTATTGTTGCTCCTGTAAATTCAATTGTTCTACTGTAGAAGGACAACACCCTTTGGAAAGAGGAATAGTAATGCTGCTAGATGGCAATTTATTCATACATTTTCATTACTGGCAGAGTTATCAAAACAAATGTCCTGCCATTGTTATTTTATGGGGAAGTATTTAACAAAAAACAATTCATCAGGAGGATTTCCCAGGTCCACTCAAAGTGGTTCCGTTTTAACAAAATGCGCAATTTTCAAGGGTTAACGCCATGTCTGACATTTATGGCATACCCACAAATATTTTTGAGATGGATGCAAATCTCAGTGGTGTGACACGCATCTATCAGACATTTATGGGGAATCCTATAGATGCGAATACCCTTCCAATCTTCAGATGTAACAGGCATTCCCTATCGATTTATAATAGTAATCATCTACGAATCTCCGAATGTTCGGAGAAATCTGGAAAAAAAAAAGTCTCATCAATAAACAAAAAGTTGGGTCATTTTGTAAATCATTAGTTTTACTCATTTTTTTATTGTCCAATGAAGAAAAAATATCTATACTTTTTAAATAGCTCAGAATGGTATATAAAAATAAAAAAAAGTACTCACCACACCAGTTCCCAGCCTGTTCATGGTGATTCATTAATCTTCAGCAAAATAAAAAATGCTTTTTTCTTCTTAAGAGAATATTTAGAATTGAGAGTCCTCAGTGGTTGATACCTTTTAATGGCTAACTGAAAAGATGGTAACACATTGCAAGCTTTCGAGACTACTCAGGTCTCTTCATCAGGCTGGACACCTCAGGCTAAAAACCTTTTCTTCTTAAGGTTTTTTGGTTACTTTTTAGTGTGAAAAGTCATATGTTCCACTAAATTGTCTCAAAAGTTGTGCAAAATTTCCAGTCATACATAAAATTACTTAAAGAGGAAGTTATGGAATACATTTGCACAAAAATGTTGTGAGTTTAAAAAGTCACAATTGATGACTTAGCTGAAAATTTCTGGAAACCCAAACCCTTCCCAGAATGTCGACCAGGAAAAGAAAAACATGAAAACACTCAGGGCCAGAGTTATTATCACTAAATTAGATTTAATAATTTTTTATATACTATAAACTGTGTTCAGAATTATTAGGCACATGAATATTATACCACATCATCATTTTCATGTGGATTTTTCAACTCTGCGCTGTATAAACTTGAATACTTATTGGGTGAAGCAGATCAGGTGATGTGTATTTGTGTAATGAGGGAGAATGTGAACTTAGGTTATCAGCACTCTTCATCAAAGTGTACAAAATTTTTAGGCAGCTTGTTTTCCTCAAAGAAAATGGTCTAAAAAAGAGATCTAATTGATTCCGAAAAGTCAAAAATTATTTACGGTCTTACAGAGGGATGAATCACTCTTGAAACTGCAATGATATTGGAGTGTAATCACAGAAACATCAAAAGATTTGTTGCAAATAGTCAACAGGGACGCAAAAAACATGTTGAGAAAAAAAGAGGCACATTAACTGCCCAACATTTGAGGTGAAGTGACCAAGAATCCATTATCCTCCAGTGCTGTCATATTCCAGAACTACAAACTGGAGCGCCAGGAAGTACAAGAGACACGGCCGAGGTAAGGGAGGCTAAAAATCCCACCACCACTTAACAAAACATATTTTCTAGTCGTGACTCATCTTCCCACACTTATTACCACGACCCTGAAAATAACAAGGTCACATACACTTTGTATATACTGTGCATTTGCCTCCTAATCAAAAAATCTTCAACACTGTGTCCCTGAATACAAATGTGAACCACACCATTAATATATAAAACACACCATTCCAAATATAAATTGACAAACCAGCACTGTCTCCCACCATTGACTAGAAATAGCCATTTTCTGTAGCTTTTGTGTTTAATAAATATAAAAGAATTAGCCACTGTGACTCTCCCACAAATTATTTACCAGTCTTTGTCTTGTGTCCTCTCTCTCCACCCCTTTTTATTACAAATCTCTTTCCTGTGTCTGCTTTGTCACTCTCAATTCATAGGACACTGAATTGTGTCCTCCTACCCCCAATACATTTTGAATTCCTATGTTATGTTCAGTCTCCCTTCCCCCTCCTTCATTATGAGTCATTATATTGTGTCCTCTTTACCCCCAATTTATTATAAGTCCTTGTCCTGTGTCCTCTCTCCCACCTCCAACTCATTATAGTCCCTGTATTGTGCCCTCTCCCTCCTTCCTCCAAATTCATTATGAGTCCCTATATTGTGCCCTCCCATTCACCTTAAAACGGGGTCAGACTTGCGAGAAACTTGAACGAGTCTCGCACGTCAATACCACGCACTGCCGCTGGCACTCGGATCGTCCGAGTTTCTTGCACATCTGACCCCGGCCTTATGCTCTCCCCCACTGTGTTAAAAAGAATAATGAATCACTTATCTCTCCAGAGGATCCCCATGGCGCCGCTTTCCTCCTCTTTTGGCGTGGTTCATGCTAGACTTAATGATGCAAGTGGCACAATGATCCTATTGCTCCACCTGACTACAGTAGGCCAGATTGACCTCATTATAATTTTCCACTGCACTCCTGGCAAGGGCTTCCATCCACCTCTGGGCTCCTGTGCAGCTGAAACATTTGCATCAGTGGTATGTTCACCCAACGTATGTATTTTAGAAAGGTTTTTCATTTTGCCCTCTTTTTACTTTACGAGTTTGTCTAGGAGATGTGTCCTCTTTAACTAACAATGATCCATACAGTAGGCTATGTTATAATTACTTTATTTCCAAGGTGGTCTGTATTCAGTATGGAATCTCTATTGAATAGATAGTGAATAAACAGAAAAGTGCCCACACTAATCTTTTTGTTGTCCATATTGAAAAATGAAACAATATTGTTAGTACTGGCTGAAATCACGTCTTTACAGAAATGTGAAAACACAATTGGTCAAAAACTTAATGAAATTTTGCCTAGAATAATTTTGCCCATAATAACAGTTATGTGTTAGAACAATTAATATGATTCTCTTGCGATAATGAAATATGACTTGAGTGTCCTTGATGCATTATGGCAATATGCAAACTGAATTCCAGGGCTACTGACTTGTTTTTAACTGATATGTTTAATTCGGCATCCATTGAATGAGGACACAGTTCATTTAGTCATGTATTCTTACAGAATCTATAAGAAAAAAATCCATTGTTTCTCCATGTAAAATTGTAGATGTACAAAGGTACGGAATGGGACATGTGGAGGACCAATGGGTTCTATGCGTACTATATTTGACATTTATTAAACAGGTATCCTAAATACTTCTGTTTATATATGATTTTTCATACTTAACTGTCTTAAAGAGAAGCTTTAATTGGAAAAAAAAGTTGGCGGGGACTATAAGGAGAGATCTAACTAGTCTTCTTTGGTCCCTGGTTGACTGCTCCCAACCCTCTTTCCTGTTGATTGATAGGTCTCTCCCTCATTGTGATCCTCCTGTGAATGCCACTCCGTGACCGGCGTTCATAGAAGATCCTGATTTCTGCTATACACAGCAGTACTGAAGCACTGCTGTGTATAGCACAAGTGATCAGACAATCACAGCTTCAAATCCTCTAAAAAACTATTAAATACAGTAAAAAGTAAAAAAAAACATTTTTTAAAATGTCTAAAAGATGCAAAGTTCAAATCACTCCCCATTGAATATAAAACATTTAAAAAATACACATATTTGGCATTGCTGAATTTAGAAATGTCCAATCTATCAAAATCTAAAATAAATTAATCTGATCAGTAAATGGCGTGATGGAAAAAAATTCAAAGCGCCAGACTTACTATTTTTTTTGCCCGTCACAACCTTGCAATAAAATGCAATAAGAGGTGATCAAAACACTGTATCTACCCCAAAATGGTATAATTATAAAGATCAATTCAGGGCATAAAAATAAGTGCTCGCGCAACCTCAGATCCTGAAAAACAAAAATGTTATGACTTATGAGTCGCGAAAAAGAAAAAAAAATTCTTAAAAATTTCTGAATTTTTTTCACCACATAAATTAAAAAAAGCTATACATGCTTGGTATCTGTGTACTGGTGCTTACTGTGAGCATCATATTCCTTGGTCCAGTTTTACCATATAGTGAACATGGTAAATAAAAAAAAACAGGAAACAATAGTGGAATTGCACTTTTTTTTGCAATTTTCGAGTAAAATACAAAAATCAATGGTGTCATTCCCACAAAAAAAAGCCCTCATACGGCCAAATTGATGGAAAAATAAAAAAGGTATGTCTGTTGTAAGAAAGGGGGGGGGAGTATAAAGAAAATGTAAAAATGTTAAGTCGCCAAAGGTTGAAAAGGCTGAAGGGAACCCGTATAACCTTATAACCATATAACCAGCCAGGAGAGACAAGATAAGTCCAATGCGGTTTCACCCTGTCCCACTCTAGGTGACTGACAAATCTCTCCCATGTGTATACATAGACAGACGCTTGTCAATCACATGGAATGGGGCAGTGAGAGGCGTCTCAGTTTCTCTCTCCCGGACAGATCTGCTGCAGCATTTTGGAGAAAAATACTTGGCTGAAATCGTGAAATCGCCACGCTCTGGTTCATGCTGCCCACAGTTTGGTTAGCATGAAACAAGTGGCAGGTCCCCTTTCAATTTTTTTTTTAGCTATAATCTTTTCCTTCCCTTTTTTCTGCCTTTATAGCCATAGAAGGGCTTGTTTTTTTTAAAAGACAAATTGTATTTTGGAAAAACAGCATTCACTTCACCGTATAATCTACTGAAGAATGAGAAAAAAATTCCAAGCAGGGTGAAATGATGAAGAAAAAACTCATTTCCACCATTATTTTGGGGGTTTTAACTTTTCATTGTCCATTGAATGGTAAAATAAAAAAGTCCTGGCACCATTATTTTTCAGGTCAGTATTATTATTAGGGCTATACTAAACTTGTATAGTTGTTTTGTATTTGGCAAAAAAAAAAAATGTTTCCAATAGTGGACCAAGGTCTTGTTTTTTGCACATTGAGCTGAATCATCTTGCTACGCGTTTTGATGACTTTTTGTTGAGGTTTTTTTTAGAGAGAGGTAGGGTCTGGGTGAACAAAAAATAGCAAATCTGGCATTTTGATTTTTTACTCTTTGTGAAGGTTAACATAAGTGTTAATTAATGTAACATTTTCAAAGATTGGTGATTTATGGATACAGTAAGACCAAACATGTTTCTTTCATTTCCGTATGTTCCAACTTGGAAAAGTGGGTGATTTAACCCCTTAACGACCGGGGTTATTTTCGTTTTTGCGCTTTTGTTTTTCGCTCCCTTTCTTCCCAGAGCCATAACTTTTTTATTTTTCTGTCAATATGGCCATGTGAGGGCTTAATTTTTGCAGGACGAGTTGTACTTTTGAACAACACCATTGATTTTACCATGTCGTGTACTACAAAACGGGAAAAAAATTCCAAGTGCGGTTAATTTGCAATAAAAGTGCAATCCCACACTTGTTTTTTGCTTGGCTTTTTTGCTAGGTTCACTAAATGCTAAAACTGACCCACCATTATGATTCACCAGGTCATTATGAGTTCATAGACACCAAAAATGTCTAGGTTCTTTTTTTATTTAAGTGGTGAAAAAAAATTCCAAAGTTTTCTAAAAGAAAACAAAAAAAACCAACACCATTTTCCGAGACCCATAGCGTCTCCATTTTTCGTGATCTCGGGTCGGGTGAGGGCTCATTTTTTGCGTGCCGAGCTGACGTTTTTAATGATACCACTTTTATGCAGACATGTTCTTTTGATCGCCCGTTATTGCATTTTAATTCATTGTCACAGAGATAAAAAAAAGTAATTCTGGGGTTTTGACTTTTTTTCTCGCTACGCCGTTTAGCGATCAGGTTAATGCTTTGTTTTATTGATAGATCGGGCAAATCTGAACACGGCGATAAATAATATGTGTGTTACGCTGCGGACGCAGGTGACGAGAGTGGACCCACTGGGCCGTGACGCCGAGCCCTCCCCGAGCGAGCGCACCAAGTGGACCGACCCCTATACAGGGACCGTTAGGGAACAGACTCGGGAAGTTCTAGCGCCATGGCAGCCAGGACCAGGGGTCGGCTCAGGAGGGTGAACAGATGATGAGGAACAGAGGAAGATCCGGAGAGGAACCAGGATGACCAGGGTCCAGAGGCTGAGGAAGAAGGAGAAGGACGGAGGAGGATGGCGGGGGTCCAGGAAGAGGCGAACTGAAAAGGGAAGGAGACACAGGGGTTAGCAGGAGGCACGGACCGGAGAGTCAGAGGAACACTGGGGACACAGGCGGAAGACACAGGGGTTAGCAGGAGGCACAAGACACAAGGGGTTAACTAGTGCGCAGCTTGCAAGGGAATAGCAGCAGAGAGCGCGGCCTAGACAACCAAGAGGTAACTCAATAGTCAGGCGCCTCCACTAAGGGAGGGCGGCCTGAAATACCTGGTGGTGGCCTCTGATAGGTCGGGAGGCCAGTCCAGGTCAGGTCACGCCAGACAGGTGGCTGCCGGCAGAGGCGTGCGGCTTATCCCTCCGGCGTGTGCGCAGAGGCACAGTGCGTGCGGCCGAGGGAAGTGGAGGAGAGCATCGGGACGCCGGCCGCCGGAAAGCGAGGGGAGCGGAGGCGCGCGTGCAGGACGCGTCAGAGGAGCGAGTCGGGGCAGAAGCAGGAGCGGTGAGTATGGCAGCGGGAGCGGGAGCGGCGAAACGGGGAGCGGTGCTAACAGTGTGTATGTGGGATTTTTTTTACTGTTTTATTTTGATTGGGGCGAAAGGGGGGTGATTTGAACTTTGATTTTTTTTTATTTTTTTATTTTTAAACATTTTTTTTTACTTTTGGCATGCTTCAATAGCCTCCATAGGAGGCTTGAAGCATGCACAACTCGATCGGCTCTGCTACATATGGGCGATGAGCAGATCGCCCATATGTAGCAGATTTAATCCTTTGCTTTCAGCGCCGAACACCGGGCGGCGCTGAAAGCCATCAGCCTGGAACAACCATAGAGGTCTCTATGAGACCTCTGGTTGTCCAGGCAACATGACTCCGACCCCGGATCATGTGATGGGGGTCAGCGATGAGCTCACTTCCGGCCCGGCGGCTGGAAGTGCTATTTAAATGCCCGCTGTCATGATCTCAGTGCGGGTTTGACTCACACACGTGGGGTTAATGTCTGGAACCAGTGCTGATGACTGGCATTTCTGGGGTTAAAGGTTGTGATCCCAGTGCAGGTTTACCTGCACACCTGGGGCTATGATTGTGGCATCTCCCTGATTCTGGGAGAGGCTTCTTATAGCCTCATGATGCTCCCATCCCCGTCAGTTATACTTTCGCCCTTGGCATTGTGTGGTGACCCCTGAGTATGTTTGTGCTGTGTTCTGGTTGCTTGATTCTCTGTGTACGATTCGGTCTGTTCTCTGGATATTGCTTTGGATTCTGCTTGGTACCTTCTATGTCTGTTTGGTTTTGACTTCTGCTTGGCCCTGACTATCTGTTCTGTCTCATCACTGGTACTTTACTGATATCTCTGTGTATGACCTCCGTTTTGCCTGACTCTGAGTATTTCTGTATAGTGTCCTGCCATCTCTGAAAGCAGGATTCTAAGCCCCGCCCCCTTGCAATCACATGATCGTAGGTCCTGTGACTGCTTGCTAAACTTCAGCGTCCACAGGTCCTGTGTATCTGTACTTTCTGGCTGTACCTGACCCCGGGCCCCCCTACAGTGCGGGTGAGTCTCTGCTCAGCGGAGGCTGCACGCCGGCGCTGACAGGATCCTGACATTATAACTGACTGTTAAGTTTTTGGGTTTTTTTTTTCTTTCTCTGCTCCCATACAATCTCTTGCTGAGCAAATGAAAAATCTGAGTCAGATGTTTCAGGGTTCATCTCTGGAGCAGCAAGCTCTTGCTCGTTCTCAGCTGCAAGTTTCTGAGACAGTGCGGGGGGCTTTAGCTGCTGGGTCTCTGGGGGCTGGGGCGAGTGATGTTGTTTTGGTGTCCCCAGAACCACCTGTTAAACTGCCTGATTTCTTTTCTGGGAACAAAAAGGAGTTCAGGGTCTTCATGGAGGGGTGCAAACTCTTCTATAGTTTAAGGCCACGTTCCTCGGGGGACGAAAGTCAGAAGGTTGGGGTCATTATGGCTCTGTTAAGAGGGTCCCCACAAGCTTGGGCTTTCTCCCTTCCTCCCACTGCCCCTGAGAGAGTGTCTGTGAATGCGTTTTTTGAGGCCCTCGGGCACATATATGATGAGCCAGACCGAGTGCGATTGGCAGAGGACATGGTGATGAGTATCTGTCAGGGGAAACACTCGGCTGAGTGGTTTTGTACAGAATTCCGCCGCTAGGCCACAGAGGTCTCTTGGGACGACGATGCACTCCGAGGACTCTTTCGCAGAGGCTTGTCCGAGCGGTTACAGGATGCCTTGGCATTACATCCCCCACCTAACTCACTCGTGGACGCCATGACCCAGGCCGTCCGGATGGACCGCAGGCTGCGGGCCAGGGGGGTGATGCAGGCAGAGACTCCATTGTTCCCTAGTGGAAAAGAGACTGTTTCTGTGCCCATTGACGTAGGGGCTCTCTCCCTGAAGGAAAAGGAGAGACAATGCCGGAGAGAAAAGCAGTTATGCTTCTACTGTGGTAAAACAGGACATTGGAAAAGGGAGTGTCCTGATTGTCCATCCTCAACCCAGTCGACGGGAAACGACTAGGTCTGGGTGGTCAGCGAGGAGACTACTCAGACCCTCAGGTACCCTTTTCCTCGTTTTCTAAGGTGTTGCTTCATGTGGAACTGTTAGTGGACGATTGTTGTTTTCTCTCTACAGCTTTCGTGGACTGCGGATCATCCATCAATCTCATTTACCCCCAATTCGTCACACGCTGTAAGATAGGGACAGTTAGACTTAAGGTTCCGATCAAAGTGGTGGCCATTGACTCCTCCCCCTCACTAAAGTGGGAATTCTCTTTATGTGTTGACTTGTTTTCGCTCAAAGTGGGCGCTACCCATGTGGAAAAATTAAGTTGTTTGGTTCTGGACAATCTACCAGCAGGATTGGTGTTGGGCATGCCCTGGTTACAACGCCATAACCCAGTCATTAACTGGAAAACGGGGGAGATTGTTCAGTGGGGGTTTAATGATTCGATGTTATGTGATAAGTCTGCACTATTGGTTGAACCTGTTAAACCTGTATCTGTGTCATCTGTCGAGCTGGAAGGTATTCCGGAGTACCTGAAAGAATTCAAAGATGTGTTCTCTGAAAGTGAGGCCGAGACGTTACCGCCACATAGACCGTTTGACTGCGCTATCGTGTTAGTCCCTGGGGCTAAATTGCCTAAAGCCCGTCTTGTTATGAATGGGAAACCGAGGAGGAAAAAAAGACAACAAGCTAAGTCTCAGAAAACCAGAGAAGTTGGTAACTATGCAGATTGCAGATCCCTGAACTTATCCGCACAACTAGCAGCAGTCGTGGAGCGTTCCTACGTTGGTCCTAGACGCCTCGTCACAACCGGAGAACTACATAAGCCTAAAGCAGGAAAAGAGGAAAACTATCTGCCCCAGAGCAGACCCCAAAGGAAAGACAGCCCCCCACACGTATTGACGGTGAAATAAGATGAAAATACAAACAAAGGCAGGAAAATAGGCTGAGCAAACGATGGGGCCCAGCTAACTAAAAAGGACAGAAAAGGAAAGACACTGTCTGCAATCTGCCAAAAAAAACACTTCTGATAGCAAAATTAACCCTGAAGTCACTAGACTTCTAAACCTATATCAGCACTCTGAAATATTCTGAGACAGAGCAAAAAAGAGGCCAATCTAATAAGGGACAAAAAGCAGATTGGCAAATACTGATTAATAGGAGTGGAATTTCAGCATAGCCCCAGCAGGGGCAGGCTGATTACACAAAAAACTGAATTGACCAACAAGCGCAAGTGTGAACATTAGCAAAAAACAAACTTAACTTGAGAAGACTGGAAGAGAGCTGAAGTCTAGGACCTGAGAAGCAGACTGAATCACCAGCACCTGGATAGGGCGTCGGCTGTCTTATATCCAGAGATCCAATCGTTATCTTCCTCATCAGGTGGCAGATCACTACCACTTAAAACAACCGCACTACCTCCTGTCACCACCAGAGGGAGAACGGAAGGGGAACTCTCAACTGGTGGAGCAGAAAATGAGTTCATGACACCGTCTGTTTAATTTATCTGGCCCTGAGCGCTTGGCCATGAAAGATTACATTGCTGAGAGTCTTCGCAAAGGACACATACGTCACTCAGTCTCACCTGTGGCGGCAGGGTTTTTTTTTGTAAAGAAAAAAGATGGTGGTTTACGTCCCTGCCTCGATTTTCGTGAGCTCAACAAGATTACTGTACGAAATACGTACTCCCTTCTGTTGATTCCCGATTTGTGTAACGAACTTTCAGGGACAAAATGGTTCTCCAAACTGGATCTTCGGGGGGCATATAATTTGATAAGGGTCCGGGAGGGGGATGAATGGGGATGAATGTTGTCATTTACTTAGACGATATTCTGATATACTCTCCCGACACTCAATCTCATCTGAATCATGTACGAACCGTTCTCCAAAGACTGAGGGAAAATCATCTGTATGCCAAATTGGAGAAATGTGTGTTTTTTGTTAAAGAATTTTCTTTTTTGGGATTAATTGTGTCCTGTGAGGGTTTTCGCATGGACCCCAAGAAGGTGCTGGCCATTGTTGATTGGGTGCAACCCCGAGACCGTAAAGGGTCTTCAGCGCTTCTTGGGGTTCGCCAATTATTACCGCAAATTTATTCGGGGGTTTTCACAGGTGGTCAAACCACTCACAGATCTTACTTGTAAAGGTGCGGATGTGAGAAACTGGTCCTCGCTCGCAAAAGAGGCCTTTGCGACTCTGAAAAGAAGCTTTATGTCTGCTCCCGTGTTAGTACAGCCAGATCCATCCAAACCATTCGACCGAGCAATAGCCCCGACGCGCGTTTCGCACTTTGCGTTAGCCCCCCGAGGAAGCCCACGTGAAATGCGCATCGAGGCTATTGCTTTTGTGCCACGTCCACCAGCAGACACAAATGGGTAAGATTTTCAGTATATATTCCCTTGCAGCGGCTGTTGTCTTATGATTTATTGGTGATTCACACTATGGAGGTCGCTGTATTTTTTGAGTGATGTAGGTTTTTCTATTTATCTGGACTGAGGAATTTGCACTTCGCACTTTATTTGAAATGTATCTGATGGTACCATGATATTGGTCACTCTTTTTGGAATATATATACATTTCTTTTTCCATTCTGCCATTTGGTGTGATTTTGTGGTTACCACATATGAGTAGAGTTGAGCGACTTTTGGTTTTTTAGGGTCGAGTTTCGTTTCATGAAACCCGACTTTTCCAAAAGTCGGGTCGAGCAAAATCGGCCGACTATAGGGAAAAGTCGGGGGTCAGACCGAAACACAAAACCCAATGTAATGAGTGATGTAGGTTTTTCTATTTATCTGGACTGAGGAATTTGCACTTCGCACTTTATTTGAAATGTATCTGATGGTACCATGATATTGGTCACTCTTTTTGGAATATATATACATTTCTTTTTCCATTCTGCCATTTGGTGTGATTTTGTGGTTACCACATATGAGTAGAGTTGAGCGACTTTTGGTTTTTTAGGGTCGAGTTTCGTTTCATGAAACCCGACTTTTCCAAAAGTCGGGTCGAGCAAAATCGGCCGACTATAGGGAAAAGTCGGGGGTCAGACCGAAACACGAAACCCAATGTAAGTCAATGGGGAATTAAAGTCGGCAGTGAGAGGAGGACAGGAAACACACCTACAGTGCCCATTTGAATGCCAAAAGCATCAATTCTTATTACTTAAGCTTGTCAACCTTAATTTACTTCATAATACTAGTTACGCACTGAAAAATGGGGGTTATTTGGCTACAGTTGTGGGGGGGTAGGGCTGGCTCCAGGTTTTCGTGGGCCCAGGGCCAAAGAGCGCCCCTTTAACACATACCACAACTCATGATGCTCCGATACGGCAGAGAAATAGCAGTATAGTACAATGAAAAATACTTCACTTCTTACATCTCATGACTGATATCCATTTTAAATTCTCCAATACCTCCAAAAAAGGACAGTATATAACTCCATACAGTATTATGGCCAGCGCTTAGTGCGCTATACAGAGTAATGAGGCCCATATATTTCTCCATATGGAATCATTGATCCCATATAATGTTTCAAACCGTATATGATGAGCTCCACATAATGCTACAGTATATGTTGGTCCCAATGGATGAAGCTCCACTGTCTTATGGGCTCAAATAATGCTCCATATATAATGGGCCCCATTTCTACTGCTCTAGTGTATAATGGGCCCTGTAAATGCTGCTCCAGTGTCCGATGTCCACCTTTGGAATGCTCCAGTGTATGGTGGGCCCCATATATCATTCACCAGAGTATAGTGCTCCCCAAAAATTGCTGTCCCAACATTGAAAACAATTACATAAGTCTCCTTGCTAGGGAATCCCTGCACTACTCTGAACTCCTTGTCATCCCCATCTTCCATCTCACTGCACTTGGCTGTTTAGGCCCTCCCACCGGCAGAGACACTTTTGCATGCTATGCGGTGCCCTGTGCCAGTGCCATCGCCCATGAGTATGCCCCCCCCACCTGCTCAAGGAACCTGCACTTTCATCTGCACTTTCCTCTTTGTCACCGTGTAAGGTGGTATAGTATGCGGGAAGGGGAACCTGAGTTTCCTCTGGGACAGATTCTGGCAGTGTAGAGTGCGAGGGGAATGTAGTGGTCTGGGTCAATGTACCAGCAGCATCATCCAGCAGTGGCTGGGCCTCAGTGCTCTTGTGGCGTCCCCAAGAGTACAGTCGCCAACTGTGGCATTACCTTCCTCCTAGGGAGTGTGTTGTCAAGCTTGGGAGCAACGAAGAATCTCTCTAGCAGTGAAACCAACACACAACACATTTCCCACTCCAGGCTAGCAGGGAGACCTCTGAACCTGGCTGCTGAGGAGCTGCTCTCTGTGGTCGGGAGGAGGTAAGTTAGGGCACTCTGTGCAGGGAAGGGGAAGTGTGTGGACGTGAGAAGGGGAGCTGGAGGATGAGCAGAGTTAAGGCTCACTCCTAGCTGGAGCGCATGGTCCCGATTCTGGTCTCTGACTTTGTAGGGACACTGACGTTCCTGCAGCAGAAACCGGGGGAAGTAGCAGCTATAAATGCTCTGTACCCAACTAAGGCTCGGAGGCCCCAGCATCGACGTGTGGGAGCCAGAAGGAAAAGGCTACAGCTGTCTGCCATACAAGTAAAGTCTGAGGAACATCTGTTAGACAGGAGGCGCTTCAGTGAACCACGGTCCTGTGAGTGCTTCCCCCACAAGCGCTAGAAAGGAGACGTTCAGGAAGGTACATGTTGGCGGAGTGTTGGAAGGGAGCTTTCCATTTTGGTCCCGGAGGTTGGCTGAGGTCCTGACCCGGAGGACACAGCACGGAGGCAGGCATCTGTGTAACCTGCAGACTGTGAGTAAAGCTTTGGAACTGCACGCTCTGGTGTCCTACAGTTATTCCAGCACCGCTACATCTGGGTACCAGCACCTACACCGCCTGTGCCTTTCCCCATCACTACATCTACACTTCCCTGGGACTCCAGCTCCACTTGTGGGCAGCTTCACCATCTTTGCTGCACAACACCATCAGTCCCAGAGGAGCTGCATGCAGCGTCGGCCTAACATCTATGTTGCCGAACTCCACAGGTGGCATCAAACTATCTATATAAACTCTTTACCATTATACCACGCCATTTACATGGGCGCCCAGGGCCACCGTCCGGGTCACCGCTGCTGTGACACATCCCACTGACACCGGCCCGGTACCGAGTACCCCACAGCCCTGGGAGGGCGACCCATATGCCGACTGCTGATCGGGCGGCGTTATTCCCACGAACCTCCAAACAGCGTCCATGAAGGCAAAGTTTTTGGTTTCCGGGGGCAGTATGATTGCAAAGCTGAACCTTAAAGGAATGTCCAAAAGGGCACCACCAGGAGTGAAGCCTGTGGCTTAATTGGACTCCACCCGGGAAACCACAACCATGCCACCTAAAGAAAAGATGCACACTTTGAAAGCTTTGTCGATTCTGTGTGTGGTGTGGTATGTGTGTTTGTAGTTGTGCTAGCGATTTCTCAGCTTTATTCCGTTAACAACCGAGACTCTGATATGCCCCCGCAGTACGCGTCAAGCTTACTAGAGGGATAAGCGAGGCTCTGGCACATAAGATCGAGCAATAACAGGTCTAGCATTCCCGTACATGTCCAGGGCTGCATGCACGCTACACTGAAAGGACCAGCTTTTGTCGCTTACAGGTGCAGATAACCTGCTGAACTCCGTTAGTGATGGGGATCTGGGATTCAGATTATTCCCCGCGAACGATGATTTCCCAGTAAGTTCAGGTCAACCGCAATTCCGGAGTTAGGCCTAACCATCATTCCTAAAAAAATTACGTGTCCAAACCACAGGTGCTGTAGCTTGCTTAACAGCTCGGCAGCCGTTCTCAGGCCCAGTATGGATTCAACAACATTGTAGAAAGTTGATAAAGGGTACAGTTTCACCGGATAACACGTATATACAGTGGGGCAAAAAAGTATTTAGTCAGTCAGCAATAGTGCAAGTTCCACCACTTAAAAAGATGAGAGGCGTCTGTAATTTACATCATAGGTAGACCTCAACTATGGGAGACAAACTGAGAAAAAAAAATCCAGAAAATCACATTGTCTGTTTTTTTTTCATTTTATTTGCATATTATGGTGGAAAATAAGTATTTGGTCAGAAACAAAATTTCATCTCAATACTTTGTGATATATTCTTTGTTGTCAATGACAGAGGTCAAACGTTTTCTGTAAGTCTTCACAAGGTTGCCACACACTGTTGTTGGTATGTTGGCCCATTCCTCCATGCAGATCTCCTCTAGAGCAGTGATGTTTTTGGCTTTTCGCTTGGCAATACGGACTTTCAACTCCCTCCAAAGGTTTTCTATAGGGTTAAGATCTGGAGACTGGTTAGGCCACTCCAGGACCTTGAAATGCTTCTTACGAAGCCACTCCTTCGTTGCCCTGGCGGTGTGCTTTGGATCATTGTCATGTTGAAAGACCCAGCCACGTTTCATCATCAATGCCCTTGCTGATGGAAGGAGGTTTGCACTCAAAATCTCACGATACATGGCCCCATTCATTCTTTCATGTACCCGGATCAGTCGTCCTGGCCCCTTTGCAGAGAAACAGCCCCAAAGCATGATGTTTCCACCACCATGCTTTACAGTAGGTATGGTGTTTGATGGATGCAACTCAGTATTCTTTTTCCTCCAAACACGACAAGTTGTGTTTCTACCAAACAGTTCCAGTTTGGTTTCATCAGATCAAAGGACATTCTCCCAAAACTCCTCTGGATCATCCAAATGCTCTCTAGCAAACTTCAGACGGGCCCGGACATGTACAGGCTTAAGCAGTGGGACACGTCTGGCACTGCAGGATCTGAGTCCATGGTGGCGTAGTGTGTTACTTATGGTAGGCCTTGTTACATTGGTCCCAGCTCTCTGCAGTTCATTCACTAGGTCCCCCCGCGTGGTTCTGGGATTTTTGCTCACCGTTCTTGTGATCATTCTGACCCCACGGGGTGGGATTTTGCGTGGAGCACCAGATCGAGGGAGATTATCAGTGGTCTTGTATGTCTTCCATTTTCTAATTATTGCTCCCACAGTTGATTTCTTCACTCCAAGCTGGTTGGCTATTGCAGATTCAGTCTTCCCAGCCTGGTGCAGGGCTACAATTTTGTTTCTGGTGTCCTTTGACAGCTCTTTGGTCTTCACCATAGTGGAGTTTGGAGTCAGACTGTTTGAGGGTGTGCACAGGTGTCTTTTTGTACTGATAACAAGTTTAAACAGGTGCCATTACTACAGGTAATGAGTGGAGGAAAGAGGAGACTCTTAAAGAAGAAGTTACAGGTCTGTGAGAGCCAGAAATCTTGATTGCTTGTTTCTGACCAAATACTTATTTTCCACCATAATATGCAAATAAAATGAAACAAAAACAGACAATGTGATTTTCTGGATTTTTTTTTCTCAGTTTGTCTCCCATAGTTGAGGTCTACCTATGATGTAAATTACAGACGCCTCTCATCTTTTTAAGTGGTGGAACTTGCACTATTGCTGACTGACTAAATACTTTTTTGCCCCACTGTATGTAGCCTAGTTTACACATTAAAAATATATGTCTATAGATCAGGAGGCAGACTCAGATGTTCTCAGGCCCAGTATGGATTTGACCAGATTGTACAAAGTTGAGAAAGGGTACTTTATCACTGGATAGCAGGTATATATAGCATAGTTTAAAGATGTAAAATCTCCGTGTTCTCAGTATGGATTACACAGCAATCTAAAAAGTGGAAAAAAGGAAATGCATTTGAGGAGTACACAACTATATACTTTTGGTGTTATTTTTAAATCTTCATATATATTTCTGTCTCAGTAATACAGTCCAGCCTCTCCGCAATAGGAAATGAGATGCATACAATTACTGACATAAAGGCTAGTGATTGCAGAAATCTAGGAATTACTATTCACAGGAAAAACTTCCGTCACAATTCTCATAGGCGATGCTGACCCTCAATTAATTTGTGTGTTGAGACAGTGAACACATTTTTTTGTGAATAAAGTCTTGCTGTATCGCACTTCCATTGATTCCATCACTGTTACTCATCTCAATCAAATTTTTATCACAGGGAGCGATGTAAACATGGTGCTCACTGGCTATCATGATCTGTCACGTAACTTTGGAGTGCAAAAGACAGAAGCCAAAGGCCGTAGGCGATTCTATTTGATTGGCATGAGAGGGCACATTTTAAAATGTGCGCCAGAATGTCACACGTTTGTGAGTAGGAAAACTGTGAAAGCTGATGATAAACCACCACTGCATATCATTGTGAGTCGACGTCCATAAGAAATGGAAGCCATTGATCATCTGGAGCTAGAGCCTGGCCAGCAGGACAGGGCATAGCTACATCTTAACCATTGTCTTTCAGTTCAATCAATTTGTAGTGGCACTCCCAGTGAAGGATTTGACAGCCCAGACTACACAGCGGAGGAGCAGGGAGAGGTAAACATTGCAAATGCTGGGGCCCTGCCCAAGCAAGGGGGGCACACTCGTGGGTGTTGGTACTGGCACTGGGTCCCTCATAGTACGGCGGTGTGTCTGACGGCGGGTGTGCACCACCACCGTCAGAGACACTTGATTGCACTATGAGGGACCCTGTGCCAGTGCCCGCGCCCAAGAGTCGGCCTACCCACCTGTCCAGGGCAACGGCACTCGCATGGTTTCGTGCGCTAGGTGGTGACCCCGGCCATGGGGGGGGCAGCCCAGTTAGGGCGGTTTACAAAGTGGCATATGTTGATGTGGGACATTCAGCTGCTGCAAAAGGCAAAATAGGTCAAGTTCGCGGAATAGGAGGAGGACCAAAGCAAGCCATTTTTCTGGCAACCTATGTGTCATCAAGGGAAGGTGGGACAAAATCCTTGGAAACCCATGCATGGTTCATTTTAATGAAGGTTAGATCATCCACATTTTGGGTTGACAGACGGGTCCTTTTTTCTGTCGGAATTGATCCAGCTGCACTGAAGACTCTTTCCGATAGCACACTTTCAGCTGGGCAAGCGAGCTCCTGTAAGGCATATTGTGCCAATTCAGGCCAGGTGTCCAGTTTAGCGGCCCAATAGTCAAAGGGGAATGACCTGTGCGGGAGAACATCGATATGGGAGGAAAAGTAGTTTGTAACCATAGTTACAAATAGATAACTGCTGTCTCCTGTCACTTTCCTTCGATGCAGTATTACCAGTTGTGTGAGCGGTACTTGAAAAATCAGTCCACAACATTGTCATGAAACCCGTGTCTCCAACGCCACTTCTGCTGTGTGCACCACGAACACCTCTGCCAAGCTGCCCCCGGCCCGTACGGCTCGTGTGAGAACCATCACCGCTGCTGTGTGCTGGGAGTGCCTCAACCAACCGGTTAACCAGAGTTGCTTGTTTATTAGCCAATATTAGGTCAAGGTTCTCCTGTGGCATGATGTTTTGTAATTTGCCTTTATAGCGTGGATCCAGGATGCTGGCCAACCAGTAGTCATCATCGTTCATCATTTTGGCAATGCGGGGGTCCCTTTTTAGGATCTGAAAGGCATAATCTGACATGTGGGCCAAAGTTCCCGGTGTCAATGATGCACTGCGAGTGCTGGTTGGAGGAGCACTTTCTGGCAAATCCACATCCCTCCAGTGACGCACAAACCCTGTACCAGACCTTGCCACGCCAACATTTTCACTTGCCCCACGAGATGCATCCTCCTCCCCTAAGTAATCATCCCCATCATCATCCTCCTCCTCCTCTTCTTCCTCCACCTCGTCCAGGAGAGGTCCCTGAGCAGACAATTGCTGAATGTCATCAAGGATTCCCTCCTCCTCTTCCTCCTCATCAACATTGGCTGCAGACGCCTGCTCCTTAAGGTGCGTCAAAGTTTGCATGAGCAGACGCATAAGTGGGATGCTCATGCTTAGGATGGAGTCGTCTGCGCTTACCAGCCGTGTGCATTCCTCAAAACACTGAAGGACTTTACAGAGGTCTTTCAGCTTCAACCACTGCACACCTGTCAACTCCATGTCTGCTCTCAAAGTGCCTGGCCGTGTATCCTCCCACAAATGCATTATGGCCTGCCTCTGTTCGCACAGCCGCTCAACCATGTGCAGGGTGGAGTTCCTTGCTGCAATGTCGATAATGAGGCGGTGGTTGGGAAGGTGGAGCAATCGCTGCAGCTTCTGCATACGAATGGAGTGTACAGGTGACCGGCGGATGAGCGCGCACAGTCTTCGCACCTTCTGGAGCAGGGCTGTTAACTCCGGATAATTGTTGAGGAAGCACTGCACCACCAGGTTCAAGGTGTGAGCCAAGCAAGGTATGTGGCTGAGTTTTGAAAGGGCTATGGCTGCCACAAAATTACGGCCGTTATCACTAACTACCTTGCCTGCCTCAAGATGTATACTGCCCAGCCATGATTCAGTTTGTCGCTGAAAGTACTCGGCCAGCACCTCCACGGTGTGTCTGTTGCCCAAACACATCATCTGCAACACAGCCTGCTGACGCCTTCCACTAGCTGCTCGAAAGGGGGACACCTTGTGTGCCACAGTGGCAGCTGCAGATGGAGTGCTCGTACGACTACGCTCTGTGGACGAGCTTTCGCTTCTGGAGGAGGAGGAGGAGGGTCGAACGCCTACAGCCAACTGTTTCCTATACCGTGGGCTAGGCAGCACTGTCCCACCACCGCTGTCCCCTGTGGACCCTGCATCCACCACATTAACCCAGTGCGCAGTGATGGGCACGTAACGGCCCTGGCCATGCCGACTGGACCATGCATCTGTTGTGAGGTGCACCTTTCCACTCACTGACTGCATGAGTGCATGGACAATGCGGTCTTTCACATGATGGTGGAGGGCTGGGATGGCTTTGCGAGAGAAGAAGTGGCGACTGGGTAGGTCATAGCGTGGTACTGCATAGGCCATGAGTTCGCGGAAAGCTACGCTTTCCACCAACCGATAGGGCATCATCTCTAACGAGATTAGTTTGGCAATGTGGCGTTCAAACCCAGTGTACGCGGATGAGAGACTGAGTACTTTCTTGACCTACTCATAGTCTCTGGGAGGGTGAGCTGGACTTGAGAGCTGCATATGGTGGAACTAGCGGTGGACAGGGCGGACTGAGAGAGGGTTAATAATGGTGATGGAGTTGGTGTACTTTCTGATGGCCTAGATTCAGTCTTTCGTTGATATAACAGTGGGATTCCCTGACTGCTTTGGCCTTGCAACGACACCTCAACATTTGCTGCTGTGCTAACCGGTGGGCTTACAGTGGGGGAAACAATGTAGCGTTGCTTACTACCTTCTTTGTGATCAGTTGCACATGTGGTACTTGAGGTTTGGTGTTGTGTCCACGCTTGCAAGTGCCTGCTGGTTAAATGTCTAAGCATGCTACTGGTATTCAAATTTTTCAGATTTTTCCCTCGGCTAAAGGTCTTTGCGCACTTCTTACAGATAACCTTGGCCTGATCATGAGGATTTTGTTCAAAAAAGTGCCACACTGCACTCTTCCTACTTTGGAAGACATTTTGCGGCCTAGCACGCTGTGCTATTTTGACCGTCTGGACAAGCTGTCCAGCAAATCTTTTGATTTTTGGAACCTGTCTTTGGAGTGCTCTGGGCCTGCCAGATAACAGCTGTTGCGATGTCGATGTCTGCTGTGGATGCTCCTCCTCCTCATCTTAGCTATTGGAAGCAGCACCCTCTTCCCCCAATGGATGCCAATCTGGGTCAACAACTGGGTCATCCATCACCTCCTCTTCAATGTCATGTGCACCTTCCTCTGTGTCACCGTGTATGGTGGTATAGTATGCGGGAAGGGGCACCTGAGTCTCATCAGGGTCAGAATCTGGCTCATTACACTGCGAGGACAATGTAGTGCTCTGAGTGAATGTACCAGCAGAATCATCTATCAGTGGCTGTGCATCAGTGCACTCCATGTCAGATTCATCTTGGCCTGGGTAATTCACCATTTCACTTGATAACCCAGGCATGGTATGTGAAAACAGCTCCATGGAGTAATCAGTTGTATGGCCTGCATCATCCTTCAATCTTGGTTGGGGTGAAGGACACAAGGAAAGGTGTGGTTCATGAACATGAGCCTCCAATGACGACTCAGTGCTTTTATTATTTACAACTTCAGAAGAGGAGGCGATAGAGCTGGAGGCTGAGTCAGCAATGTAAGCCAAAACTTTTTCCTGAAGCTCTGGCTTTAAAAGCAGTTTGCCAACTCTTAGAAAACTAAGCCTTCAAGGCCTTGTGGAGCCAGACGATGACGCAGGTTCAACACCTCCTGCATTCAGTCCTATTTTGCTTTTGCCACTACCATCAGATCCACCGCCAACACCATCATTACCAGCTGGCAACCCCCGCCCAATTCCACGGCCTCTTCCACCAGTCTTCCTCATTTTTGGTAAAAATGTACACAAAATCCCACAAACTATATAGTAATGTAAAACAAGGTACAAGGTGTATATAGGACAGGGGAGATGTAGAATTTCTGAAAACAGTTGTGGACACTGTTGGATTGTGTGAGGCCCAGTGAATACCACACCACTATGTCACAGTCTCAATGTCGCAGGTGTGAAAAATGTCACTATAGGACAGGGGAGATGTAGAATTTCTGAACACACTTGTGGACACTGTTGGATTGTGTGAGGCCCAGTGAATATCACACCGCTATGTCACAGTCTCAATGTCACAGGTGTGAAAAATGTCACTATAGGACAGGGGAGATGTAGAATTTCTGAACACACTTGTGGACACTGTTGGATTGTGTGAGGCCCAGTGAATATCACACCGCTATGTCACAGGCTCAATGTCGTAGGTGTGAAAAATGTCACTATAGGACAGGGGAGATGTAGAATTTCTGAACACACTTGTGGACACTGTTGGATTGTGTGAGGCCCAGTGAATATCACACCGCTATGTCACAGGCTCAATGTCGTAGGTGTGAAAAATGTCACTATAGGACAGGGGAGATGTAGAATTTCTGAACACACTTGTGGACACTGTTGGATTGTGTGAGGCCCAGTGAATATCACACCACTATGTTACAGGCAGAAATTGGCTAGTGTATGACAAACTACAAGGTGTATATAGAATTGGGCAGAATAGGAATCTCCCTAGAGTGTAGGTCTGTAAGAACGGAACAAGTCCTCGACTTATCCTTACAGAGTCACACACAGCTTCACTGTGGCCGTGATAACAGCCGTTACACGGTACTGAGAGAGGAGCGTGCACGTACACCGCTGTCCGGTGTACGTAAAATTGTCAAGCTCCTTGTTTTTTAAGTATACGGACTGACACACGCTGTCTCTCTATAGTTTTGAATGTGATCAAACAGCAAATATATTTAACTGTTTGAAAACCAGACAAAACTAGAAGGTGGAGGTCTGTAAGAACGGAACAGGTCCTCGACTTATCCTTACAGAGTCATACACAGATAGCTTCACTGTGGCCGTGATAACAGCCGTTACACGGTACTGAGAGAGGAGCGTGCACGTACACCGCTGTCCGGTGTCCGTAAAATTGTCAAGCTCCGTGTTTTTTAAGTATACGGACTGACACACGCTGTCTCTCTATAGTTTTGAATGTGATCAAACAGCAAATATACTTAACTGTTTGAAAACCAGACAAAACTAGAAGGTGGAGGTCTGTAAGAACGGAACAGGTCCTCGACTTATCCTTACAGAGTCACACACAGATAGCTTCACTGTGGCCGTGATAACAGCCGTTACACGGTACTGAGAGAGGAACGTGCCCGTACACCGCTGTCCGCTGTCCGTAAAATTGTCAAGCTCCGTGTTTTTTAAGTATACGGACTGACACACGTTGTCTCTCTATAGTTTTGAATGTGATCAAACAGCAAATATACTTAACTGTTTGAAAACCAGACAAAACTATAAGGTGGAGGTCTGTAAGAACGGAACATGTCCTCGACTTATCCTTACAGAGTCACACACAGATAGCTTCACTGTGGCCGTGATAACAGCCGTTACACAGTATTGTGTGAGGAGCGTACACCTCTGTATGGTGTGAAGAAATGCACGCTCAGTACCTCACCAGGGCAAAAAAGAAAAATTTGGATTGCTTTTAAAAAAGCAGTTTGTAGAGCAGTGGGAAAACAGCAATGCAGCTATCAGGAAGCCTTATAAGGCAGCCTAACAACCAACACAGCTGGTCCAGCAAAATATAGCCTCCACTTGCACTGCACACACAGTGACTGGTGTGTTGTACAGGCAAAATCGCTAGCAGCAGAAGCAGTTTTTGGTGTCTTCTTCCCTGCCTAACGCTCTCCCTACAAAATGAGCAGCAGCAGCTCTCCCTATTCTGAGATCAGCATGAGTAACATGGCGGTCGGCGTGCACGCCCTTTTATACCCCCTGTGACGCCCACCAAAGCAAGCCAATCACTTGCATGCCCTTCTGAAAGATGGTGGTGACCCCTGCCTATGTCATCACGTTGCCCACAGTGTCCGTGGATCCTGATTGGCTGAAAAAGGGCGGAAAACAAACTTTTGAAACGCGACTTTGGCGCTAAAGTTGCCGAGCTCGTGGCCGACCTCACCCTAGGGTCGGGTTTCGTTTCATGAAACCCGACTTTGCCAAAAGTCGGCGACTTTTGAAATTTTTCGACCCGTTTCGCTCAACTCTACATATGAGCCCTGCATGAACATCTTTGTCTCTTGTCTGTTTTATATGTGATTGTCTTTTGATAACAATTATAATAATACAAACTTTTTTACTTTTTTCGGATTGAAGCTCCGTGGTTTTTGTAGGAGTAAGATTGTTGGAGTGTCCGCATTACATTATGTCCTCTATTATGGTATATTGACCTTTATAGGGAAAGGATAGGTATCAGTGGATTTTGTTCTTAAGTGTTATGAATGGGTCACCGAGGAGAAAAAAGCAAAGCAAGCTAAGCCACAGAAAACCAGAGTGGTTGGTAACTATGCAGATTGCAGATCCCTGATCTTACCACACAACTAGTAGTAGCCGTGGAGCGTGCCTACGATGAACCTAGACGCCTCGTCACGGCCGGAGGACTACATAAGCCTAAAGCAAGAAAAGGGAAAACTAACTGCCCCAGAGCAGACCCCAAAGGAATAGATAGCCCCCACACATGTATTGATGGTGAAACAAGATGAAGGCACAAACACAGGCAGGAAAATAGGCTGAGCAAATGATGGGGCCCAAACTAACTAGACAGGAAAGGAAAGTCACTGTCTGCAACCTGAAAAAACCCTACAAAAATAATGTCCAACACTACTGATAGCAAAATTAACCCTGAAGTCACTAGACTTCTCCCACTATATCAGCACTCTGAAATATTCTGAGACAGAGCAAAAAGAGACCGAACTAGTAAGGGACAAAAAAACAATTTGCAAAATACCGATAAATAAGAGTGGAAATTCAGCTCAGCCCCCAGCCGGGGCTGGCAGACCACACAAAAAACTGAATAGACCAACAAAATCAAGTGTGAACATTAGCAGAAAAACTTAGCCTTAGATGACTGGAACAGAGCTGAAAACCAAGAGCTGACAAGCCAGAAGGAATCACCAGCAACTGAATAGGGCGTCGGCTGTCTTAAATCCAATCTGAGAATCCTGAGATCCAATCATCATCCTCATTCTCAGGTGGCAGATCTCCACCGATCAAACCAGCCACATCACCTCCCGTCACCACCAGAGGGAGTCCAGAAGGGGAACTCACAACTGGTGAACCAGAGAATGAACTCACAACACTTAAGTACCCGGGCAAGCCTGGGGGTCCAGAGGCCCCCCGTTTAGAGGGGGGTACTGTCATGATCTCAGTGCGTGTTTGACTCGCACACGTGGGGTTAATGTCTGGAACCTGTGCTGATGACAGGCATTTCTGGGGTTAAAGGTTGTGATCCCAGTGCAGGCTTACCTGCACACCTGGGGCTATGATTGTGGCATCTCCCTGGTTCTGGGAGAGGCTTCTTATAGCCTCAGGACGCTCCCATCTCCGTCAGTTATACTTTCGCCCTTGGCATTGTGTGGTAACCCCTGAGTGTGTTTGTTCTGTGTTCTGGTTGCTTGATTCTCTGTGTACGACTCAGTCTGTTCTCTGGATATTGCTTTGGATTCTGCTTGGTACCTTCTATGTCTGTTTGGTTTTGACTTCTGCTTGGCCCTTGACTATCCGTTCTGTCTCATCCCTGGTACTTTACTGATATCTCTGTGTATGACCTCCGTTTTGCCTGACTCTGAGTATTTCTGTATAGTGTCCTGCCATCTCTGAAAGCAGGACGCTAAGCCCTGCCCCCTTGCAGTCACATGACCGTAGGTCCTGTGACTGCTTGCTAAACTTCAGCGTCCACAGGTCCTGTGTATCTGTACTTTCCGGCTGTACCTGACCCCGGGCCCCCCTACAGTGCGGGTGAGTCCCTGCTCAGTGGAGGTTGCACGCCGGCGCTGACAGGATCCTGACACCCGCTGTCAGCTTTGACAGCGGGATTTAACTAGTTAATAGGCGCGGGCGGACGGCCATTCCGCTCGTGCCTATTGCGGGCACATGTCAGCTGTTCAAAACAGCTGACATGTCCCGCCTTTGATGCGGGCTCAGCGCCGGAGCCGTCATCAAAGCAGGGGAGATGTCTGACATTAAGGGGTTAAATTTCACAGATTGACCATACAATTTAAGTGTTTAAACAGTAGTGATTGGGGCATCCGCCCTGTCTGTAACAGGTCCAGCTCCTGAGCATGCTCCAACGAGTGACGCACATGTAAGGGGTTCAAGAATAATTTGGTTCCCTTTTGTCCATTATGCTTTATGAAATAAACTAATTTCTACCCATTTCTTACAATTTCCAGTGGATAGGTAATAACACATTTCGAACTGTTCTTACAATTTCCAGTGGATAGGTAATAACACATTTCGAACTGTACTTAATCTTCATGTTATAGGAGCCAGTCCATACATTTAAAAGGGTTTATTACTGAATCATGTGCATGGATGATAACAAACCCTCTTCAGATGTATGTGGCGAACACTGAATATCTGCCATAAGAAATGACTCTATGACTAATAGCCATTTATCATCAAATTAGCCTGGCCCATCCACTGATGTGCACAGGGGCCCCGGGTTGTCTGTGTCCACCCCAGAAATATTATCATAACTGGAATTACTGTGGATGTTACCTTCTGAACATCTGTACCTACATACATTTTACAAGAATATCTTTCCTGTCTGGCTCTTGTTACTTGCACAATTGGTTATGACACAATTAAATTCCATCATCTGTTTCTTTTTTTCCAAACTATTTCACTATTTCTACATCAGTTCTACATAACAAGGAAAAGTAAGATGTAGCAATCAATGTACCCCAAAGAAACCACCGCAAGAAAACAAGCAATGTAACCACAGGAAATGAAGCATTCCAAACCTGCGTCGTCATATTAATGGAACATCATACCATACATTCAATAAATTGTGTTTATTCTTCTGTTTACAGTCGTTTTTTGCAGGCGATTTCCCATATCAATTTTTAGAATTCCAAAGAAAATAAAAGGAAGAAAAATTTAATGATAAAGCTTTGATTGAGATTATTTGAATTATACAGTATATGAAATTTTGTGGTCATCAGTAATGTTGTGATGGTTATAGGGAAAGCGGCATTCCCATGCTAATATTAGGGCAGCATGTATGGAGAGAGGCTTCTTAATTAAAGAGGTTGGCTACTACTTTTATATTGATGACCTATCTTTGCAATAGGCTAACAATATCTGATCAGTAGGAGTGCAACACCAGGCAAAACCAACCGAACAGTTGTTACAAGCGCTGGCAGCGGCTAGAATTTCTTGGATGCTGTCGGAACACAAGAACTCCATCAAAACTATAGTGACCGCAGCCAGGTGCTGCAAATCCACCCTTATTCAGAACCTGACCGCGGCCACCACTGAAATGGTGGAGCTACTGTGTTCCAAGTCGGTAACAGCTGATCTACAGGGGTGTTCTTATTCAGTTGAATAGAAGGTTGATCTGCAGAACCTGGCCACAGCCACTACAAGAATGATGTAGCTATTGTGTTACGAGTTGATAGGTGGGGGTGACGGGTGTCAAACTCTGACCAGTTAGATATTGATGGCCAATCATAAGGATAGCACATCCATAAAAAAGTGGTGTCCAATTCATTTAAGAGGATAAAAGAAATCCTAAAACCTTCTTCAATTCAGGAGCAGAAATTTAGTAGACTGAGGGAAGAGCAATTTATTATAATCCTTTTCTACTATTTTAACAGAGGAAAGAGAAATGTCAGATGAAATGTTAAAGGATTAACTACACTTACTGTTCAAGGGATTACTCCATCAAAAACATTTATCACATATATGTATATAATTGGTGTAACACCCCCTTCACATGTCCATTTTTTATGTCTATTTGTGGTCTGTTTTTTAAGGACCGCATATACGGACACACGCACACCCATTGTATTCAGTGTGAAAAACCTGCAAACATGTCCTATTTTTTCAGGCACTATGGAAAAATTCCTGCTGCACATGTGCACTGTGATGGCACACAGATAACATCCGTTTGTCATCAGTGTGACATGTACCGGCACCTGGGAAAAGCAGTACAATTAGCGATGTTCCCAGGCATTGGGTACTTAATGCAGCTCTCATCATTGATAAATTAATAAATAAATAAAATATGGCTTGGGGTTCCCCTTCATTTTCCTAATCAACTGAGGGAAAGCCAACAGGTAGGGGATGCTGTTAATATTCTGGGAAGGGGTCAATAGCCTTAAAGACTCCTAGGCTATTAATAGCAGCTCACAGCTGTTTGCTTAGCCTTTACTGGTTATTATAGGAGGGACCCCCCAAAAATGATGAGGGGTCCCCTGATATTTACTAACCAGCAAAGGCTAAACAGACAGCTGCAGGCTGTGCATTCGTGGGTAAAATTGTAAAGGTTTTGGTAGCTGGCAACCTACAAGAACAAAATGTCTCCCTCAATTATGGATCAATTCACATTAATGTGTAGTATGGATAGAATGCTTCAAGCTTGTTCAGTAAGATGATGGCTACTTTATTTCTCTATGAGGTTTCTGGAGAAGGATAAAACTCAGAGCAGAAATGAGGGCTAAAATTGGGTTAGATTCTAATACAATCAGCCGCTACCTTCTTACCTCAACAGAGAGAGGAGTCTGGAGAGGGGTCTGGTGAGAACATTTATGACATTAGTATCTCAACGACTGAATATCAGGTTCACATGCGTATAGGAAAGAAAGTTAGCTTCAGCTGCATAAAATTCTTCTTTATTGTAGATCGTTAAAATAACACATGATAGGACTCTCCATATAACTGCACCAGAGCAACAAGATGATACAAAGGCTACGCGTTTCGACCTACATGGTCTTTGTCAAAGCCAAATCCAGTGTCTAACCTAGCTTGGCTATATATATGAGACTGACCAATGAAAATACATATATACATCACGTGATACCCAGGAAAGGTCCTGTGTATAAAAAAACATCACATATAACAATTCATATAATAATAATAAAATCATTAATAGTAATGCAACATCAAATCATGTGTCTTATTTAGACCACTTGAATATCTCGTATTTAGTTGATAAATCCAAAACGCCTCTCAAGTAAGGAGGCGCCGCCTGGTGTCTCCCCTCCCAGATAAAGGACTCACAAGTTCAATTCCCTGTATTGTAAAATGGGACGTACTCCTACCATGACATTCAATAAAGTGTTTGGAAGCTGCTGATGTATTTCTTTCAAAATTATTAGTGTTTGTGATATCATGCAAATGCTCTCTGATTCGTACCTTTAATTGCCTAGTTGTGCATCCAACATAAGATAAATTGCAAGCATCGCAATTAATTTTATAAACTATATTTTTTGAATTACAATTAATATATTTGTTAATCTTTGAACCTAAGAGTATTATCATTATTATTAAATTCCTTTGATATCTGTACGTGTTTACACATTTTGCAACAGGTAGCCCCACATTTGTAAAAACCCCTATTAGTAAGCCAATTGTCCCTAGGTTTTTTGCTACCAGACGAAAACATACTTGGTGACAATATATTGCCCAATGAAGAAGCTCTTCGGGATGCCACATTTACACCAGAAGTCAAAATTCATGGTAATTTGTCATCTTCATATAATATGGGTAAATATCTATTTACAGTTTTTTTAATGCCCAAAAATTGCAGACTATACTGAAAACAAATATATGGTTTCTTCTCTATATCCTTATTTTTCTTCTTGTCTATTGAAGATGGCATAATTAATTCCTCCCGTTTTTTTGTTTGTACTATACGCTGTGCTCTATTAAGTGTCCAATTGGGGTACTCACGATTTTTCAATTTGTCGGTAACACGTTCGAATTCATTTTTTAGAACGTCATTTGAGCTACAATTACGTTTAATTCAAGTGTATTCACCCACTGGAATTGATTTTATTGTTTGTTGTTTATTATGACTACTCGATGCATGTAAGATGGTGTTCCCACTAAGTGGTTTATGATGCGTTTTTGTACAAATAAATTCACCATCTATGCCCATCAAATTTAAATCCAGAAAAGAAATGTTCTTAGGATCACTTTTATAAGTGAATTGGATTTTATATTTGTTAGAGTTTAGGTATTCCACCAAACTCGGTATGGCAGATATATCTCCACCCCAAATAATTAGGGTATCATCGATATATCTGCCATACCAAATTAAACTCTCAAGGAAAGGAGTAGATATGGAATATACAAATTCCAATTCCCAAAAGGACATGACAAGGTTGGCAAGAGAGGGTGAAAATTTTGCACCCATCACCGCACCCCTTTGTTGTAAAAAGAATTCTCCATCAAACATAAAAAAATGATGTGACATGAGAAATGAAACTACCTGTAAGATATAATTCTGTAGTTTGTCAGAAAAATTACTAAATTTACGAAAATTATACTGTAATGCCCGGATTGCCACTTCATGAAAAATGCAAGTATACAATGAAATTACATCACATGTGAGCCACGTATAATTAGAAGACCACATTTTTTTGGAAAAAGTACCCAAAATCTATTTGGAGTCTTTGATGTATGCTGGAGTTCGTTGAACTAAAGGTTGAAGTAATGAATCCACCCATTGACATAGGTGTTCATTGGTAGATCCAATGCCCGACACTATTGGTCGCATTGGGGGAATACCATCTGACTTATGTATTTTAGGAACTCCATGAATTATGGGTAAAACAGGATTTTTCACTTCCAAATATTCAGCCTGACTGGTTGTCAGTACTCCCAAACTGAGACCTTCTTTGATGATAGCACTATTTTTATCACTTATTTCTTTTGATGGATTATATCTTAGTTTTTTATAGGTGGTGTCATCTGACAATAATTCCATCATCTTACAGTGGTAATCTGATGAATTTAATACCACTACTACTCCACCCTTGTCAGACATTTTTATAACCAGGCTAGAAATTTCCTTTAATTCATTTAAAGTATTCCGTTGTTTGATAGATAGATTTCTATTCGCTTTATGTGAATATTTAGTCTGGTTATAGAGAATGTGTAACTCCTTCTCTACCATCTCCTGAAACCGCTCCATGCAATTTGATCTAGTTTGTATTGGATAAAAGTATGGAATTTTAGTCGCGAAAACAGGTAAAGGTGGATCTAAATCCCGCAAATACCACAATTTCGATTCCAGTGGGTGAATACACTCGAATTAAACGTAATTGTAGCTCAAATGACGTTCTAAAAAATGAATTCGAACGTGTTACCAACAAATTGAAAAATCGTGAGTACCCCAATTGGACACTTAATAGAGCACAGCGTATAGTACAAACAAAAAAACGGGAGGAATTAATTATGCCATCTTCAATAGACAAGAAGAAAAATAAGGATATAGAGAAGAAACCATATATTTGTTTTCAGTATAGTCTGCAATTTTTGGACAATAAAAAAATTGTAAATAAATATTTACCCATATTATATGAAGATGACAAATTAGCACAAATTTTGACTTCTGGTGTAAATGTGGTATCCCGAAGAGCTCCTTCATTGGGAAATATATTGTCACTAAGTATGTTTTCGTCTGGTAGCAAAAAACCTAGGGACAATTGGCTTACTAATAGGGGTTTTTACAAAGGTGGGGCTACCTGTTGCAAAATGTGTAAACACGTACAGATATCTAAGGGATTTAATAATAACGATAATACTCTTTGGTTCAAAGATTAACAAATATATTAATTGTAATTCAAAAAATATAGTTTATAAAATTAATTGCGATGCTTGCAATTTATCTTATGTTGGATGCACAACTAGGCAATTAAAGGTACGAATCAGAGAGCATTTGCATGATATCACAAACACTAATAATTTTGAAAGAAATACATCAGCAGCTTCCAAACACTTTATTGAATGTCATGGTAGGAGTACGTCCCATTTTACAATACAGGGAATTGAACGTGTGAGTCCTTTATCTCGGGGGGGAGACACCAGGCGGCGCCTCCTTACTCGAGAGGCGTTTTGGATTTATCAACTAAATACGAGATATCCAAGTGGTCTAAATAAGAGACATGATTCGATGTTGCATTACTATTAATGATTTTATTTTTACCCAAGGTGTCATACCTAGTTGATCAAACCATCTACTACAAAATCAATCGGGCAACTCCACATGAAACAAACCTACAATATACAGGAGTTCAAATGCACCTGGATTCAAAAAATCCCAATGACTCACAAAAAACAATTTTCTTGTGCAAAATCCATTAAATTTATTAAGTGTCCTCATAAAAACCACATATATATACAAAACAATGAGTACATAAGGTGGAAGACTGACATCAAAATCACTTGTACAGTTGGTAATCATAACAACTAACACCATATAGGTGAAGCGGACGAGAGGCAATGCCTGATGTCATAGTATAACATTACAGGGATAACAATGTATCTTGAAAGAACTGTGTGTAGGGACACATCTGATCCCAATCTGCATAATGCACAGGGAGAACAAGGCTCACCAATAGTATACCTGAGACCTCCCTAATTACCCAGTCTTTTTGGTACCATGCCAAAACATCCTAGTATAGAACTAGAAATCTCTTACACATGTGGGAGTTACAGGTGAAAATTGTTTTTTGTGAGTCATTGGGATTTTTATTATTATTATATAAATTATTATATGTGATGTTTTTTTATACACAGGACCTTTCCTGGGTATCACGTGATGTATATATGTATTTTCATTGGTCAGTCTCATATATATAGCCAAGCTAGGTTAGAGACTGGATATGGTTTTGACAAAGACCATGTAGGTCGAAGCGCGTAGCCTTTGTATCATCTTGTTGCTCAGGTGCGGTTATATGGAGAGTCCTATCATGTGTTATTTTAATGATCTACAATAAAGAAGAATTTTATGCAGCTGGAGCTAACTTTCTTTCCTATTTCCTGACGTTGGTCCGCACGGAGCTCCGTGAATCTGCAAGAGTTTACTGGTGAGCTGGCTTTTTCTTTCTATTTACTTCACATGCGTATAGTCGTTCTGTATCACAAAGGTTTTGGTGGCATCCTCCCCACAAAGAAGTCTCACATTCCAATTTATCCTTTATCCTTTTTTATTTCATAGAATCATAGAATCGTAGAGTTGGAAGGGACCTCCTGGGCCATCTGGTCCAACCCCCTGCTCAAAGCAGGATTCGCTAAATCATCCCAGTCAGATGTCTGTCCAGTCTCTGTTTGAAGACTTCCATTAAAGGAGAACTCACCACTTCTCGTGGCAGCTTGTTCCACTCATTGGTCACTCTAACTGTCAAAAAGTTTTTTCTAATATCTAATCTGTGTCTCCTCCCATTCAGTTTCATCCCATTGCTTCTAGTCTTTCCTTGTGCAAATGGGAATAAAGATGATCCTTCTACAATGTGACAGCCCTTTAGATATTTGTAGACAGCTATTAAGTCTCCTCTCAGTCTTCTCTTTTGCAAACTAAACAATCCCAAATCCTGCAACCTTTCCTCATAAGACAGGACTGCTTTATATGTCTTTTCGTTAATTCAATTTTGCAATCTTTTTTAAGCACTGTAATTCTTTTCTGAATATTCAATCTAAAATTGAATAAGTTTGTTCTTCATTGATCTAACGCATCCACGATCTTGAGGAGAGAAAATAGTTTGATTTTGTTACCTTATAGCCAGAGTGTAACTAGTAAACCATGCAGGAGCTTGGGAAAACTGAGCATGCATGTGAACCAGTAACTGTATCTCGCTTGCCCGGTAAAACACTGACTGGTAGCAGCGTAATGCTGGGCGTGCTTCTGGGGACCATCTGTGGGATGCACTTAGCTTAATGTTGGTCTATTGTGATAGGTGAGAGGATGAATGAGTGGGAATTGGAGTCCCCTTTATAGTTGTATCTAAGGCATGTCTGTTGTGAACGACACATACAGTATGTAAAAATTGGTTATGTGAATTTTAAATTGTGTTATTGCTTTCCTAACCTTGTTCTCCAACCGTCTGCACAAGACGGATCAGCTCACACAATTTGATCAAAATATACACTGAGAACCTCAAATGAATAAGTATAGTTTATATGGCAGTAAGTCATTTAATTGTAATTCATATTGTATAATAAATGCTAATGTCTAAGCAGTTGTAATGGGCGTCTGTATCTTTATTTTTTATGTAAGTAGCCATTGAGCTGTTTGTATATTGACACCTTTAATTCTTTAAATACCTGTTCATTTCACTGAACAAAAATGTTTTTTAACCCCTTTCCCACCCGAGATGTATCCATACAGTGGGTATGGAAAGTATTCAGACCCCTTTAAATTTTTCACTCTTTGTTTCATTGCAGCCATTTGGTAAATTTAAAAAATGTCATTTCTTTTCTCATTAATGTACACTCTGCACCCCATCTTGACTGAAAAAAAACAGAAATGTAGAATTTTTGCAAATTTATTAAAAAAGAAAAACTGAAATATCACATGGTCATAAGTATTCAGACCCTTTGCTCAGACACTCATATTTCAGTCACATGCTGTCCATTTCCTTGTGATCCTCCTTAAGATGATCCTACTCCTTCATTGGAGTTCAGCTGTGTTTAATTAAACTGATAGGAATTGATTTATAAAGACACTCACCTGTCTATATAAGACCTCACAGCTCACAGTGCTTGTCAGACCAAATGAGAATCATGAGGTCAAAGGAACTGGCCAAGGAGCTCAGAGACAGAATTGTGGCAAGGCACACATCTGGCCAAGATTACAAAAGAATTCCTGAGGTACTCAAGGTTTCTAAGAGCACAGTGGCCCCCATAATCCTTAAATGGAAGAAGTTTTGGACCACCAGAAGTCTTCCTAGACCTGGCCGTCCAGCCAAACTGAGCAATCATGGGAGAAGAGCCTTGGTGAGAGAGGTAAAGAAGAACTCCAAGACCTCTGTGGCTGATCTCCACAGATGCAGTAGGGAGATGGGAGAAAGTTTCACAAAGTCAACTATCACTGCAGCCCTTCACCAGTCAAGCCTAAATCATCCGATCTCAATTCCAGTCAATTTTGCATTGAAAAGTCAAACAGCGCTCCTTCCCTTTGAGCTTTGCCATGCGCCTAAACAGTGGTTTACCTGCATATATGGTGCATCAGCATACTCAGGACAAATTGTACAACAACTTTTGGGGTCCAATTTCTCTTGTTACTCTTGGTAAAATAAAACAAATTGGATCTGAATTAAATTTTTTGTGAAAAAAAGTTAAATGTTCATTTTTTTAAACATTCCAAAAATTCCTGTGAAGCACTTGAAGGGTTAATAAACTTCTTGAATGTGGTTTTGAGCACATTGTGGGGTGCAGTTTTTAGAATGGGATCACTTTTTGTTATTTTCTATCATATAGACCCCTGAAAGTGACTTCAAAAGTGATGTGGTCCCTAAAAAAAATGGTTTTGTAAATTTTGTTGTAAAAATGAAAAATTGCTGGTCAACTTTTAACCCTTATAACTTCATAACAAAAAAAAAAATTTGGTTCCAAAATTGTGCTGATGTAAAGTGGACATGTGGAAAATGTTGCTTATTAATTATTTTGTGCGACATTTTTCTGTGATTTAAGGGCATGAAAATTTAAAGTTGGAAAATTGCGAAATGTTCAAAATTTTTACCAAATTTTTGTTTTTTTCACAAATAAACGCAAGACAATATCAAAGAAATGTTATCACTATCATGAAGTACAATTTGTCACAAGAAAACGGTCAGAATCACCGGGATCCATGGAAGCATTCCAGAGTTATTACCTCATAAAGGGACAGTGGTCAGAATTGTAAAATTGGCCTGGTCATTAACATGCAAACCACCCTTGGGTGTAAAGGGGTTAAAGGCCTAAATTCCCCTGTACACATTAGACAAAAGTTGGCTGAACCTGCTGAATTTGGAAAGGGGGTATGCGTATAAGGAGAATGAGCAAATAGGCTTCCCAACTCTCCCTCAAAAATTGATATTGGTGGACATATTGATTGGGCAGTTGAAATACGAAAGTTTGATCCTTTTGTTTATAAAAGGAGATAAGCTGGTGACAAACTTGTCTGGCAGTGGCTTATTCCCTTTCCCATGTGAAATCACAAGAAGGCTTAGGTGACCTGAGCATTCAAATGTTTGGGGGACTCGGGAGAAACATGGCTGTTAGCTGCACAAGTGTTGTGCATGGCCATCTAGAAAACAACGTGTATGTATTTTTCCTAATGGCTTATGGAGCACCCCCAGGGCTTGTGGGGTTTTACTCAGTACCAGGCCGGTGACTTAAAGGGGAAGTGTCACGGTGGCAGTGAGTGTACATGTAAAATAAGAGGATTGATGCTGAATAAAGTTTATGTGTAGATAAGTTCGTGAAGCCACCTGTGGTATCTAGTCAGAAGGGGACCAGCGCTGCAGTGCAGATCCTCTGGGACAGATGGTGTGGTGCAGCAGAAGTGTAATAGCTCTCCACAGGCAGAGCTGTAGTCCCAGGGCAGATGAGAATTGAAGTTGAGGTAGATGGTGTAGTGTTTAGGCACAGAGATGTAGCAGTGCTGAGTAGGTGAAGCAGGAAGAAGGCAGAGAGACACATGCAGAATGCAGTTCCAAAGCTTTACTCATGTTTCAGGCATACACAGGTGCCCACTTCAGTGCCGTGTCCTCCAGATAAGGGGCTCAGCCAACTCCCAGTCAGATGGAGCACACCTTTCCAGCACTTCCTTCTGTATGTGCCTTTACTGGGCGTCTCCTTACTAGCGCTAATCTGAAGTACTTGCCGTTATGAATTACACTCAAGTTCGTCTTTCTTGCTGTTACTTAGAACTCTACTCGCATGACAGGTAGCTGTAGCCTACTTCAGGGACTCCCTACAATCATGTCCCGACTCACACACGTTGCTACTGTGTCATCGAGTCTTAGGTGGGAATAAAGTGGTCACAACTTCTATTCCTCCGGTTTCTGCTGTAGAACCATTAGCATTCTCACAGCCTCGGATACCGGCACCTGGCCTTTGGCGCATTAACTTAGGGAAGGCTCTGCTCTAGCCCTAGTCCCCAGTTCTCTCCTCCACACGTCCTGTCCTTTCCTTTCTATCCTTCTGAAGAACTGATCCTTCTGTTCTTCTCTACTTCCCAGCAGCTCCAGCTCACAGGAGGCTGCTGCATAAACGTCCTCTCTCTGCTTCCCCCTCTGGGGAACTGAACCTCACTTGCTATCAGTTTTCCCCTTTTCTAGTGCAAACTAAGCTCCACCCACCTCCCAGCACCATTCATGAACCAAGTAGGGGTCATAGAGGGTGCCCTGCTGTTCTAAGGCTTTCGTGCTGGGTGCAGGTGCTGGAGTCTGGTCAGATGTCCCCATCTTACCTAGGAAGTGGGATACCACACCTCAGGAGGAGGTGCAGTACTTCTGTGGCGACTGAACCCTCAGGGGCGCCACACTTACAGGTCAAATCTGTCACCTGGAAAAGACTGCGGCATCTGTATATCACTATTCAGAGGGTGCCACGCACATATTACTTAGAATCTGAATCTTATTTCTTGTTTTGTAAATACATGAAAATAAAAAAATAGATGCTGTCAGTGTCCATATGTTTTTGTTTAATTGTGCGGCTTAGGGTATTCATCAGCAGTTTATTTTGGTCTCTCACTTTCTTGGCATCAAGCTGCTTTATATAAGAATTAAAAGTGATCCTTTAATATACAAATTAAATTATAGCTGCAGTAACAACAGGTCTCCATTGAAATAGAATGGCTTAAAATAATCCACTGAGTTTAGTAACTGTATTGCTGAAATAAATGTGGGAACTAGGTAGACAGGCACTGACACAAGGCTGAACCATTAGATATCAGCTCTCAATGGCATATCTGATTCACTAAGTTCATGTAAAGCTCTGGCCACTAGTGTTGAGCGATACTTTCCGATATTGAGAAATATCGGATCGGATTGGATCGGCCGATACCCAAAAAGTATCGGGTATCGCCGATTCCGATACTGGAAACCCCATTCAAGTCAATGGGACAGAAATATCGGAATTAAAAACCCCTTTCTTTACTTGCACATCCAGTTCGGGAGGGGGGAAGAGTGTGCGCTGTGTGTGGGCGGACACTGTGCGTGTCTGTGTGTGCCGGCGGGGTCTGTACGGGCCTCTCGGGGGTCTGTGCGGGCCTGCCGGTGGTCTGTGCGGGCTGCCGGGGGTCTGTGAGGGCCTGCCGGGGGTCTGTGCAGGCCTGCCGGGGGTCTGTGCGGGCCTGCCGGGGGGTCTGTGCGGGCCTGCCGGGGTCTGTGCGGGCTACCGGGGGTTGTGTGTGTGTGCAGGCATCGTCCGATGGGACTACAAGTCCCATCGGGCTATGCCTGCTACAATGACAGTGATTGACACATTAGCCAAAGATGGGACAGTAGTAGTCCCATCATCTGGCTAATGTGTTGAATGTAAAAAAAAACCATACATACATACTACATATATACTACATTCATACAACATACATACATACTACATACATACTTCATATATACTACATTCATACAACATACATACATACTACATACTACATACATACTTCATATATACTGCATTTATACAACATACATACTACATACAAACTACATATATACTACATTCATACAACATACATACATACTACATACATACTTCATATATACTACATTCATACAAAATACATACATACTACATATATACTACATTCATACAACATACATACATACTACATACATACTTCATATATACCACATTCATACAACATACATACTACATACATACTACATATATACTACATTCATACAACATACATACTACATATATACTACATTCATACAACATACATACATAGGACATACTACATACATACTACATACATAGAACATACATAAAACATGCTACAGACATACAACATACATACTACATACATACTACATACAATACATTCATACATTCATACAATACATACATATAGACATACAGTACATATAACATAGAGTACATACTCACCATCACTTGTCACTTTGATCCCCGAAGCCAGTGTCATCTGTAAAAAATATTAAAATAACAAACAACCAATATACTCCCTGATCCACAGAAATCCATGAGTGTCCCACAACGATTTCCCGTGGAGAACAGCAGCATCAGCTGATGCCACCGCTCTCTAGGGGCCCCAGGAATATAATGACGGGAGGTAGGTATCCTACCGCACTGTATTCCTCCACCACTGTAAAAAAAATAATCCCTAGTCTCACTTTTGGCATTTCTGTGTGAGAAAGTTCCCACGCAGCTTTTGCCATAAAGTGAGATCAGTGAACTATAGTAACCTCTCAGTGATGCACTGCAGGAGATCGTCATGGGACACTCATGGATTTCTGCGGATCAGGGAGTATATTGCTTGTTTGTTATTTTAATATTTTTTACAGTGAGATGACACTGGCTTCGGGGATCAAAGTGACAAGTGATGGTGAGTATGTACTCTATGTTATATGTACTGTACGTCTATATGTATGTATGTATTGTATGAATGTATGAATGTATTGTATGTAGTATGTATGTAGTATGTATGTATGTTGTATGAATGTAGTATACAGTGGGGCAAAAAAGTATTTAGTCAGTCAGCAATAGTGCAAGTTCCACCGCTTAAAAAGATGAGAGGCGTCTGTAATTTACATCATAGGTAGACCTCAACTATGGGAGACAAACTGAGAAAAAAAAATCCAGAAAATCACATTATCTGTTTTTTTTTCATTTTATTTGCATATTATGGTGGAAAATAAGTATTTGGTCAAAAACAAGCAATCAAGATTTCTGGCTCTCACAGACCTGTAACTTCTTCTTTAAGAGTCTCCTCTTTCCTCCACTCATTACCTGTAGTAATGGCACCTGTTTAAACTTGTTATCAGTATAAAAAGACACCTGTGCACACCCTCAAACAGTCTGACTCCAAACTCCACTATGGTGAAGACCAAAGAGCTGTCAAAGGACACCAGAAACAAAATTGTAGCCCTGCACCAGGCTGGGAAGACTGAATCTGCAATAGCCAACCAGCTTGGAGTGAAGAAATCAACTGTGGGAGCAATAATTAGAAAATGGAAGACATACAAGACCACTGATAATCTCCCTCGATCTGGTGCTCCACGCAAAATCCCACCCCGTGGGGTCAGAATGATCACAAGAACGGTGAGCAAAAATCCCAGAACCACGCGGGGGGACCTAGTGAATGAACTGCAGAGAGCTGGGACCAATGTAACAAGGCCTACCATAAGTAACACACTACGCCACCATGGACTCAGATCCTGCAGTGCCAGACGTGTCCCACTGCTTAAGCCTGTACATGTCCGGGCCCGTCTGAAGTTTGCTAGTGAGCATTTGGATGATCCAGAGGAGTTTTGGGAGAATGTCCTATGGTCTGATGAAACCAAACTGGAACTGTTTGGTAGAAACACAACTTGTCGTGTTTGGAGGAAAAAGAATACTGAGTTGCATCCATCAAACACCATACCTACTGTAAAGCATGGTGGTGGAAACATCATGCTTTGGGGCTGTTTCTCTGCAAAGGGGCCAGGACGACTGATCCGGGTACATGAAAGAATGAATGGGGCCATGTATCGTGAGATTTTGAGTGCAAACCTCCTTCCATCAGCAAGGGCATTGAAGATGAAACGTGGCTGGGTCTTTCAACATGACAATGATCCAAAGCACACCGCCAGGGCAACGAAGGAGTGGCTTCGTAAGAAGCATTTCAAGGTCCTGGAGTGGCCTAGCCAGTCTCCAGATCTCAACCCTATAGAAAACCTTTGGAGGGAGTTGAAAGTCCGTGTTGCCAAGCGAAAAGCCAAAAACATCACTGCTTTAGAGGAGATCTGCATGGAGGAATGGGCCAACATACCAACAACAGTGTGTGGCAACCTTGTGAAGACTTACAGAAAACGTTTGACCTCTGTCATTGCCAACAAAGGATATATCACAAAGTATTGAGATGAAATTTTGTTTCTGACCAAATACTTATTTTCCACCATAATATGCAAATAAAATGAAAAAAAAAACAGACAATGTGATTTTCTGGATTTTTTTTCTCAGTTTGTCTACCATAGTTGAGGTCTACCTATGATGTAAATTACAGACGCCTCTCATCTTTTTAAGTGGTGGAACTTGCACTATTGTTGACTGACTAAATACTTTTTTGCCCCACTGTATATGTAGTATGTATGTAGTATGCATGTATGTATGTTGTATGAATGTAGTATATATGTAGTATGTATGTAGTATGTATGTATGTTGTATGAATGTAGTATATATGAAGTATGTATGTAGTATGTTGTATGAATGTAGTATATATGTAGTATGTATGTATGTATGTTGTATAAATGTAGTATATATGTAGTATGTATGAAGTATGTATGTATGTATGTTGTATGAATGTGGTATATATGTAGTATGTATGTATGTATGTTGTATGAATGTAGTATATATGTAGTATGTATGTAGTATGTATGTATGTATGTTGTATGAATGTAGTATATATGTAGTATGTATGTATGAATGTAGTAAATATGTAGTATGTATGTTGTATGAATGTAGTATATATGAAGCATGTATGTAGTATGTATGTATGTTGTATGAATGTAGTATATATGTAGTATGTAGTATGTAGTATGTATGCATGTTGTATGAATGTAGTATATATGTATTATGTATGTATGAATGTAGTATATATGAAGTATGTATGTAGTATGTATGTATGAATGTAGTATATATGTAGTATGTATGTATGTATGTTGTATAAATGTAGTATATATGTAGTATGTATGAAGTATGTATGTATGTATGTTGTATGAATGTGGTATATATGTAGCATGTATGTAGTATGTAGTATGTATGTATGTATGTTGTATGAATGTAGTATATATGTAGTATGTATGTAGTATGTATGTATGTTGTATGAATGTAGTATATATGTAGTATGTATGTATGAATGTAGTAAATATGTAGTATGTATGTTGTATGAATGTAGTATATATGAAGCATGTATGTAGTATGTATGTATGTTGTATGAATGTAGTATATATGTAGTATGTAGTATGTAGTATGTATGCATGTTGTATGAATGTAGTATATATGTATTATGTATGTATGAATGTAGTATATATGTAGTATGTATGTTGTATGAATGTAGTATATATGAAGTATGTATGTAGTATGTATGTATGAATGTAGTATATATGTAGTATGTATGTATGTATGTTGTATAAATGTAGTATATATGTAGTATGTATGAAGTATGTAGTATGTATGTATGTATGTATGTTGTATGAATGTAGTATACAGTGGGGCAAAAAAGTATTTAGTCAGTCAGCAATAGTGCAAGTTCCACCACTTAAAAAGATGAGAGGCGTCTGTAATTTACATCATAGGTAGACCTCAACAATGGTAGACAAACTGAGAAAAAAAAATCCAGAAAATCACATTGTCTGTTTTTTTTTCATTTTATTTGCATATTATGGTGGAAAATAAGTATTTGGTCAGAAACAAAATTTCATCTCAATACTTTGTGATATATCCTTTGTTGGCAATGACAGAGGTCAAACGTTTTCTGTAAGTCTTCACAAGGTTGCCACACACTGTTGTTGGTATGTTGGCCCATTCCTCCATGCAGATCTCCTCTAGAGCAGTGATGTTTTTGGCTTTTCGCTTAGCAACACGGACTTTCAACTCCCTCCAAAGGTTTTCTATAGGGTTGAGATCTGGAGACTGGCTAGGCCACTCCAGGACCTTGAAATGCTTCTTACGAAGCCACTCCTTCGTTGCCCTGGCGGTGTGCTTTGGATCATTGTCATGTTGAAAGACCCAGCCACGTTTCATCTTCAATGCCCTTGCTGATGGAAGGAGGTTTGCACTCAAAATCTCACGATACATGGCCCCATTCATTCTTTCATGTACCCGGATCAGTCGTCCTGGCCCCTTTGCAGAGAAACAGCCCCAAAGCATGATGTTTCCACCACCATGCTTTACAGTTGGTATGGTGTTTGTTGGATGCAACTCAGTATTCTTTTTCCTCCAAACACGACAAGTTGTGTTTCTACCAAATAGTTCCAGTTTGGTTTCATCAGACCAAAGGACATTCTCCCAAAACTCCTCTGGATCATCCAAATGCTCTCTAGCAAACTTCAGACGGGCCCGGACATGTACAGGCTTAAGCAGTGGGACACGTCTGGCACTGCAGGATCTGAGTCCATGGTGGCGTAGTGTGTTACTTATGGTAGGCCTTGTTACATTGGTCCCAGCTCTCTGCAGTTCATTCACTAGGTCCCCCCGCGTGGTTCTGGGATTTTTGCTCACCGTTCTTGTGATCATTCTGACCCCACGGGGTGGGATTTTGCGTGGAGCACCAGATCGAGGGAGATTATCAGTGGTCTTGTATGTCTTCCATTTTCTAATTATTGCTCCCACAGTTGATTTCTTCACTCCAAGCTGGTTGGCTATTGCAGATTCAGTCTTCCCAGCCTGGTGCAGGGCTACAATTTTGTTTCTGGTGTCCTTTGACAGCTCTTTGGTCTTCACCATAGTGGAGTTTGGAGTCAGACTGTTTGAGGGTGTGCACAGGTGTCTTTTTATACTGATAACAAGTTTAAACAGGTGCCATTACTACAGGTAATGAGTGGAGGAAAGAGGAGACTCTTAAAGAAGAAGTTACAGGTCTGTGAGAGCCAGAAATCTTGATTGCTTGTTTCTGACCAAATACTTATTTTCCACCATAATATGCAAATAAAATGAAAAAAAAACAGACAATGTGATTTTCTGGATTTTTTTTTCTCAGTTTGTCTCCCATAGTTGAGGTCTACCTATGATGTAAATTACAGACGCCTCTCATCTTTTTAAGTGGTGGAACTTGCACTATTGCTGACTGACTAAATTCTTTTTTGCCCCACTGTATGTAGTATGTATGTAGTATGTATGTATGTATGTTGTATGAATGTGGTATATATGTAGTATGTATGTAGTATGTAGTATGTATGTATGTTGTATGAATGTAGTATATATGTAGTATGTATGTTGTATGAATGTAGTATATATGAAGCATGTATGTAGTATGTATGTTGTATGAATGTAGTATATATGTAGTATGTATGATGTATGTAGTATGTATGTATGTATGTTGTATGAATGTAGTATATATGTAGTAAGTATGTAGTATGTAGTATGTTGTATGAATGTAGTATATATGAAGTATGTATGTAGTATGTAGTATGTATGTATGTTGTATGAATGTAGTATATATGAAGTATGTATGTAGTATGTATGTTGTATGAATGTAGTATATATGAAGTATGTATGTAGTATGTATGTATGTTGTATGAATGTAGTATATATGAAGTATGTATGTAGTATGTAGTATGTATGTTGTATGAATGTAGTATATATGTAGTATTTACGTATGGTTTTTTTTTACATTCAACACATTAGCCGGATGATGGGACTACTACTGTCCCATCATTGGCTAATGTGTCAATCACTGTCATTGTAGCAGGCATAGCCCGATGGGACTTGTAGTCCCATCGGACGATGCCTGCAAACACACACAACCTCCGGCAGACCCGTACAGACCCCCGGCAGCCCGCACAGACCCCCGGCAGGGCCGCACAGACTCCCGGCAGCCCACATAGACCCCTGGCAGGCCCGTACAGACCCCCGGCAGCCCGCACAGATCTCCGTCAGCCCGTACAGACCCCCGGCAGGCCCGTACAGACCCCCAGCAGCCCATACAGACCCCCGGCAGGCCCACACAGACCCCCGGCAGCCCGCACAGACCCCCGGCAGGCCCGCACAAACCCCCAGCAGCTCGCACAGACCCCCAGCAGGCCCGCACAGACCCCCGGCAACCCGCACAGACCCCCAGCAGGCCCGCAGAGACCCCCGGCAGGCCCGCACAGACCGCGCATCATGATGCGCACAGACCGCGCATCATGATGACATCATTTCAGCAGCCAATCACAGCCACAACACTGGCTCATTGTATTATGGGAACTTCCGATTCCGGTATCCGATATTGTAAAAATATTGGTACTCGGTATCGGAATTCCGATACAGCGAATATCGGTCGATACCCGATATTTGCAGTATCGGAATGCTCAACACTACTGGCCACACTATTTTTAGGGCTAATATTTAGCCGAACACTAAGAGAAATTTATTAAGCCAAGAGTTAAATTCTTTGCACCAAATTTATTATGTGTTGTAGACATTTTCTGTGACTTATCCAATGAGGAGACTTTGGTTGGAGAGATGATGCAAGTTGGCTGCAAAAGAATCCAAAAGTATAAATCTCTGCCACAAATTTACCCAACTGACCAGTGGTGTAAACGTACACAACACAGTCAAAGGGCGCAGTCAGATTTGTTCGGATTCGGTTCCGAATACGATCGGAATCGAATGTTGTTTTTGCAATATTTGTTGAACGCAGCCAAATGACATTGGAGTCAATGGGAGCAGAAATTACCGAATATGTTTGGAACCGATCATAAGACAAACATTCGGCACATAATATTCGAATATGGCCCGAATATGTCAAAATTAGATTCGGGGCCAAAATCCGAACAAATTTGCTCATCTCTAGTCAGATGGCCATAAAAATTGGAGCGAGATCGGAATGTAGTGTACTGTCCAGTCGCTCTCCCAACCCGAACATGACAGCTGCCAGTGATGCACCCCAGAGGCCGTGGGATACTCGGCATTGGGCCGGTTAACTTCAATGGGAAATGTCACAGTGGCAGTGGCCTGGTCCGTGGCCTCAGGTGGTCATGTAAAAAGGGTTTAATTGAATGGGGATAAAGTTTAAGTAGTGATTCGTGATGCCACCTTTGGTTTCTGGTCAGATTGACCAGCGCTGCAGTGTTGCTTCTCTGGGACAGATGTTGTGGTGCAGCTGAGATGTAGAAGCTCTCCACAGGTAGAGCTGTAGTCCAAGGGCAGTTGAGATGAGTTGGTAGATGGTGAGGTAGTGTGGAGAGAAGGACGTAGTAGAGGCGCAGGGAAAGAGACAAAGGAGTCAGTTGAGTGCAGTTCTAATGGCTTTACTCACAGTTCTGGTGCACACAGATGCCGGCTTCAATGCTGTGTTCTCCAGGTGAGGGGTCCAGCCAACTTCCAGATAAGATGAAGTGCACCTTTCCAGCTTTCCCTGTCAGTGTGTGCCTCTCCTGGCCGTTACCAAACAATATGCTGCTAAAACTCCTTCCTTCCACTCCAGCACTTCACAGTTATCGTTCTGGACCAGCAGCTGCGAATCCTGTTCAGACAACGCCTCACCATCTCTGTGATTCTATATAGCGCCTTTCCAGTCGGACTAACTGTGGTAGGGGTAATGGTCCATAAAGTAACCAAAGCTATCGGCTTGCTAGTGGCACCCTGAGGAATGCGAACTAGGCTAGGGGCCGTTCCCTTGTGATGGCCTGGTTTCTTCCTCCATCTGATGGCAGTCAGCGTGGAACGAGCCCCACGGGATACACTTTCCAACCGTGTCTCTAGAAGAACCAATCTTTCCTATGGAGAACCTTCCGTTTAAGTCCGCTCCATCCAGCAACTCATGGTGCAAGTCTCCCTCCTAAACTACGCTCCGCCCACCTCCCAGCACTCCTCGTGTTCCAAGCAGGGAGCCATAAAGGGTGCTATGCTACACTACCAGTGTGTGGGATTTGGGTGTTCGAGTCTGGTAGGGTGCACTCACCTTACCTGGTCGTGGGATACCACACCTCTGGGTGAGGTGCAGTACCTCTGTGGCGACTGGACCCTCAGGAGCGCAACATTCCCCCCTGTTTAACCCAGCACGTCCGCGGGCTGAAAATAAAGCATAGATGTTACAGGGGAACATACAAATATTTTTTTCAAACAATACAACCAGCAGTTAACAATACTATATATTACTAATAAAACTTCTTCTCTTGCGAGAGGTACCTTTACTGTAAACGTTACAAACTAGTCTTACCTTTATTATTCAACAAGCTACTTCCTGGTGACAACCGCCAACTATGGTTCATCACCTGCCCAAAAAGCTTTATTCGTTAACTTTACATTTTTATCAAATACTACTGTACCCTCTTCTGTAGAAAAGTGCTAACACTATAAAATACTAGACATTGATACAAGAATATAAAGTGCAATTATTCTTGTAAGTAGTAGACACTATCCCAGCCGGGTTGTCTTGCAGTGTCCTTTTTGCTGGTGAAGTACCAGCTCCAAACCTCCAACGGTGGTCCTGGGTGGGCTGCAGGACTTACTGGTACTTTTCTTTGGACCCAGTCTTCGGCCACACCTGCGGGTTTTTGTTCAGGTCTGATGTAGTCCTTGTTCTGCAGAGGTTCAGGTAAAACCAAGAGGAAGCACCTTAAGAGGCGCAAACTATGTACAAGAAAAGTTTTTGGATCACTTCAAGTTCATGATCACAGTAGTTCCTTCAATTTGAAAAACTGGGGTATTTGTGCCTACTGGGCAAACTGGGAAACAACAATGAGGGCACAACGGTGCCCATACCCTCCCAGGTAACTATTCAGAAATTATGAAGCATTCCTAATGGGGTTCACCTCCTGGGGTGTTTGAGACCTGGTAGCCTTTCTGCTTCCAGGGAAGCACTTCACGGCGACCTCCTGTAAAGGTGGTGGCGATGGTAGTACTTCTGTTTGGTGTAGTGGCTTGCTCTTGTGCCACCTGGGATTCTGTGGTTGCAGCCGCAGTCTGAGATACTGCGGTGGGGACTACAGCTGCCTTAGGTACAGCTGCTCCTGGTGAAGAGGTGGTGGCTTTGGCTTTCCCTCTTCCTGGGAGCAACACAGTGACCGGCCTGGCATCTGGTAGAGCTGCTGCTTTGGTGGCCTCCTCCTGTTGTTCATAGGCGGTTGCCAGTTCCGGAGGAATCATCCGGACATTAATGGCATACCACCCCCGAGTTCCCTGGTGACTGGTGAATGAAACGAATTCGCACGGGAACAAATTTCGGACTGGGTGCCCCTTTATCACATGAGCCTCCACATCCCACCGATTGACAAACAAATCTGGGAACTCCCTGGAGTCAAGGATGAAGCCGTACCCCTGTCCATTATCAAATTTTAGGACCCTGCCCCAGCCCACTGGTTCCCAGTCCTTCATGGTAGCGCCCCGAATTTGCCTCTTGGCCTGGAGGTCCCTTTCTTCCAGGACCAACCTGCGCAGCAACCTCTAACTCTTTATCCCTGGCAAACTGCTGAAGTTGTTGCCTGCAGTAATCATCTTCTGCCTAGGAGTAGCCTGCCGCGCCTGCCTCCTAGACTGGTTCCGCGCTGCCTGCGGGTGGTATGGGGCCTGGCATGACAATCTCCCCTCCGGGTGATGTCTTCCGGTCCCAGGTGAGGTCTAACACCACCTGGCCGGACCTGGGGGTTGGTGGGGGCCTAGTTGGACTTAACAGGGCCTCCAAGGATGCAGGGGCATCGGCGGTACCTGATTTCACTGCACCGCGCTGTTCCTCCACGGGGTCCGGTGTCAAGGACGCTGGAGTGGCTGCAGGATCCGGGGTGGACGGCACTGGAGAGCCGCTTCCTGTCGGTGACTGTGACAGTAGCGCCTCCTGGTCTCCGGCAGCAGGCTACGGAGGTACCATAGCTTCGGGCACCGGGGCTGGTGTCGGCTCCTGGAGAGCGTCTGGTACTGGTGACGGGGGTACTCCGGTGGTAGACCCCTCCTGCGTGTACTGCTGCTTTAGCTCCAGCATGGCCTGACGCTCTCTTAGATCTTTAAGCAGCTGGCCAATCTCCTTTAATTGGGCCATGTCCATGTCCCCCACTGGGCCAGAACCTGGTATTGCTAAGCTGGGCGAAGGATCATGCTCTTCCCCACATTCCGCAGGCCTCCTAGCATGCTCCAAATTGGCTGCTTAGGGAGGTGGCTTCTTCCTGGTGGACTTTCCCACCGCTGGGCTTTTCTCTTCCCCCAGGGAGCGGCATCTCTTCCCTTTTCCACCATACCAGGCAAGGGCTCGGACTCCCCTGGGCGTTGGCCATGACGCTGTAACGTAGTAATACAGGCAGAGGAAGCCCAGGATGGTTCGCGCCTTTTTCTGGGTGCCACCCACGATGACGCCTCTCTTCACCGCCATGGTGGCCATTTTCAGAGTCCATTTTACAGTCAATCATTTTGGTTCTTTTGCACATTTCAGCAATTTTCAATTGTAATAAATGTTCGGCACACAGGACCCGGTGATACTGGGTTTCGTCATCCTGTTCGTGACACCTAAATGACGAGCCCCAGAGGCCGTGGGATACTCGGTACTGGGCCGGTTAACTTCAATGGGCAATGTCATTGTGGCGGTGACCAGGTCAGTGGCCTCAGGCGGTCATGTAAAAGGGTTTAATTGAATGGGGATAAAGTTTATGTAGTGATTTGTGATGCCACCTTTGGTTTCTGGTCAGATTGACCAGTGCTGCAGTGTTGCTTCTCTGGGACAGATGTTGTGGTGCAGCTGAGATGTAGAAGCTCTCCACAGGTAGAGCTGTAGTCCCAGGGCAGTTGAGATGAGTTGGTAGATGGTGAGGTAGTGTGGAAAGGAGGACATAGCAGAGGCACAGGGAAAGCGACAAAGGAGTCAATTGAGTGCAGTTCCAATGGCTTTGCTCACAGTTCTGGTGCACACAGATGCCCGCTTCAATGCTGCGTTCTCCAGGTGAGGGGTCCAGCCAACTTCCAGATAAGATGAAATGTACCTTTCCAGCTTTCCCTGTCAGTGTGTGCCTTTCCTGGTCATTACCAAACAGTATGCTGCTAAAACTCCTTCCTTCCACTCCAGCACTTCACAGTTATTGTTCTGGGCAAGCAGCTGCGAATCCTGTTCAGACAACGCCTCACTGTCTCTGTGATTCTATATAGTGCATTTCCAGTCGGACTAACCGTGGTAGGGGCGATGGTACATAAAGTAACTAAAACTATCGGCTTGCTAGTGGCACCCTGAGGAATGCGAACTAGGCTAGGGGCCATTCCCTTGTGATGGGCTGGTTTCTTCCTCCATCTGACAGCAGTCAGCATGGAACGAGCCCCACGGGATACACTTTCCAACCATGTCTCTAGAAGAATCAATCTTTCCTACGGAGAACCTTCCGTTTAAGTCCGCTCCGTCCAGTAACTCCTGGTGCAAGTCAGGAGCTGCGCAGAACACGTCCTTCTACTTCCCTCCTTCAGAGGGATCTAACCTTGCTCTCTATCTTAGGATTCTCCCTCCTAAACTACGCTCCGCCCACCTCCCAGCACTCCTTGTGTTCCAAGCAGGGAGCCATAAAGGGTGTTCTGCTACACTACCAGTGTGTGTGGGATGTGGGTGTTGGAGTCTGGTTGGGTGCACTCACCTTACCTGGTCATGTGATACCACACCTCTGGGAGAGGTGCAGTACCTCTGTGGCGACTGGACCCACACATGTATCTCTTTGTTGGAATAGTCTGCCTGCCAGTCCGTTCACTGTATTCCGATCTTGCTCCAATTTTTACAGCTGTCTGACAGTGCCCTAAAGATGCATCAAATTTATCAAACACTGTGATTAATCTTGGTGCTCTGTTGTTCTTATCAGAATTCTTTTAACCTTTTTTGCCACTCCTGGCCAGCTCTGCCTTAGAGCGGTGGGCCGAGCTGGGATGTTATGAAACATGAACAAGCGCTCCAGACTAGTTAATAATAATTCCACACCATAAAATGGAGTAAAATATTCCAGAAATGTACCAGTGCCTGACTTCAAGAACATTTGTGGGGGGCATGTACTGCAATTGAAGGATACGCCAAAATCATTAAGAGGAGCATTTTACTGCAGCATACAGTTCATCGAGATTGATGAATCATGCCCTAATTTTACACTGTCTCTAAATGCAGCATCTTCTCACATGGGAACATGGTCTTAGTATGTTCTTGCATTCTAATCATGCGTGTAAATCCGCATGTGTTCGGTGAACCATGCATATTTACCACATTTAATGAATGGCTATGGGTGAAACAAGCGGCTCCGCTTCAGATAATTGACATGCTGTGGCTCGTAAACCCGCACCGCTGGTGAGTTTTCCGTAGCGTTGAATAGAAGCACAGTGGCCATGGGAATTTACTATAAATCCCATCCACTGTGCTTCTAACAGAGAACACAGCATTTCCGATGCAATGCATATGAGCTACATCCAAAATGCTGCTCTTCCTGATAGTGGGCTCAAACCCTTACTCTGCTAGAGGAGTTTCTGATTTCCAGTGCATTATTCACAGGATCGCTACAATTTCTCACAATTCCGATGAATTCACCCTCGGGAATGGCTTTGGCTACAGCTTTAGGATGACTACTGGCCTGGTGCATGATGGTATTGCCAGCTGGAGATTTGCAATACATAGAAGTGGATACTGTTTCTCCCAGGATACTCGACAATTGTAAATTTAGGAATGGAATGACTGAAGGATGGATGTTCCGGGCATACTGGATTACTATATGGTGACAATCTTCCTTTCTTTGCATAGATTCATTTAAAGCATGCTTGTATACCAACTCTGTAGAAAAGCATGGTCCTGCTGACCTTACAAGTTAAAACTGCTTTTTGTGCACATACCAGTCTAATATGTACTGGAACTGTCACAATTCTCAAGCTTTGTAACTTGACATTTGCTGTATTTTTGAATGAAAGGTTTCTTATGTTCCCTCACTTCTAAGTGGTCCACATCTTTTTTCCCACAATTGTGTGATAAATCATATAAATTGGCCCCTCAAACGTCCATACTCCATCTTAGAAGGCCTGGCAATTGCATCCCACGTGCATTAGCAGCACAGTAGTTGTGTGTAAGATCCAAGTGTGAATACTCCAGCAAGGAAAAAGCAGCATTTACTATGAGCTATCATCAAACAACCGATAAATATTTACATCAATTGACAAAGGTTTAAATGATCTATTCCAATCTCACCACTAAAGAACTGCTACAGTAAAATCCGCAAAAATATCTAAAGACTTCTGACCATTTCGTTCGCATTTGACAACTTTTATAGTTATTTTCGTTGCAGCTCCTGTCAAATCTCTGATACGACTGTCTTGTTGCTTTGATTTCCTAACATCAGAAAATGAAGGATAATGCAGAACAAAGTGGATATTGAGCTGTCACATGTCAAACTTTCTTCAGGAAACTGTATTTATAAACTACTGCCATCCTGTTGATACTGTATATATCTAAGTAATCTATTCTTTCGCGTCACATCAAGGATTCATGACCGTACAATGGGTTTGTTTTTGCACAGTCATAATATGGTGCCTACAGACTGCTAAGGGTCTATACTGTACTACTGTACCCCCTGATGTTGGCTCTAGCCAAAACGTGCGTCGGGGTTGACACCATCCCAGCAAAGTGTGACCTTTATGGGTAAATCTCAATCTTTGTTATCTTTGATCTTTAGCTAATTCGGAGCCTGATTATTGTGATTTTCACTTGGACATGTCCATTAAACATATATACTTGGACACGTGTCCATTATACATACTGTATATACAGTACTATAAAGCTGATGATGGCTCCTCTCTATGTACCTATTATCCTACTCCATTGTTATCTTTTAATTGATGTTGGATGATGTTGCTATTTGTTAGGCTATGGTTACACCACCATATTTTCTCTCTCATCAGGGAGAATCGATCGGATTAGGCTGATCACATTCTGATCAGCGTTTAACCCCTTACCTACAATTGACGTAATATTCCGTCCATGTGACCATGGACCTAATTACCATGGACGGAATATTACGTCATCGCGATCAGCGGCGCCCACGTGGTGAGCGCCGCTGATCGCAGCCGAGTGTCAGCTAATTATCATAGCTGACACCCGGCACAATGTGTCAGGGGCGGTCACGGACCACCCCCGACACGTTAACCCCTTGCACACCGCGATCAAACGCGATCGCGGTGTACCGGGGGTTAAAGGGAAGCATCGGCAGGGAGGGGGCTCCCTCCATGCTTCCCTGAGCCCCCCACGGCAGCGCAATGTGCAGCGCTGCTGCGGGGGGCTCCTTTCCTCCAGGCCCCCGAATCCAAGATGGCGATGGGGGCCTTCGGGGGCCTGAGGAAGCTGGCTTCCTCAGTGCCTGCAAAGCGCAGGCATGAGGAAGTCTGCAGCAGTGCCTGTGACAGATCGCTGATCTGTCACAGTGATCTGTGATGTGACAGATCAGCGATCTGTCACAGGACAGTGATGTCCCACCTGGGACAAGGTAATAAAGTAAAAAAAAAAAAAAAGTGTTAAAAATAATTAAAAAAAAATCGCTAAATAAATTAGTAAAAAAAAAAAAAAATATTCCCCAATAAATCCATTTTTTCAAAATAAAAAAACCCAAAAACAATAAAAGTACACATATTTGGTATCGCCGCGTCCGTAATGACCTGCCCTATAAAACTGTCCCATTAGTTAACCCCTTTAGCGAACCCCTTAAAAAATAAAAATAAAAAACAAAGCAAAAAATAATGATTTATTATCATACCACCGAACAAAAAGTGCAATAACGCGCGATCAAAAAGACGCATATAAATATCCATGGTACCGCTAAAAACATCATCTTGTCCCACAAAAAACGAGCCGAATACAGCATCATCCGCAAAAAAATAAAAAAGTTATAGCTCACAGAATAAAGCGATACAAAAATAATTATTTTTTATATAAAATTGTTTTCATTGCAAAAAACCGACAAAACATAAAAAAACGACCTAAATGAGGTATCGCTGTAACCGTACTGACCCGAAGAATAAAAACGCGTTATCAATTTTACCGCACGCGGAACTGTGTAAACGCACCCCCCCAAAAGAAATTCATGAAACACTGGTTTTTGTTCATTCTGCGTCCCAAAAATCGAAATAAAAAGCGATCAAAAAACGTTACGTGCCCGAAAATGGTACCAATAAAAACGTCAACTCGTCCCGCAAAAAATAAGACCTCACATGACTCGGTGGGTCAAAATACGGAAAGATTATAGCTCTCAATATGTGGTGATGCAAAAACTATTTTTACAATAAAAAGCGTCTTTTAGCGTGCGACAGCCACCAAACATAAAAACCGCCATAAATCGTAAATCAAACCCCCCGTTATCACCCCCTTAGTTAGGGAAAAATAATAAAACTAAAAGAAAATGTATTTATTTCCATTTTCCCGCTAGGGTTAGGGTTATGGTAGGGTTAGGGCTAGGGTTAGGGTTAGGGCTAGGGTTAGGGCTAGGGTTAGGGCTAGGGTTAGGGTTAGGGTTAGGGCTAGGGTTAGGGCTAGGGTTAGGGCTAGGGCTCAGATTAGGGTTAGGGGTGTGTTGAGGTTAGGGTTGGAGTTATAATTGGGGGGTTTCCACTGTTTGGGCACATCAGGTGCTCTCCAAAGGCAACATAGCGTCTGATCTCAATTCCAGCCAATTCTGCGTTGAAAAAGTCAAATGGTGCTCCTTCCCTTCCAAGCTCTGCCATGCGCCCAAACAGTGTTTTACCCCCACATGTAGGGTATCAGCCTACTCAGGACAAATTACAAAACAACTTTTGGGGTCCAATTTCTCCTGTTACCCTTAGGAAAATAAAAAATTGGGGGCAAAAATATAATTTTGCGGAAAAAAATGTTTTTTTTATTTTCACGCCCAGGCGTTATAAACTTCTGTGAAGCACTTGGGGGTTCAAAGTGCTCTCCACACATCTAGATAAGCTCCGTGGGGGGTCTAGTTTCCAAAATGGGGTCACTTGTGGGGAGTTTCAATAGTTTAGGTACATCAGGGGCTCTCCAAACGCACATGACACCCGCAGACCAATCCATCAAAGTCTGCATTCCAAAACGTCACTACTTCCCTTCCGAGCCCCGACGTGTGCCCATACAGTAGTTTTCTCCCACATATGAGGTATCAGCGTACTCAGGACAAATTGGACAACAACTTTTGGGGTCCAATTTTTCCTGTTACCCTTGGGAAAATAAAAAAATTGGGGACTAATTGATCATGTTTGTGGAAAAAATACGATTTTTTTATTTTCATGCCTGGGCATTACAAACTTCTGTGAAGCCCTTGGGGGTTCAAAGTGCTCACCACACATCTAGATAAGTTCCTCAGGGGGTCTAGTTTCCAAAATGGGATCATTTGTGGGGGGTTTCCACTGTTTAGGTACATTAGGGGCTCTCCAAAGGCAACATGACACCCACAGACCATTCCATCAAAGTCTGCATTCCAAAACGTCACTACTTCCCTTCCGAGCCCCGACGTGTCCTCATACAGTAGTTATCTCCCACATATGGGGTGTCAGCGTACTCAGAACAAATTGGACAACAACTTTTGGGGTCCAATTTCTCCTGTTACCCTTGGGAAAATAAAAAAATGGGGACTAAAAGATGATGTTTGTGGAAAAAATACGATTTTTTTATTTTCACGCCCGGACGTTATAAACTTCAGTGAAGCACTGGGGGGTTCAAAGTGCTCACCACACATCTAGATAAGTTCCTTGGGGGGTCTAGTTTCCAAAATGGTGTCATTTGTGGGGGGTTTCTACTGTTTTGGTACATCAGGGGCTCTCCTAACGCGACATGGTGTCCGATCTCAATTCCAGCCAAAAACGTCAAATGGCGCTGCTTCCCTTCCGAGCTCTGCCATGCGCCCAAATAGTGGTTTACCCCCACATGTGGGGTATCAGCGTACTCAGGATAAATTGCACAATATCTTTTAGGGTCCTGTTACTTTTGGAAAAATAAGAATTGAGGGTGAAAAGATCATTTTTGTGGAAAAAATATGATATTTTAATTGTACTGCTGTACGTTATAAACTTCTGTGAAGCCCTTGGGGGTTCAAAGTTCTCACCACACATCTAGATAAGTTCCTTGGGGGGTCTAGATTCCAAAATGGTGTCATTTGTGGGGGGTTTCCACTGTTTTGGTACATCAGGGGTTTTCCAATCGCGACATGGTGTCCGATCTCAAATCTAGCCAAAAACGTCAAATGGCGCTGCTTCCCTTCCGAGCTCTGCTATGCGCCCAAATAGTCATTTACACCCACATATGGGGTATCAGCGTACTCAGGACAAATTGCACAATAACTTTTAGGGTCCTATTACCCTTGGAAAAATAAAAATTGGGGGTGAAAAGATCATTTTTGTGGAAAAAATATGATTTTTTAATTGTACCGCTGTATGTTATAAACTTCTGTGAAGCCCTTGTGGGTTCAAAGTTCTCACCACATATCTAGATAAGTTCCTTGGGGGGTCTAGTTTCCAAAATGGGGTCACTTGGGGGGTTTCCACTGTTTAGGTACATCAGGGGCTCTCCAAACGCGACATGGCGTCCGATCTGAATTCCAGCCAATTTTGCATTGAAAAAGTCAAACGGCGCTCCTTCCCTACTGAGGTCTGCCATGCGCCGAAACAGTGGTTCCCCCCCACATATCAGGTATCAGCGTACTCAGGACAAATTGCACAATAACTTTTGCAGTCCAATTTCTCCTGTTACCCTTGGTAAAATAAAGAAAATTGAACCTGAAGTATTTTTTTTGTGAAAAAAAGTTAAATGTTCATTTTTTTTTTTAATATTCAAAAAATTCCTGTGACGCACCTAAAGGGTTAATAAACTTCTTGAATGTGGTTTTAAGCATCTTAAGGGGTGCAGTTTTTAGAATGGTGTCACTTTTGGGTATTTTCTATCATATAGACCCCTCAAAGTGGCTTCAAATGTGAAGTGGTCCCTAAAAATAAAATGGTGTTGCAAAAATTAGAAATCGCTGGTCAATTTTTAACCCTTATAACTTCCTAACAAAAAAAAATTTTGGTTCCAAAATTGTGCTGATGTAAAGTAAGCATGTGGGAAATGTTATGTATTAAGTTTTTTGTGTGCCGTATCGCTGTGATTTAAGGGCATAAAAATTCAAAGTTGGAAAATTGCGAAATTTTCAAAATTTTTGCCAAATTTCCGTTTTTTTCACAAATAAACGCAAGTTATTTGAATGCAATTTTACCACTAACATGAAGTACAATATGTCTCGAGAAAACAATGTCAGAATCACCGGGATCCATGGAAGCGTTCCAGAGTTATGACCTCATAAAGGTACAGTGGTCAGAATTGTAAAAATTGGCCCAGTAGTTAACGTGCAAACCACCCTTGGTAGTGAAGGGGTTAATCACAGTTTGATGAAAATGTGATCTGATTTTCTCAGATGAGGAGAAAAGAGAAAAAAATGTCTCCATCTCCTCCATTTTGTCAATTTCTGAAAATCAGACTGCACTCAGATGTCATCCGAGTGCAGTCCATGTTTTTTCAGGGACTCATTTACTTGCATGGTCGAGTGCAATCTGAATATTGCATGCAAATTCAGGCATGCAGCGATTTTTTGCTTGGACAAACTATCAGAGGAAATACAGTATGTGCACGGCCCAATAGAATGACATTGGTCTTTATGCGATCCAATGTTTTCTCAGTTAGTACGAAAATACAGTCACCTGCACCTGCCCTTATTGCGATAGATTTACTTTTATATACTGTAACTACTGATATTGCCCTTAGCACACATTTTTTATCTAATTCTCATGTACATTTGTTCTTGTCTCACCAGCCGCCACTTCCTGTATGTCAATATTTTTTTTAACATTTTATACATTGACTATCTATAAAGATATCTATGCATTACCATGGTGGCTACATACCATTTTCTTGTAGGTTTTCATTTTGTAGTTCAGGCATTTATAGTCAATTAAAGGGAATATGTCGGCATGTTTTTGCTATGGAAACTGAGAGCAGCATGATATAGGTGCAGAGACCCTGATTTCAGTGATGTGTCTCTTACTAAGCTGTGTTTCAATTAAAATCAATGTTTTGTCAGCACTACAGGACTATATGTCTCATGCCTCCTAGTTAATATTTTTCACATAACCTGATTAACAGCTTTCTTTCAATGGACATTATACACAGAAAGCTGCCAATCAGTGGTGTGGGCGGGGTTATACAGGGCTCAGCATTCAGAGTACTACTAGATACGCAGAAGAAAAAACAATTATATATATATATAAAAATGACACAAAACGGATCAACAAATGATACATCGCTGGAATCAGGATCTTAGCCCCTACTTCATGCTGCTCTCAGATTACATAGCAAAAGCTGGCAAATTTCCTCTACCTATGCATGCATTACTTTTGTGCAATAATATTTTTTTTCATGACTGCTTTTGAGGTCCTTTCCCTTGGCTGCAATTTTGTTTGTTTACATCATTCTAAGTAAGGACAAATGAATGTACAATGGATTTGTTCTGGTACAGTCATAATATGGCTTCTAGCTTGCTATGGGCCCACTCCACACTGTACTTCTGACTGCTTTAGATTTAATACAATATCTAAAGGCAAAGATTGATCCACTGCATTGTATATTGCGGATAGTATTGTTTCTAGGTAAAAAGGTATTGATGCAGTGAGATGTCATGCAGTGGCATATGGATGGCCTGCAGTTCCCTAATACAGCACTTTAGCCTCATGGGACCTTTTACCATGTGCACAAGGTGTGTGTTATACCATAGAAATAGGATTAAAATCATATTTTACTAAGATATGAATATGTTTGGAAAAAAGACATTGCTAATTTTAGAGACAAGGAAATCATTTTGACAAACTATTAGGCCACTACTAAAATTAAAGGGGTTGTCCAGGTCATTCTTGTGACTCCAGACTTGTGAATCCTTACATTGCGTGCACTGCGCACTGTTAAGATTCTCTGGTGCTGGCGGCGAGACAGAGTGGTCATGCAGCCTCGCTCAATGCAAGTATATTGCGTGAGGCCCTATATGTCTTGTCAGAATGTTGCTGGGATTATACATATTGCAGGCACATAACCACTTGGTTTCTCTGCTGGCACCAGAGAATCCTCACAGCACGTTGTGAGCAAGATGTGAGGATTCACAAATCTTCAGTCACATGGAGTGACCTGGACAACTCTTTCAAAAAAGTAAACCTGTCACCAGGTTTTTCCCATATGAGGTAAGGCCAGTACCTGTACTCCCTCATATACAGAATATCATTATTATTATTATACATTTTTATAGCGCCATTTATTCCATGGTGCTTTACACGTGAAAGGGTCAAATATAGACAAGTACAATAAACATGAGCAAAACAAGGCACACACAAGTACAGAAGGAGAGAGGACCGTGCCCGCGAGGGCTCACAGTTCACAGTCTACAGGGGATGGGTGAGGATACACTAGGAGAGGGTAGAGCTGGTCGTGCGGCGGTTCAGTACACTGTGGATCTTTGCAGGCTGTAGGCTTGTCGGAAGAGGTGGGTCTTCAGGTTCTTTTTGAAGGTTTCCGTGGTAGGCGAGAGTCTGATGTGTTGGGGTAGAGAGTTCCAGAGTATGGGGGAAGCATGGGAGAAGCCTTGTGTGCGGTTGTGGGAAGAAGAGATAAGAGGGGAGTACAGAAGGCGATTTTGAGAGGAGCGAAGGTTGCATGTGGGTAACTACTGGGAGACCTTTTCTCAGATGTATGGAGGAGACAGGTTGTGGATGGCTTTGTATGTCATAGTTAGGGTTTTGAAGTGGAGCCTATGGACGATAGGAAGCCAGTGAAGGACTTGACATAGAGGAGAGGCTGGGGAATATTGGGGAGACAGGTGGATTAGTCGGGCAGCAGAGTGTAGGATGGATTGGAGTGGTGCCAGAGTGCTAGAGAGGAGGCTATAGAGTAGGAGGTTGCAGTAGTCGAGGTGGGAGATGATAAGGGCGTGCACTAGTGTTTTTGTGGTTTTATGGTCAAGGAATGCAGGGATCCGGGAAATATTTTTGAGTTTGAGTCGGCAGGAGGAGGCAAGGGCTTGGATATGTGGCTTGAAAGAGAGGGCAGAGTCGAGGATCACCCTGAGGCACCAAGCATGCGGGACTGGGGAAAGTGAGCAGCCATTGACATTGATGGATAAGTCTGGTGGAGGGGGGAGTGAGATGGGGGGAAAGATGATGAGTTCTGTTTTGTCCATGTTCAGTTTTAGAAAGGAAGCAGAAAAGAAAGCTGAAATAGCAGACAGACATTGTGGGATTTTGGTCAGTAAGGAGGTGATGTCAGGTAGGTAGATCTGCGTGTTATCGGCGTAGAGATGATACTGCAAACCATGGGATTCTATGAGCTGTCCCAGGCCGAAGGTGGAGATGGAGAAGAGTAGGGGTCCTAGAACTGAGCCTAGGGGAACAATGACAGACAGGGGGCGAGGTGAGGATGTGGTGTGGGAGAGGGAGACACTGAATGTTCGATCTGTTAGATATGACGAGATCCAGGATAGGGATAATTCTGTGATGCCAAGAGATGAGAGAATCTGTAACAGGAGGGAATGGTCCACAGTGTCGAAGGCAGAAGACAGGTCCAAGAGAAGGAGGACAGAGTAGCGTTGCTTGCTCTTGGCGGTTAGTAGGTCTTTGGTGACTTTAGTTAGGGCAGTTTCAGTTGAGTGATGCAGTCAGAAGCTAGATTGTAACCGGTCAAAGAGGGAGCAGGAGGAAAGATGGGAGGACAGTTCAAGATGGACATGCTGTTCCAGTAGTTTTGAGGCATAAGGGAGAAGAGATATCGGGTGATAGCTAGACACAGAGGATGGGTCGAGGGAGGGCTTTTTGAGGATGGGTGTGATCGAGGCATGTATGAAGGATGAGGGGAAGACACCATTTTAAGTGATAGGTTGAAGAGATGTGTTAGGGTTGGGATGAATACTGTGGCAAGGTTAGAGATGAGGTGGGACGGGAGCGGGACAAGCATGCAAGTGGTGAGATGTGATTTTGATAGGAGGGTGGAGACCTGATCTTCTGTTATGGTGGAGAAGCTGGTTTTGGGGGAACAGGGCTGAGCAGCTAAGAGGGGCTTTGGGGACTGTGGGTCAAAGCTTTCTCTGATCGTATCGATCTTCTACTTAAAGAAAGAGATAAAGTCTTCAGCAGAAATGAGAGGAGAGGGAGGAGGTGCTGGGTGATGGAGTAGAGAATTGAAAGTGTTGAAAAGCTGTTTAGGGTTGTGAGACAGGAAGGATATGAAAGATGAGAAGTAAGTTTGTTTTGCGGCAATGAGCGTGGACTTGAAGCTGGTGAGGGACTGCTTGTATGCAATGAAGTGCTCTGCAGAGCGGGATCTCTTCCATCTCCACTCAGCGACCCTGGAAGCCCGTCTCAGTTCTTTGGTTAGGCTGGTCAGCCAGGGCTGCCTGTTGATTGTCCAAGTTTTGCTCTGTGTGAGGGGGGCAGCCGAATCAAGTGTTGCTGTTATTGTGGAGTTATATAAAGTGGCAGCAGCATCTGTGTCATGGAAGGAAGCTACCGTATGTCTGTAAGAGGGAGAAAGGACTCAGAGAGTGATTGTAAATTGAGGTGTTTGAGATTTCTGCAAGGGTAAGTGAGTTTGTGGAGTGGGGATTGCGCACAAGGAGAGGAGAGAGAAGAGAATGTCAGTAGGTTGTGGTCAGACAGGGGACGGGTGAGTTAGTGAGATTAGTAAGGGAACAGAGAAGAAAAGGTCCAGCGTGTGGCCATCTTTGTCAGTGGCCGCGGAGGACCATTATGTAAGGCCAGAAGAGGTAGTGAGCGATAAAAGTTTATTCTAATATGCTGAATACCTGCACCAATCCGGCCTGCAAATCAAGGAAAAGAGCTTTTAATATACTCACCTACTGGCAGTTTGGTCCGTCCAATGGGCATCGCTGGTCTTGGTCCAGTACCCTCCTTTTTGCTTGGTGTGGATAACGGGTCCTACGTCTAGCATCGCACTCCTGCTCAGGTAAACTTCTCTTTGCTCTGTCAAGAGTAGTCAAAGCACTGCAGTGCACATGTGCAGGAAAAAAGGCCAAAGATCTCCGGCGCCTGCTCACTGCAGTTTTTTACTCTGCCCTCAACAGGAGCGCAGTGCTAAACACATTGTGGATGACGTAGGACATATCATCCACACAAAGCAAGAATGAGGACGGCGATTGTTAGAAGAGAGGAGGCACCGGATCAAGACAGCACCCATTGAACTGAACCGCCCTGTACGCGAGTATAATCAAAGCTCTTTTTCTTATCTTGCAGGCCAGATTGGGGCTTATATACACCTTATTAGAATGCTGAACATGAGGGTGTACTGGTTTTGGCATTACCTCATATGGGAAAAATCCTGGTGACAGTTCCCTTTTAGTATAATATTTCACTGTTATCTCATCGAAGGGTATAATACAGTGAATGGTATATTGGTGCAATATACCATGCATATGGCGTGAATGTAGATTGATAGGAGTGAACATTGAAGAGGCTATATCTCTCCACCGAGCATTGTGGAATCTTCAGTCAGCTGGATGATGAGGGTGAAAGTCGTACATCAACCAGTGAGAAATTGATCTGTCCTATCAGCAGAGCTCAGTATTGGGATCCCCCAAAAAATATTTAGTCAGAGATCTAACATGAAACTTCTAGGCTCCAGCGCCAATCTGAATTGAATCCACCTCATCCCAAGTGACAATTCAAATATTAATACTTTCTTACATGGCAGAGGGGTCTTTGGGCTTCCTGATGCATCAGGTAATGGACGCCAATGCTACTGGGGGTCCACTGATAAGTACATCTCTGTTGGTAAGTAGCAGTTTATTAAGAAAATTGATTACGGTAAGAACATTTCATTGGTCAACTATTCCCAAAATGATTTTATTAATTACACATACATTTTCTTGCTATGACATTAAAGAATAAGTTTAGTAAGGTAAAAAGTTTAGTACTTGGCAGAGCACATTGGTTTTTTTTTTAGCTACTGGTGTAAATTGACAAAACTAGCTTCTTTAATAAGATATAACTGTTATTGTCAAGGAATCTGCAAACTTCTGAGCCGTGATTGATAACTTACTGTAATCGTTTTATCATTTCATGACAATTGTCTGCTATTTATGTCCATGCATTAAGCAACGCTTCTGCATTTTACCCTCCAGCACACAGATTAAACAGCATTCTGAAGAGACTTAAATTATACAAGTGGAGATAATGCAAGACGGATTTTGAAAGTCTGCAATTTATGAATTACTTTGCCATTATTGAGCGATTGCACATGTACCACTATACTTAACAAACACCTCCGCTATCGTTGCAATGCAGGATAATGACAACGGCATTGAATGATTCTTGAGAAGGGTTTCAATCACCCTTTACTACATGGCAACAGATAACAACATAATTGATTAATGATCAATATGAGTAAATCGTTTACCATATCCAATATTCGGATACCGCAAGAGAATGATGGCCATATTACAGATATACAGGTTTAGTCAGTCTTGGAATATAATCTCATTGCCACCACCTGTGCCGGCAGTAGTGTTCTCTTGCGTGTCTGGTTGCAATGGTAACCCAGCAGGCACTTCTGAGTAGTTCCTTCCAAGCCTTAAGGTCCCGTCACATCTAGCGATGCTATAACGATCCCGACAGCGATACGACACGACAGGGATCGTTGCCGCATCGCTATGTGGTCGCTATTGAGATGTCAGACAGTCCAATCTACCCAACAACGGAGCAACGATCTAGCGTGTCATAGCGACCTTTGTAACGATGTCAGGAACGCTAATCCCCACCTTGTCTTGCTTCTGAGTCACTAACGAGGTCGTTAGGCTAGGTGTCAAACGTGACGATACAAGCGACTCAGCGGGACATGAGTGACCAAAGAAATGTCCAGACATTTCGGGCACGATCAGCGATACCCGGCAGGGGGGCTGGTCGCTGGTCACTGTCACACACAGCGATCTCGCTGGTAAGATCGCTATAACGTCACAGTTCTAGTGACTCAGCAGCGATCTCGCTAGCGATCTCGCTTAGTGTGACAGGGCCTTTAGAGACCAACATGCCGCTGCCTGGGCATTCAGATTGTTAGTGTGCTACTCACTATCTAGCACTGTTATACTTTGCTAATCATCCCTACAGTGAGCCACAAGACATACCCAGCTTTGCTATGTTGCTGGGCTCTGCTACAGTACTATAGTGTATCATCTCACTAACTCAACTATTTTACATGCTACATCCTGACTTACTCAGATCTTTTATGCTGCAGCGCAAAGCATATACGCTCTGCTGTTCATCATCTATCAGTCACATGATTTACTCACCTGTGCTACATTGCTGGACTCTGCTACACTGTTACAATGTATAACCTCATCAACTCCAATCTATCTACAAGAAACTGTGATTATTTGATATAATACTACGTTCATATAGGGTGGCAGGTAAAAGTTGGGCAACCTTGGTCAAAATCACTGCTATTGTGAACAGTCAAGCAAGTTGAAGATGAAATGTTCTCTAAAAGATCAAAAATTAAAGATGACACATTATCTTTGTATGTTATACATATATTTATAAATGTAGTCATTGTTTACATCTTAAAATTTACAAAAAAGGAAAATGGGCTGATGCAAAAGTTTGGGGACCCTTGGAGATTTGTGTGCTGAGATAACTTTGACCAAGGTATCAGACCTTAATTAGCCTGTTAAGGTTATGGCTTGTTCACTATTATTGTTAGGAAAGGTCAGGAGATGCAAACTTCCCAGCTTTATAAAAAGTCATGCTCCTCTAACCTTGTCCCAAAATAACAGCAGCCATGGGATCTTCTAAGCAGCAGCCTAGCACTCTGAAAATGAAAATGGTGGAGGCTCACAAAGCAGGAGAAGGCTATAAGAAGATAGGAAAGTGTTTTCAAATTGCCCTTTCCTCAGTTCAAAATGTAATTAAGAAATGGCAGGTAACAGGAACAGTAGAGGTCAAGATAAGGTTTGGAATACCAACCAAATTTAAGCGAGAGCTGCTCGTTGGATTGCTAGAAAGCCAAATCAGAACCCCCACATGACTGCAAAAGATCTTCAGAAACATTTAGCAGACTCTTGAGTTGTGGTACATTGTTGTACTGTTCAGAGACACCTGCACAAGTACTGTATAAGTCAATAGGGGTAATGGTCACTAAGGGGCGACAGGAGGGCGGTAATAGGGGTTGATTGCTTGGATGATCCGATTGGTTGTGTGCTATATATATATACCATACTATATATATTTTCTAAGGAAGAATGGATGAAAATCTCTTTTGCGTCTGTCAATTTTCCTTTATGTAATTTTTAAAATGTAAAAATTACAGTTACAATTTTTTTTGCCTAAAATACAAAGGAAATGTGTCAACTTTAACTTCAGGCCTTTTAGAGATCACTTCATCTTCAACTTGCTTAACTGTTTACAATAACAGAAATTTTGACCAGGGGTGCCCAAATTTTTACATACCACAGTATTTACCTTGTATCAATCTTGAGACATGTTCATATTTATTATTTTCTTTTGGCTTTTATTATGATATGTGTTCCTTATGTTACAATTTATACAAATAGCCTTGCTAAAGGCCAGTTGGGCCAAAACACTGGCATATAATCTGTCTTTCCTTGGTTGGTCTAAAAAATACACTATATTTGAAAATAATTTTTCCTTCATTTTTGTGTCAAAGGTTTTTTAATTTGCTATCATCCCTACTCTTCTACATCAATGGCTTCAGCTACATCTGGAGTGAGTCTGTAAATAGGTAGAAGAGTTGCCCATATTTTCCCATAAAGTTATGTAAAATGAATGTGTTTGTAATGTTCTACTCAGCACTAGGTAGTGGACAGGAATAGTTAATATTATGACTATCCAAGGGGAGGAGATAAGTGAGGGCACAACAGAGAATTTACTAGTAGTGGGTCAGATAGGGATGAGCCTACAGCAGTAGCGGACCATAGGTCTGACCGAGAACACAACCGCATGCAGTGGGTGTTCTGGGGCAAAAGAGTGATGACTGAACGGATAGTAATATCCTACAGAGAAGTGAGTCACAATCCAGAGTCGTTCAGAGTGAAAGAGAGGAAAGTAAGAAGTATCTGGGCCTGTTTTAATAAAATCTCACTGCAAAATGCTTTACAGATGAAAATGCATAAATTGAAGTAAAAATGCCATCCTAAGGTGTCTATCATTTATATCCTGAAACTCCAATTACAGAAATAAGCTAAGAATTGCCTTTTAGTTGGACATTTTTTCGGCTCAGATGCACTTGGTTTTGAATCAGTAAACCTTAGCAATTTAGCGTTAAAAATAAAGTAATTAAAAAGATCACATGGAGATGTGAAGAGAAAGCTTACAGTATTTAAAGCCATGAAGGAAGATTGTAGGCATGAGCTCAATTCGATATGTTTAACTTAATCACAGATCTAAACTGTTCCCCTTCTAACCAAATAGAGATCCACTTGAGATGTATTATTGACCTGAGGCTTTGCTAAAGTAAGAGTGAGGTTTATGTGATGATACTGCTACAGCTTTACAATACTCAATATAACATATTCATAACATGATATCGAAAATACCGACCAACTCTCCTGAGTTATATACCCCAGAACAGCTGAGAGCTAACTTTACGATATCAGCTGTTACCAGCCTTGGCTGTTAAACTGAAGACTGAAAGAAAAGAAGTAGATAGGAGGCCAAGCATGGATCCTCCATGCATACTACTGTGCAGATCCCAACATTACCAAAGCTAAAGAAGGATAATTATTTAACTAAGATGCTAAAACTTCTGAAGAATTTATTAATACAATTTTGTTACTCATCTAGACTAAGCAGATATATTGGAAAGGTCAAGGGGGATAGGTGGATTTGGGAAATGCAATGAAGAAATCCACATCACCAAATTACTAAAGTTAAAGGACTTGTTTACACTGGCTTCATGGGTTTTGATTATTAATGACCCATGACAAAAATAACTGGTCTGTTAAGATTAGAGATGAGCAAATTTATTAGAGTGAAATTGAATTCTCCTTGAAATTTGTACTGTCCAGAATACAATTAATTTTTTTTTTTACAATTCCACACCTCTTTTTTACCTTTATCCCTTTCCGATTTCTTCATTCCAGCCCATGGTTTCTGGTTTGGCTATGCTATGAATCAAGTTCAAATTAAATTTCCTGAAATTCACGGTTTCCTGTGCATTCAAACATTTTGAAGTTAGATTCACAGTTTGCAAAAAAAAAAAAACTTGCCCGGTGCAAGTTCCCACACTGCTGACAGCGGGTTAATGTAATTTTACATTGCCAGGTGGGGTTCCCCATAATACCCTAAGGTCATGATATCTTATGAGTTATCTTACCTTGTTCAGTGGTGGCCAATACCTGGGCCATCATAGATGAGCGGTTCCCAGAGGAGCACAGTTTGTACGGTACAGTTGTTTTCCATCTCAAGAGTCACTGAGTAAGTCTCTCTCCTCTCTCTTATGGTCAGTGGGATCCTGTCTCTCTATAAAGTATAAGCCATTATGGACATCAAGATTCTCTCTCCACTCCTCCACATTTATTTTAGAAGAAATTACAAGCGTTCTAGTATTAATATCCACACATTTTTTCCTCCTCAGAAAAATTTTTTAGGGAAAATTTGTTGAAGTCAGAGAATTTGAATTTCAAAAGGTTCACTCATTTCTAGTGGGTACAATAAAGCCATCCAAATGAGGTCTTATGCCCTCATTCATTCTCCTTGTGTCCTTTTATAGAGTAAAAGATTGAATTTTAGATATTTTCTGTGGGAAATTCATTTTGGTTTTTGCAACATTTTTATGCTAATTTATTTTCAGTCCTCATTAGAGTTGAGCGATACCGTCCGATACTTCAAAGTATCGGATCGGAATGGATCGGCCGATCTTAAAAAAAGTATCGGTATCGCCGATTCCGATATCGGAAGTCCCATTCAAGTCTATGGGACTTCCGGTATCGGAATAAGAAAAACCCTGTTTTTGCCTTGTACAGCCTCTCTGGGGTCTGTACGGGCCTTTCGGGGGGCTGTGCCGGCCTGCCAGGGGGTCTGTGCAGGCTCCGGTGGTCTGTGCCGGCCTGCCGGGGGGCTGTGCCGGCCTGCCGGTGGTCTGTGCAGGCTCCGGTGGGCTGTGCCGGCCTGCCGGGGGGCTGTGCCGGCCTGCCGGTGGTCTGTGCAGGCTCCGGTGGTCTGTGCCGGCCTGCCGGGGGGCTGTGCCGGCCTGCCGGGGGGCTGTGCAGGCTTCGGGGGTCTGTGCAGGCATCGTCCGATGGGACTACAAGTCCCATCGGGCGATGCCTGCTACCATGACAGTGATTGACACATTAGCCAATGATGGGACAGTAGTAGTCCCATCATCCGGCTAATGTGTTGAATGTAAAAAAAAAAAAAAAAAATTACATGCTACATACATGCTACATACATACAACATGCATACTACATACATGCTACATTCATACTACATACTACATACATGCTACATTCATACTACATATATACTACATGCAACATACATACTACATATATACTACATGCATGCAACATGCATACTACATATATACTACATGCAACATACATACTACATATATACTACATGCATGCAACATGCATACTACATATATACTACATGCTACATACATACTACATATATGCTACATACATACTACATATATACTACATGCATGCTACATACATACTGCATGCTACATACATACTACATGCTACATACATACTACATACATACTACATATATACTACATGCATGCTACATACATACTGCATGCTACATACATACTACATGCTACATACATACCACATATATACTACATACATACTACATGCATGCTACATGCTACATACATACCACATACATACTACATACATACTACATACATACTACATGCATGCTACATGCTACATACATAACACATATATACTACATGCATGCTACATACATACTACATGCTACATACATACCACATACATACTACATACATACTACATGCATGCTACATACATACTACATATATACTACATGCATGCTACATACATACTACATGCTACATACATACTACATATATACTACATGCTACATACATACTACATACATACTACATGCATGCTACATACATACTACATGCTACATACATACCACATACATACTACATATATACTACATGCATGCTACATACATACTGCATGCTACATGCATGCTACATACATACTACATACATACTACATGCTACATACATACCACATATATACTACATACATACTACATACAATACATTCATACAATACATACATAGACATACAGTACATATAACATAGAGTAACATACTTACCAATACTTGTCACATTGTTCCCCGAAGCCATTGTCTTTTACGGAATAAATATTAACATAACAAACCACAAAAATACTCACCCACGATCCGAAGCAGTCCACAAGTGTGTCCCACGACGATCTTGGGTAGAGAACTGCAGCATCAGCTGATGGCTGCCGTTCTCTACGGGCTGCAGGAATCCAATGACGGAAGGTAGGTATCCTTCCGCACTGTATTCCTCCGCCACTTAAAAAAAAAGTCCCTAGTCTCACTTTATGCCATTGCTGTGTGGGAATTGTATGTAGCATGCATGTAGTATGTATGTAGTATATATGTGGTATGTATGTAGTATGTATGTAGTATGTATGTAGCATGCATGTAGTATGTATGTAGTATATATGTGGTATGTATGTAGTATGTATGTAGTATGTATGTAGCATGCAGTATGTATGTAGCATGCATGTAGTATATATGTAGTATGTATGTAGCATGTAGTATGTATGTAGCATGCATGTAGTATATATGTAGTATGTATGTAGTATGTATGTAGCATGCATGTAGTATGTATGTAGTATTTTTTTTTTTTTTTTAACATTTAACACATTAGCCGGACTACTACTGTCCTATCATTGGCTAATGTGTCAATCACTGTCATGGTAGCAGGCATCGCCAGATGGGACTTATAGTCCCATCGGACGATGCTTGCACAGACCCCCGGACATCAGCACAGCCCCCCGGCAGGCCGGCACAGCCCCCCGGCAGGCCGGTACAGACCCCCACAGGGTGCACAGACCACCGGCAGGCCGGCACAGCCCCCCGGCAGGCCGGTACAGACCCCGGGCAGTCCACACAGCCCCCCGGCAGGCCGGCAGAGACCCCCGGAAGGCCCGAAATGACGGCGCATCATGATGCGCACACACCGCGCATCATGATGACGTCAGGCTGTCAATCAACTTTGAACTTCCGATGCCGACTTCCGATATTGAAAAAATATCGGAAGTCGGTATCGGAATTCTGATACAGCAAGTATCGGCCGATACCCGATACTTGCGGTATCGGAATGCTCAACACTAGTCCTCATAATTTCTAGGGTTTGCTCGACACTTGTGAGGTTTGTTTTCATTATGAAAGACGTTTTCAGATAATTCATCCATTGAGATTTTTCAAAACGTTGCAACATTTCTGTTGTTTAGAGGATGGTTCAACATTTTACTCTAAAAAAAATGGAAAAGAACAACAAAACAGCATCTTTTAATTTGCGGCAAATTCGTCAAACATTGTGCGTGCACCATTTTAATCAATGTTAAAACAAAGTCCACCAGCAGAAAAAAAGAAAGACAAGACAGAAAATGAGTTAAAGAGGTTTACCGATCCAACATGGTAAGTCTGCAGTCACACTGTGTGCCTACAGACTTATGAATCACCCCACTGTGTTGTGCGGGGAGCCAACGGTTTTTGAGCTGGGACCAGAGGGTATGTATGCGTTATTCCCGGCCAGCAGCCAACTAGTGGGCGCAGTGTTGGTCCATACACTTGTATTGAACAAGACTGCATCCACTAGACAGCCACCCCCGCTTTACAGCTGCTTCTCTAGACGGGGCGACCTCGCTCAATACAAGTTTATGGAGCGTGTCGTGTGTATAATGTGCATTGTGCTGCAACATTATGCGTCATAGGATTTGGTACAAGAGGTGCACAGGATAATGGCTGCAGAAGAGATGTCCAAATAGCAAGGGCAGCGCAAATTAAACTATTCAAACACATAGACGAACAACTCAATCTTGGTTCACAGGTCATGCAACCTAGTATTAACCCCATAGCGACTGCCGATACGCCTTTTAACGGCGGTATTTATCTGTATTAAAACCACAGCTCCGCTAATTCACGGTGCTGTGGAGAAAGTGAATAGCGCCCCCCAGTGTCGGATTTTCTCCGGAGTCTCGGCTGCCGGGGGTAGCTGAGACCCCAGATAACATGAATCGGTTGGTTTTTACCGACCCCGCTTTTGCAATCACCATTATTAACCCTATAACGGCGACCACAAAAAAAGCCGCAATTTTACATTTAATTTCTCTTTCCTCTGATGTGATCGCACAGAGAGAAAGAGGGTCCCCGATCCCCCCCGGTACCTCTCCGTGCTCCAGGGTCCCCTCCTGGTGGTCTTGTGTCCCGCCGAAGTCCTCCGGTGGGCGCCACCATCTTGGATCCGGGGAAAATGGCGGACTCCAGCTGGCAGATTCCATTCATTCATTTTGATCACGATGATAAACTATCATCGTGATCAAAATAAACAAAATAGTACATAACCCCCCCGTTTATCACCCCCTTAGTTAGGCCAACATAACGAAATAAAGAAAATATATTTTTTTAAGTTTTCCATTAGGGTAAGGGTTAGGGCTAGGGCTAGGGTTAGGGTTGGGCTAGGGTTAGGGTTGGGCTAGGGTTAGGGCTAGGGTTAGGGTTAGGGCTAGGGTTAGGGTTAGGGCTAGGGTTAGAATTAGGGTTAGGGCGAACTAGGATTAGGGTTAGAATTAGGATTAGGGATTAGGGTTGGGATTAAGGTTAGGGTGGGGATTAGGGTTAGGGGTGTTTTGGGGTTAGGGTTGGAGCAAGAATTGAGGGGTTTCTACTATTTGCCAACTTTGGGGGTCTAAAAATTGGGTCTAAAAAAATCACTTTTGTGGAAATAAAAAAGACTTTTTATTTTCACGGCTCTGCGTTTATAAACTTCTGTGAAGTGCTTGGGGGTTCAAAGTGCTCACCACTAGAGTTGAGCGACTTTTGTTTTTTTAGGGTCGCATTTCGTTTCGTGAAACCCGACTTTTCCAAAAGTCGGGTCGAGCAAGATCGGCCGATTATAGGGAAAAGTCGGGGTCGTACCGAAACACGAAACCCAATGTAAGTCAATGGGGAATAAAAGTCGGCAGTGAGAGGAGGACAGGAAACACACCAACAGTGCCCATTTGAATGCCAAAAGCATCAATTCCTATTACTTAAGCTTGTCAACCTTAATTAACTTCATAATACAAGTTACGCACTGAAAAATGGGGGTTATTTGGCTACAGTTGTGGGGGGGGAGGGCTGGCTCCATGTTTTCATGTGCCCTGGGTGAAAGAGCGCCCCTTTAACACATACCACAACTCATCATGCTCCGATACGGCAGAGAAATAGCGGTATAGTACAATGAAAAATACTTCACTTTTTACATCTCATGACGAGGCCCATCTATTTCTCCATACAGAATCATTGGTCCCATATAATGTTTGAAACAGTATATGATGAGCTCCACATAATGCTACAGTATATGTTGGTCCCCATGGATGAAGCTCCACTGTCTTATGGGCCCAAATAAGTCTCCTCGCTAGGGAATCCCTGTACTTGTCTGGACTCCTCGTCGTCCCCATCTTCCATCTCACTGCACAGTATTTCAACTTTGCAAGTGCTGTGATCCTGAGCAAGCAGGGGGGCCCACTCGTTGGCGACGGCACTGGCACAGGGCCCCTAATAGTACGGTGGTGTGTCTGATGGCGGGTGGGCCGAACCTGCACTTTCATCTGCAGCTTCCTCTTTGTCACCGTGTAAGATGGAACTGTATATGGAAAGGGTAACCTGAGTTTCATCAGGGTCAGATTCAGGCCGTGTAGCGTGCGAGGGGAATGTAGTGGTCTGGGTCAATGTACCAGCAGATTCATCGAGCAGTGGCTGGGCATCAGTGCACTTGTGTCGCCCCCAGGAGTACGGTCGCCACAGTGGCATTACCTTCTTCCTAGGGAGTGTGATATCATGCTTGGGAGCAACGAACGATCTCTCTAGCAGGTTAACTGATTGGGCGGCGTTATTCCCACGAGTCATGACCCTCCAAACAGCGTTCATGAAGGCAAAGTGTTTGTTTTACGTGGGCAGTATGGTTGCAAAGCTGAACCTTAAAGGAATGTCCAGAAGGGCACCACCAGGAGTGGAGCCTACGGTTAAATTCGACTCCACCTGGGAAACCTCAACCATGCCAGCTACAGAACAGATGCACACATTGCAAGCTTAATTCCGTTAATGAACGAGACTCCGTCATGCCCCGCGGTCCGAGTCCGGCTTACTAGAGGGACACGTGAGGCTCTGGCACATGAGATTGGCCAATAACTGGTGTGTCATGCCCTTACATGTCCGTGGCTGCATGTGCGCTACACTGAAAAGGCCAGCGTTTGTCGCTTACAGGTGCAGATAACCCGCTGAACAACGTTAGTGATGGGGATCACTGATTACAATTATTACCCGCGAACAATGATTTCCCAGTAAGTGCAGGTCAACCGCAGTTCCGGAATTAGGCCTAACCGTCATTCCTGAAAAAATGAAAAACTTACGTATGCAAACCACAGGTGCTGTAGCTTGCTTAACAGCTCGCCAGCCGTTCTCACGCCCAGTATGGATTACACGTGATTGTACAAAGGTGAGAAAGGGTACCGTATCCCCAGATAACATGTATGGATAGCATACACATTCAAAATATATGTCTATACATCAGGAGGCAGGCTCAAACGGTGTCAGGCACAGTATGGATTTGACGGCCCAGACTACACAGCGGAGGAGCAGGGAGAGGTAAAGATTGCAAATGCTGGGGCCCTGCCCAAGCAAGGGGGGCCCACTCGTGGGCGTCGGTACTGGCACTGGGCCCCTCATAGTACGGCGGTGTGTCTGACGGCGGGTGTGCACCACCACCGTCAGAGACACTTGATTGCACTATGAGGGACCCTGTGCCAGTGCCCGCGCCCAAGAGTCGGCCTACCCACCTGTCCAGGGCAACGGCACTCGCACGGTGTCGTGCGCTAGGTGGTGACCCCGGCCATGGGGGGGGCAGCACAGTTAGGGAGTTTTAGAAAGTGGCATATGTTGATGTTGGACATTCAGCTGATGCAAAAGGCGAAATAGGTCAAGTCCCAGGAAGAGGTGGACCAAAGCAAGCCATTTTTCTGTCACCCTATGTGTCATCAGGGGAAGGTGGGACAAAATCCTTCTAAACCCATGCGTGGTTCATTTTAATGAAGGTTAGATCATCCACATTTTGGGTTGACAGACTGGTCCTTTTTTCTGTCAGGATTGATCCAGCTGCACTGAAGACTCTTTCCAATAGCACACTTGCAGCTGGGCAAGCGAGCTCCTGTAAGGCATATTGTGCCAATTCAGGCCAGGTGTCCAGTTTAGCGGCCCAATAGTCAAAGGGGAATGACCTGTGTGGGAGAACATCGATATGGGAGGAAAAGTAGTTTGTAACAATAGTTGACAACTGCTGTCTCCTGTCACTTTCCATCGATGCAGTATTACCAGTTGTGTGAGCGGTACTTGAAAAATCAGTCCACAACATTGTCATTAAACCCCTGTCTCCAACGCCACTTCTGCTGTGTGCACCACGAACACCTCTGCCAAGCTGACCCCGGCCCGTACGGCTTGTGTGAGAACCATCACCGCTGCTGTGTGCTGGGAATGCCTCAAGCAACCGATTTACCAGAGTTGCTTGTTTATTAGCCAATATTAGGTCAAGGTTCTCCTGTGGCATGATGTTTTGTAATTTGCCTTTATAGCGTAGATCCAGGATGCTGGCCAACCAGTAGTCGTCATCGTTCATCATTTTGGCAATGCGGGGGTCCCTTTTTAGGATCTGCAAGGCATAATCTGACATTTGGGCCAATGTTCCCGGTGTCAATGATGCACTGCGAGTGCTGGTTGGAGGAGCACTTTCTGGCAAATCCACATCCCTCCAGTCACGCACAAACCCTGTACCAGACCTTGCCACGCCAACATTTTTACTTGCCCCACGAGATGCATCCTCCTCCCCTAAGTAATCATCCCCATCATCCTCCTCCTCCTCCTCCTCTTCTTCCTCCACCTCGTCCAGGAGAGGTCCCTGACCAGACAATGGCTGAATGTCATCAAGGATTCCCTCCTCCTCTTCCTCCTCATCAACATTGGCTGCAGAAGCCTGCTCCTTAAGGTGCGTCAAAGTTTGCATGAGCATACGCATAAGTGGGATGCTCATGCTTAGGTTGGCGTCGTCTGCGCTTACCAGCCGTGTGCATTCCTCAAAACACTGAAGGACTTTACAGAGGTCTTTCAGCTTCGACCACTGCACACCTGTCAACTCCATGTCTGCTCTCAAAGTGCCTGGCCGTGTATCCTCCCACAAATGCATTATGGCCTGCCTCTGCTCGCACAGCCGCTCCACCATGTGCAGGGTGGAGTTCCACCTTGTTGCAATGTCGATAATGAGGCGGTGGTTGGGAAGGTGGAGCAATCGCTGCAGCTTCTGCATACGAACGGAGTGTACAGGCGACCGGCGGATGTGCGCGCACAGTCTTCGCACCTTCTGGAGCAGGGCTGTTAACTCCGGATAATTTTTGAGGAAGCACTGCACCACCAGGTTCAAGGTGTGAGCCAAGCAAGGTATGTGGCTGAGTTTTGAAAGGGCTATGGCTGCCACAAAATTACGGCCGTTATCACTAACTACCTTGCCTGCCTCAAGATGTACACTGCCCAGCCATGACTCAGTTTGTCGCTTCAAGTACTCGGCCAGCACCTCGGCGGTGTGTCTGTCGCCCAAACACATCATCTGCAACACAGCCTGCTGATGCTTTCCACTAGCTGCTCGATAGGGGGACACCTCGTGTGCAACAGTGGCAGCTGCAGATGGAGTGCTCGTACGACTGCGCTCTGTGGACGAGCTTTCGCTTCTGGAGGAGGAGGAGGAGGAGGAGGAGGGTCGAACGCCTACAGCCAACTGTTTCCTATACCGTGGGCTAGGCAGCACTGTCCCACCACCGCTGTCCCCTGTGGACCCTGCATCCACAACATTAACCCAGTGCGCAGTGATGGACACGTAACGGCCCTGGCCATGCCGACTGGACCATGCATCAGTTGTGAGGTGCACCTTTCCGCTCACTGACTGGTTGAGTGCATGGACAATGCGGTCTTTCACATGATGGTGGAGGGCTGGGATGGCTTTGCGAGAGAAGAAGTGGCGACTGGGTAGGTCATAGCGTGGTACTGCATAGGCCATGAGTTCGCGGAAAGCTGCGCTTTCCACCAACCGAAAGGGCATCATCTCAAACGAGATTAGTTTGGCAATGTGGGCGTTCAAACCCAGTGTACGCGGATGAGAGACTGAGTACTTTCTTGACCTACTCATAGTGTCTGGGAGGGTGAGCTGGACTTGAGAGCTGCATATGGTGGAAGTAGCGGTGGACAGGGTGGACTGAGAGAGGGTTGATGATGGTGATGGAGTTGGTGTTCTTTCTGATGGCCTAGAATCAGTCTTTCGTTGATATAACAGTGGGATTCCCTGACTGCTGTGGCCTTGCAACGACACCTCAACATTTGCTGCTGTGCTAACCGGTGGGCTTACACTGGGGGAAACAATGTAGCATTGCTGACTACCTTCGTTGTGATCAGTTGCACATGTGGCACTTGAGGTTTGGTGTTGTGTCCACGCTTGCAAGTGCATGGTGTTTAAATGTCTAAGCATGCAACTGGTATACAAATTTTTCACATTTTTCCCTCGGCTAAAGGTCTTTGCGCACTTCTTACAGATAACGTTTGCCTGATCATGAGGATTTTGTTCAAAAAAGTGCCACACTGCACTCTTCCTACTATGGCAGACATTTTGCGGCCTAGCACGCTGTGATGTTTTGACCCTCTGGACAAGCTGTCCAGCAACTCTTTTGATTTTTGGAACCTGTCTTTGGAGCGCTCTGGGCCTGCCAGATAACAGCTGTTGTGATGTCGATGTCTGCTGTGGATGCTCCTCATCTGAGCTATTGGAAGCAGCACCCTCTTCCCCCAATGGATGCCAATCTGGGTCAACAACTGGGTCATCCATCACCTCTTCTTCAATGTCATGTGCACCTTCCTCTGTGTCACCGTGTATGGTGGTATAGTGTGCGGGAAGGGGCACCTGAGTCTCATCAGGGTCAGAATCTGGCTCTGTACACTGCGAGGACAATGTAGTGCTCTGAGTGAATGTACCAGCAGAATCATCCATCAGCGGCTGTGCATCAGTGCACTCCATGTCAGATTCATCTTGGCCTGGGTAATTCACCATTTGACTTGATAATCCAGGCATGGTATGTGAAAACAGCTCCATGGAGTAATCAGTAGTATGGCCTGCGTCATCCTTCAATCTTGGTTGGGGTGAAGGACACAAGGAAAGGTGTGGTTCATGAACATGAGCCTCCAATGACGACTCAGTGCTTTTACTTTTTACAACTTCAGAAGAGGAGGCGATAGAGCTGGAGGCTGAGTCAGCAATGTAAGACAAAACTTTTTCCTGATGCTCTGGCTTTAAAAGCAGTTTGCCAACTCCTAGAAAACTAAGCCTTCGAAGCCTTATGGAGCCAGACGATGATGCAGGCTCAACACCTCCTGCATTCGGTCCTATTTTGCTCTTGCCACTACCATCAGATCCACCACCAACACCATCATTACCAGCTGCCAACCCCCGCCCAATTCCACGGCCTCTTCCACCAGCCTTCCTCATTTTTGGTAGAAATGTAGACAAAATCCAACAAACTATATAGTAATGTAAAACAAGGTACAAGGTGTCTATAGGACAGGGGAGATTTTGAATTTCTGCTCACACTAGTGGACACTGGACACTTTTGGATTGTGTGAGGCCCACTGAATATCTGAGCGCTATGTCACAGGCTCGATGGCACAGCTGTGACCAAAGTGACTAGAGGATAAGTGAGATTTTGAATTTCTGCTCACACTAGTGGACACTGGACACTTTTGGATTGTGTGAGGCCCACTGAATATCTGAGCGCTATGTCACAGGCTCGATGGCACAGCTGTGACCAAAGTGACTAGAGGATAAGTGAGATTTTGAATTTCTGCTCACACTAGTGGACACTGGACACTTTTGGATTGTGTGAGGCCCACTGAATATCTGAGCGCTATGTCACAGGCTCGATGGCACAGCTGTGACCAAAGTGACTAGAGGATAAGTGAGATTTTGAATTTCTGCTCACACTAGTGGACACTGGACACTTTTGGATTGTGTGAGGCCCACTGAATATCTGAGAGCTATGTCACAGGCTCGATGGCACAGCTGTGACCAAAGTGACTAGAGGATAAGGGAGATTTTGAATTTCTGCAGACACTTGTGGACACTGGACACTTTTGGATTGTGTGAGGCCCACTGAATATCACAGCGCTATGTCACAGGCAGAAATTGGCTAGTGTATCACAAACTACAAGGTGTATGTAGAATTGGGCAGAGTAGGAATCTCCCTAGAGTGCAGGTCTGTAAGAACGGAACATGTCCTCGACTTATTCTCACAGAGTGACACAGATAGCTTCACTGTGGCTGTGATAACAGCTGTTACACGGTACTGTGTGAGGAGCGTACACCGCTGTATGGTGTGAAAAAATGCACGCTCGGTACCTCAGCAGGACAAAAAAAAAAAATTGGGATTGCTTTTAAAAAAGCAGTTTGCAGCTCAGTACCTCAGCAGGACAAAAAAAAAAATTGGGATTGCTTTTAAAAAAGCAGTTTGCAGAGCAGTGGGTAAACAGCAATGCAGCTGTCAGGAAGCCTTAGAAGGCAGCCCAACAACCAACACCACTGATACACCACAATATAGCCTCCCCTTGCACTGCACACACAGTGACTGGTGTGTTGTACAGGCACAATCGCTAGCAGCAGAAGCAGTTTTTTTTTCTTCTTCCCTGCCTAACACTCTCCCTACAGAATCAGCAGCAACCTCTCCCTATGCTAAGATCGGCAGAAGTAAGATGGCGGTCGGCGTGCACGCCCTTTTATACCCCCTGTGACGCCCACCAAAGCAAGCCAATCACTTGCATGCCCTTCTGAAAGATGGTGGTGACCCGTGCCTATGTCATCACGTTGCCCACAGTGTCCGTGGATCCTGATTGGCTGAAAAAGAGCGCAAAATAAACTTTTGAAACGCGACTTTGGCGCGTAAGTCGCCGACCTCGTGGCCGACCTCATCCTAGGGTTGGGTTTCGTTTCATGAAACCCGACTTTGCCAAAAGTCGGCGACTTTTGAAATTTTTCGACCCGTTTCGCTCAACTCTACTCACCACACATCTATAAGAATGAAAGACAGCTTACTTGTCTCATGCACACATTATAATACCGTAAGAGAGAGAGATACAGATATAGATACATCTATCTACCCATTGGTTGCCTGTACTTAGTATGATATCCATTCTACTTTGGCCTCCCCTATGTCTATCGTTATATTGGCTGCTATACACTTTGTTAATTATATGCTGGTGCGGATTCCAGCTTTGCCCCTACATTTTTCCCCTTTCCAAAATGGCCGCTGTTGACTCTGTCCATACTGCGCATGCGCCGATTGCGTCACGGACCACGTGACATCACCCTCCTCCCTCCTGCCCACCGTCTGACGTTTGACTGCACGGGGCCCCGTGTTTTGTCTGCGTCAGCGGTGTTCAATGGCTGGGATGGTGGGTGTGTCCGGTGCTTGGACGTGATTGGTGCTTTCACTTGCAACCATCCCCTGTGATTTGTATGCATTAGCTGTGACCGATGGGTGGGTGTGTCTTGATCCTGGGCATGATTTTACTTTCACTTTCACTTCCCCTATATAATGGGCCTTTGTCAGCAGTTACACATGCCCCCTGAGGAAGGCATTATCGCCGAAACGCCGCGCGTTGGGGTACGGCTGTGGTCTCCCTTGCTGCTCCTTCTTGTGTAAGTGCCTCCTTTATTACCATATTGTATGTTTTTGCCTGTCATCATTCATGTAGGAATTTTTTCCCTGTAGTTATGGTCACGACCATGGGCAAACATTATTTATGTTTAGACAGTTAGACACTTCACAATGTTCATGTATTTCTCATGACTATTTATTTGGAGCTGCCATGGTCACCCGGCCTTTCTTTTCCTACCAATGTCACTTTTTAGCCATGTTCTGTTTGTTTCACCTTTCAATAAAAACCTACTTTGCACTTTACCTTGTGATATGAGGACTTTTTCACTGCTTTTCGTCAGTTGCTATCACCACACATCTAGATAAGTTCCTTAGGGGGTCTAATTTCCAAAATGGGGTCACTTGTTGGGGGTTTACACTGTTTAGGCCCATCAGGGGCTCTGCAAACGCAACATGATGCCCGCAGACCATTCCATCAAAGTCTGCATTCCAAAATGGCACTCCTTCCCTTCCAAGCTCTCCTATGTGCCCAAACAGTGGTTCCCCCCCACATAAGGGGTATCAGCGTACTCAGGACAAATCGCACAATAACTGTGGGGGTATGATTTCTCCTGTTAACCTTGTAAAAATAAAAATTTGGGGGCGAAAAGATCATTTTTGTGGAAAAAATGGATTTCTTATTTTCACGGCTCTACGTTATAAACTTTTGTGAAGCACTTGAAGGTTCAAAGTGCTCACCACACATCTAGATAAGTTTATTGGGGGGTCTAGTTTCCAAAATGGGGTCACTTGTTGGAGGTTTCCACTGTTTAGGCACATTAAGGGCTCTCCAAATGCAACATGGCATCCGATCTCAATTCCAGCCAATTCTGCATTGAAAAAGTCATACGGCGCTCCATCCCTTGCGAGCTCTGCCGTGTGCTGAAAAAGTGGTTTACCTCCACATATGGAGTATCGGCGTATTCAGGAGAAATTGAACAACAAATATTGTGGTTGATTTTCTCTTTTAACACTTGTGAAAATAAAAAAATTGGTTCTGAAGTAAATTTTTTGCAAAAAAAGTTAAATGTTAATTTTTTCCTTCCACATTGCTTAAGTTCCTGTAAAGCACTTAAAGGGTTAATAAACTTCTTGAATGTGGTTTTGAGCACCTTGAGGGATCTAGTTTTTAGAATGGTGCCACTTTTGGGTATTTTCTGTCATGTACACCCCTCAAAATGACTTTAAATATGATGTGGTCCCTAAAAAAATGGTTTTGTAAATTTTGTTGTAAAAATGAGAAATTGCTGGTCAACTTTTAACCCTTATAACTTCCTAACAAAAAAAAAATTTTGCTTCCAAAATTGTGGTGATGTAAAGTAGACATGTGGGAAATGTTATTTATTAAGAAATTTTTGTGACACATGTCTCTGATTTAAGGGCATAAAAATTTAAAGTTTTAAAATTGCAAAATTTTTGCCATATTTCCATTTTTTTCATAAATAAACACAAGACTTATCGAAGAAATTTTATCACTATCATGAATTACAATATGTCACGAAAAAACAATCTCAGAATCAGCGGGATCCATTAAAGCGTTCCAGAGTTATAACCTCATAAAGGGACAGTGGTCAGAATTGTAAAAATTGGCCTGGTCATTAAGCTGCAAACTGGCTCTGTCGCTAAGGGGTTGAATAACTGAAATATTTTTCTTAATGCTGCAAAACAATAAATAAGCTTTGTATGTGTCTGAGATACTGGGAAGAAACCTCACTTTCTTTCCGCCAATATATTTCTACTAGAGCTGACCCTTACAAAATGTTAATCCATAAGACACAGATTGATGCTCATGAAGCGAGCACTCTCTTAACAGTTGGTTTTAAATCCAATCAATCATCTCTTCAACACATCTTGGTATGCATTCCAGTTACAGCTTCTGATGTTCATTAGCAATTAATCATCACAGCATGCATCGTTAGGAGGCACAAGGTAGTATTATATTCAAATTAACATGTAAAATATCGCTCCAATGAAAGGGAGTCTATCATTTACATGTCATGAAAGTAAAATAAAATTGGAAAGTGAAATAAAGTCAACTAAGTAAATGGGTAGATTTATTTTTCCTTTTTTTCCAGTGTAATATTACCTGTTATGTCTAATGTTTTAGGGTTGTGTTTTTGGAGTGGGTTGAGTTTGATCTTGGGATTTGTGAAGGAAACAAGAGCTGAAACCAGATTCTCTTGCCCATAGCATCATGAAACGAATTTTACTGCAATTGTGAAAGCTGCTGACATACAGCAAATGCCATACGTGCCATCTCTTCCAGAATATGTAGGAGGCTCACAGAAAGAGGGAAGAACTGATGGACTTTGGCAAAAGTTGAGAGCTCTTCTGGATATTTCAGAAGCCTCTAGAAAACCAGTACGTTCAAGAAGTTTTCTTGTATGGATGTGATGTTGGTATTCTCCGTCATTAAAAGCATCTCTGCCATCCAGTGCACATAAAAAAATTACAGCTTTATGTAAAATACATTTCTTCCTAGTCAGGCATGATCAAAAGTTTGAAACACAGAGAAACACAGTAAAACAAACGTGTAAAAATACTCTGTTGTAAAAAAAAAGATGTATATAACAGTAAACAGCAAGTGCTAGTAAAAAGATGCTAACAAAACAGGGTATTTAGTTAATTTGTTTTTTGCAACAAATGTATACAAAGCCACTCTACCAAATGTCAAGGTATACCCATCAGAGCAGTCCCTAACCAATGTATTTAAAACCTGACCATGTGAACAGTACCTATATGAGCAGGATTCAGAGAGGTAATGTCCAATGTGGACACGATGTGTAAGACGGCTTTATATGTGTATGGCAACCTGACAGCAATATTAAGGAAAAATGTTTCTTCAAGGAAAAATATAATGCTCTGCTTGTCTTACAGAGCATGTTCCAGTTTTTAGAAGAAGATGATAGTTATGGGATGATATGCCCATTTTACCCCATTTTTACCCCAGATATAAACAATTCCTATTTTTATACAGCCCAAAAATTAAAGAGCGTAACTGATTGGCTAAAAAGCTACACATGAATTTTCAGTTGCCAAATCAGCAAATGCACATATCATGTGGCTGACTACAAAACTGCCATACTGGCTCATGAATCGTCCCATCAGTACTCTCTCATCAGCCAATGCCTGTGACCGGAGGTAACCTTTTTACCGCCGGTCACATCTGTTGGTTGGGAACCGCAGCTCTCTGACCTGTGGAAATGATCTTGCCACTGATCAGAGCCTGTGTTTGCCACGCTGTCATGCAGTTGACAGCATGGCAAACAATGGATGTTCGGGCATCCCAGTCAAATGAATGGGGTCTGGGTATCACTCTGGTACCTGAACCAAACTTTTTTAGATGTTTGATGGAACCCGCCGGACCCGAACGTCCATTGGTTCACCCATCACTACTTAGTAGAAGGGTGGCTTAGCAGAGTGTGACTCACAAATTTGTTCTAATTTTTCCACAAAATAAGATTCACCATTAAGTTATTTGCTGCAAATTGAATGCTCCTTATTATGCTCCGGGGTCAGGAATCTAAACGTAAGATATTAACTGAAAAAACAAATAATAATAATACTCACCTCTCACTTACCCAACCTGCTGCTTGCTGCCCTAGGAAACTGTATTTCATCACGTACATTTTTTATTATAGTTGTTTGAAAATGGATCACACATTGATGACACATGGATATTAAAAAAAGGACACATTGACCACACAAGAATAAAAATTGGATGCAAATTAGAAAAAAATTGAGTTTTCTGATTATGCTTATCTGCAGCTGCCTTTAGTGCTGCAGGTGTAGAACATACATTGCCTATATTATTTATGAAATGTTTAATGTTTTTCTTTTTCTATCTCTACTGCTAAATTGTGAGATTTGACTTCCGCTCACTAGACTGAATCATTCTAAAATGGCTGCTGCATTCCCTGCTTCAGCTTTTATACTGGCTTAACAAGGCTGCACTTTACCATGTGATAAAATATTTTTACAGTATAATGGGGAGATCTGAGCAGCCATACCTAAGGTCGTGTAAACTCTCTCTGGTTGATGCAAATTTCTGCAATTTGTAAGATGGCTGCTGACTTGTTCATGGATGATTTTTGATTAAAAAATGTAATATGAATTTGATTTGCATTGAATCAATTGGCTTATCTCTAATACTGAGCGTACATTTACTAATTTCTGATTTGTTTATACATTATGACTCAGGACACCGCACGCTGTGAGTGTAGCTATAGGCATAGATTATCATCAGTTGGATTACCTTTTCAGTATTTTTATTTTGTTTAAATGACAAAACCTCACTGTGTTGGCACATTCTTCACACAAATCAAGTTTTGCCACCAAAATGTAAGACTTCATATATTTACTACTCTTTCTATATTTATAAGGAACAGATTTCCTTCACAGCATGGAAGTAACATGGGTCAAAATCTTGCCGAGCAGTCTTTTTATAGATTTCGATAAGAGCACAGGTGCTTCAATTAGCAAGCTGTCTGTCAAGTGACAGTGGGGAGTTCCCTTTGTCCTTCTGTCCAACAATTTCTGTAGACAATCCACACTAGAAGCTAATGTTAGCAATGCATGGCCATGTTTACTCAGTGCTCGGTGGTCTCCTTGGGGCTCTCTCATCTAAACACATATGAGGTCACCCAATTATACAAAGACAATTAACATTCACGTGTATTCTTACATGACAACTTGGGTTGAGAGACATAAATATGGCTATTTTGCCCTATGTCTAATATCTTTTTAACTTCTTTTGTTGTTAAATTAGGATAGTATTTGGTTCCTACATTACCTCTTTTTCAAATACCGAAGTGTGAAGTCACTGAATCATATGAATGACCACAGAAACATGCATTAAAGGCTATATAAAGCTCTTTCCCTTTTATTGCTCACATGCTTCCTTAATGTAAATTTAAGCAACTTTATAAAACGTCTTCATTAAAAATGTCCTACTATTTTGCTACTGTAGAGTGTATGTCATTCCTCATCCTTACTAGTTGGTCTGCTAAATCTGCTCCTGACTCTGACGTCTCTCTGCTTTCCTATACTTAAGGCCCCGTCACACATAGCGACTTACCAGCGATCCCGACAACGATATCAACGTGTCAGGATCGCTGGTAAGTCGCTATGTGATCGCTGGTGAGCTGTCAAACAGACAGCTTCACCAGCGATTAGCACAGCGATGCCGAGTGCCCGGCATCGCTGTGTTCAGCGCTGATTCATGTCAAAAATAGAATTAAAATAAAAAATATTGTTATTCTCACCTTCCGACGTCCCACGCAGCATTCCCTCCTCTCTCCACGCTCCGGTCCCAGTAATCCTTTGCGAGAATTACCGCGATGACGTCAGTTCTCGTGGGATCGCGAAGTCTCGCGGTGATTCTTGCAAAGGATTAGTGGGACCGGAGCGTGGAGAGAGGCTGGAAGGCTGCGCGGGACGTCGGAAGGTGAGAATACCAATATTTTTTATTTTTTTTTAAATATTTTATCGCTGATCGCTGGTCTCCCGCCTGTCACACGCAGCGATGCGTGCTGGCCAGTGGGAGATCAGCGACAAAAGAAATGTCCAGAGATTTCCCAGAGCGATCAGCGATACCGGCAGGGGGGCCGTTCGCTGATCGCTGTCACACGCTATGTGTGACGGGGCCTTTAGTCTTGAAGATTACACCAAGAAGCAGGAGAGGGCTGTACAGAGAAAACCAGAATGGAGAGAGGGAGAAAGCCTTCAGTGATCATGGAAGGCAGCTTACTCTGTTAGGGGCTGGTGGAACGCACCAAATAATAAAGAAGGTATATGGTGCGTTCACAGCCCGGGGTCCACCGTGCAGAGATGATAAACTGCAGCTAGGGAATGACGAATGAGATATAACAAGAGGTAGCCGGACACCGGCGGGTAACCACTGACCCGGTGTGTGCAAGGACAGACTCTGTTACTTCACAGAGTCCGCACTAGCTGGCGTATAAGTGTGACCTGTTAAACGTCACACATCACGACTATGTAAGCTACTGCTCAGAGCACAATGTCTACCATGGTGGACATCACTAACCAGCATAAGAACAGTTCTGAAAAGTGCACATAACTGCGCACGGCGCCGCTCTGGCAGACACTACGGTATCAGCGGTATGTGAAGCCTGTACAGACCGGCACCCTAAGGCGCTACAGGACGGAGAGTTGACTACACTGTGGCGCTAAGCAGTGCTAGTGCTAGGTGCTAACTCTGACTCTAGGACCCTAACTCATGGGTATCAAAGAGAGGGAGTCTTAATGAGTCAGTCACCAGTCTCATACATTCGTCATCACACACACCACTAAACAGTATAGAACCAAAGTCTATCATAGCGCATGGCCGGGCGGCCATGCAAACCTTTTGTTGCAGCGCCCTTCCGGGACCTTCCTGATGGTCCAATCCGAGCTGGAGAAGGACCTGAACAGTGACCTCCGATCTCCAATGAGAGATCGTCCCACGGGCATGCTCAGTAGACCAAAAGGAGGACTTAGTCCCTGAAGTGGTTCGCTGCTGACCAGCATGCGTTGCTATAGCCAAACCAGAGGTGGAGGCAGTAACCAAACCCACAATGCTGGTGTGAGCAGAGTGCTGGGATCGATGAGTCTGCTGAGCAGACTCCACTGTGGCCGGAGAGGAATGGGAGGGCAAAGCTCAGAATTCCCGCTGTGCAGCGACAGGAACCTAACATACTCAGGCTGTAGAAAGGAGGGAAAGCACCCAATACTTTATAAGGTGTAGAATGGGAAATAATTCCAAGAATAATGCTGTACTGAAATATGAGCACTAGTTAAGGTAACAGAATCCTGGATATATAGACTTCGCATACAGTGCTGTGAAAATTAATTGGGACAAAGCTTTTTTTTTAAGTAAAATAGTAAGTTGGTTACCAGTCAGTGACTCAAACCAGTTTTAAATGCATTGATGAGGTGTGAGTGCCTGTGGTGTGAGTGCCTGTTCAAGGCAATTAAAACTGGTTTGAATCACTGACTGGTAACCAACTTACTATTTTACTTAAAAAAGCTTTGTCCCAATTAATTTGCACAGCACTGTATGTTATTCAGAGGGACACATTTACAATTAGGAGCAGGTTGCAAACACTGGGTCTAAAAATAAATGAAGGAATAAAGATTGCAGACTGAAACTTGGTGCAACTATTTTAACAAAAAGTAACAATTGATATACGCAAAAATAATTTAAGTTTATCTTCAGCATGCTTGATCCTCCATTGACATCATAGATCGGAGGACTGTCGAAAAGGTTTTATATATATATTAGATAGTCTGCTGGTGCAGCCAACTTTGCTTGAATGTGTTTGGTCAAATTAATGATAAATCTTATGCTAATTTGTTTGCTTTAGGAACTGTCAACTTGGAAATCTTAGTTGAAGCCATAACTATCTACTTTACATTTTGTTATTTTATTTTAAATATTTTCTATAGCTATGGCTCCTAATGAGCTAATGACAAAAATGTAAATGCTGAACAAAATTTGAAATAAACATTCTTTTCAATACAATGGGGAGCTGGTTGAATTTCACAACCAACTGTTAGAGCAGTCAACCATAAATCACTTCACTGCTGCACAGTTACAACATTTGATAGAAAATGATCGAGCTATTGTGCCATTGTGGAAGAAAGATAAAATCAGAATACACTCCATCGTGGATCAAATAAATATAGAAAATAAAAGAGACAAAACCCTTGTGCTTACAGGAATCGCTGCCTATTTCATATACTGCATCAAACACAAGCAATAATATTAAAACCACCTATTTAAATGGATTATCTGAGACATCAGGGTCCTTTTGGCTATGGGGCTGAGAACGTACCGCCTGTTAAATTGCTAACTACCTGCCTGCTCTGCCTCAAAATGGTCATGAACCTCTCCTGCCGGTGGTAACATCACATAGAGCAGCTTCTTCTCTTTCACTCTGTCAGTGGAGCGTCACCGCCGATGTCATACTGGTTGACCGTTGGCTCTCCGCTGCCTAACTGCAGAGAGCCGGCTGTCAAACAGCATGATGCCGACAGTGATGCTTCATTGACAGAGCAGACTGTAAGTGATGGAGATGCTCTGTTGAAGTGAGGTCAAATAATGGCGGGAAAATCACTGCGTGAACACATTGTCGCGGGACAGAGCAGGCACATAATCTGCCTTAAGGAGTTTGTCTACTACTATAACATTGATGACCTATCCTAGTAGCAAGTAACCAATTTTACTTAATGGGTACAGAAAATCTGCAACAACAAAATCTCACCAAAAGCTCATTGTGGAAACAGCCTTAAACAATATCTTGAGAATACCAGGGGAAACAGCATTGGGAAGAAAGGAGCGTCAAATGCCTGACATTGAAAACGGGAAGTCCATAATGTTTTCCTCCTCCTACATGCATTTCGCCCAACGTCATCTTTGGACAGATATGACATAAATAAGTCAATGACCCCCAGCAAGGCATGTCGCCATAGAAATAGTCACTGCAGTAAGTCAGTCGTTACAGACGGCTTGTTTCCATGGCCACAGATTTTAATAAGAAAAATAAAAATCCCTTCTCATCCTATTTTGGGTATACTTTTAACATCTACAAAGTCCTCCACATAGTGGTATTATGTGACCCAACTAATCATTAGAATCATAATTTAATATAATCTTTATGGTATTGAAGGCTACGTTAGAAGTGATCTTGCCGCACAATACAAATCTACATAAGAGCCGCTTGCACCTGCAATAAAGTGAGGCAGTTAAACAATTATCATCAGTCACATGCTGCAAACTGCACATACAAATATAATTAGTGAAATGTTTTGCTCATCATTAGCCTTCTCTCCTGAGATGTCCATCACATGCATCATTTCTGTAGACACAGCACGTCGACTCAATCAGAAAAGCCACTGTCTGAAAAGCGTGCTGATATATTCAGCTCCCAGCAGAATCCTAAATCTGCACACATAATCGATTCATATAAGAAAGTACATTAGGAAAGTAAAGGCAGTCACAGTAAAATAAATATTACAAGTGGAATATGAGAGTACAGATTTTCAGGAGAGATGACAAGTGTATGATCGTTGGCGATCCTCGCTGATCACAAGAACAGATCCCGACAGGGGTGGAATTAAAATTCTCAACAGGTTCTCTGTTTGCTTGTGGGAAGATCTCTTTTTGGAGTCCACACCCCTTTGTACAGACCACACCCATTTATAAATTTCTTTCTCTACCTTAAAATTAACGTAACAGTTACCAAAATTAAAGGCTCATGTTCCATTCAGGAAATATAGTAGGTTATGTCTCCTGCTCTGTGTAATCACACGAGTGTCGGACTGGGGTGCCAAGGGCCCACCAGTCTCATCAACTCAAGGACCCCACTTTCCAGCTACATGCAAATATGACTTTATCCTCATTCACAAAATTCTATAGCAATAAATTGGGTAGATTATTAAATTAATAAGCTACTGCCTTTGTCTGTACATAGCATAGTGAATCAAGTATACTTCTCACATAAGAGGGTTGTGACCCACTCTTACACAGAGGCCCACCTCAGGATTCTCCTGTTGGCCAGTCCAAGTCTGAACACCACAGCTAAAACAGTGAAAAATCTAAGTACAGATAATAATGCAGATGTTACCTCCAGTCCAATGTTGTAAATGTCACCTGCAACCCTACGTAACACTTCAGATAACAAATGGATAATGCTCTGAATACTCATAATATAGTAGATGTTACCTGTAGACCTATGTGCCACCTAAGATAACACACTATTACATGTAGTTGTAGTGCCACAGATAACACATTGATAACTGAGTACAGGTTATGTAGTACATTTTATCTGCAGCCCTATGTAACACCACAGATAACATAGTGATAACTATAACTCGCTGAATTCGAAACGCGTCAGGCGTTTAGAGACTGTGTTCCCGCATGATTTTTTATTCTTGACATGAAAATAAATTATTGAAGATTTTAATGAAGAGACGCCTGGTGCTGGAACTTTTTTTTTCTTTACTATTGCTATAACTCGCTGAATACATATAATGAAGAAATGATGCATCTACTGACCTTTGTAACACAAGGGATAGCTATCTGCATATAGTAGAAGTTATCTGCAGTCCTATATAACACCATAAATAACACACAGTGACAAGTTTCTGAGTACAGATAATATAGTAGAAGTGGAAAGTGTTATCCCCAGGGAGAAAGTGTACAAGACCGCTGTCCGAGTGCCCAGAACACAGGTAACATGCTGCCAGCTAGACCCTCATCATCCAGCGGGACAACAGAACCAGTTGCTGACTCAGAGCAGGTCCTAGAGGGTTCCTGTGAGGTTAGGGCTTTAAAGTGGCTTCTGGCTTCCTCTAGCCAGGAGTTTCAGACTGCACTACACATAGATGCCAGTCTTGAGGCATTTGGGGACCTTGCAGAAAAGCCCAACTTCCAAGTCTAAGAAGGAGAAGGTATTATGGGATGTAGGGAGTTAAATTGGTCTCCCATGCCATCCCATGGAAGATGTGTCATAGATATAATTGTAAAATCTGTAAAGCCATCTCTTGAGGGTGGGCATGCCACTCTCATATTGGAACAGATTGGATTATATAACTGGGGAAGAGAAAAAGAGCTGGCTCTTCAATAACTAGAGAACTAGGTCCTACTGCCGTGAACAGGTAATTACAGCAGGATATCTGCAGGGGGCCAGACATAAAATCTGGCATCTGTATATTCAAGAGGCCAAAAAGAGACAAATATGGCACCTTCAAAGGTAATGGCTTCTTCTGTTCAAAGCAACATTGGACAATTACAGTCAGATGCCCTGTTTCCATGTATTCAGTTATGAATGTTAGTTTTTTTGCGGAGGCATAGATTCGACAGTTATGGGAGAAATATTTTCGGCATCATGACGAAGTGGCAAACGTAATGCATTTACTTACATCACTGGACAGTTGCCGCATCAGCTCAAATTTAATATCGGACAGATGGATAAGAATATATATGCTATGTTTCCTATATATAGAAAGCTAAAATCATGAGAGGAAATATGGCATTAATTTTAATGAATAGGACATCCAGGGGTGTAGACATCCTTAAAGTTGGGGATCCCATAATTTTCTAAAGGCCTAGCCACATTCCATGACCAGCCCCAATATTAGCTCCCCAAGGGGAGATGTGTGGGTATAACCTTAATCCAATAAAATTAGAGCTTGAGTTTTTGTCATTGTCCGTCCAATGAGATACATTTCTGCACCATTTACAAAAATGAAAAGCTCCCCTTCATAAGAGTCAGAGCCATTCCTGCGACATCAGGTTTAGTACATTTCTTATGTTATCCCTTTTTATTCTATGTAATTGTATATAAGGTATCATCTTGTTCCCATTTTGTAAGGTCTTTTCTATATTTTTTAGAAAACACTGCTTACTTTTCGGATTAAGTATGTAAAATGTAATATACATATATACAGTATATACTGTATATATATATATATTTATATATATATATATGCAGTGGGAAAAAAGTATTTAGGCAGCCACCAATTGTGCAAGTTCTCCCACTTAAAAATATGAGAGAGGCCTGTAATTGACATCATAGGTAGACCACAACTATGAGAGTCAAAATGAGAAAACAAACCAAGAAAATCACCTTGTCTGATTTGGCAAGATTTATTTAGCAAATTATGGTGGAAAATAAGTATTTGGTCATTAACAATAGTTCATCTCAATATTTTGTTATATATCCTTTGTTAGCAATGACAGAGGTCAAACGTTTTCTGTAAGTCTTCACAAGGTTGGCACACACTGTTGGTGGTATGTTGGCCCATTCCTCCATGCAGATCTCCTCTAGAGTAGTGATGTTTTGGGTGTGTCGCTGGGCAACACGGATTTTCAAATCCCCCCAAAGGTTTTCTATGGGGTTGAGATCTGGAGTCTGTCTAGGCCACTCCAGGACCTTTATATGCTTCCTACGAAGCCACTCCTTCTTTGCCCTGGTGGTGTGCTTGGGATCATTATCATGCTGAAAGACCCATTCATGTTTCATCTTCAAAGCCCTTGCTGATGGACGGAGGCTTGCATTCAAAATCTCATGATACATGCCAAATTCATTCTTTCACGTACATGAATCAGTTGTCCTGGTCTCTTTGCAGGGAAACAGCTCCAAAGCATGATGTTGCCACCCCCATGCTTCACAGTAGGTATGATGTTTTTTGGATGCAACTCAGCATTCTGTCACCTCCAAACTCAACAAGTTTTGTTTCTACCAAACAGTTCTACTTTGGTTTCATCAGACCATATGACAGTCTCAAAATACTCTTCTGGATAATCCAAATGCTCTCTTACAAACTTCTGACAGGCCCGGACATGTACTGGATTAAGCAGGGAGTCCCTGGGGGCGTAGTGTGTTACAGATGGTAACCTTTGATACTGTGGTCCCAACTCTATGCAGGTCATTCACTAGGGCCCCCCGTGGGGTTCTGGGATTTTTGCTCACAGTTATTGTGATCATCTTGACCCCACGGGATGAGATCTTGCAAGGAGCCCCAGATCGAGGGAGATTATCAGTGGTCTTGTATGTCTTCCATTTTCATATTATTGCTCCCACAGTTGATTTCATCACACCAAGCTGCTTGCCTATTACAGATTCAGTCTTCCCAGCCTGGTGCAGAGCTACAATTTTGTTTCTGGTGTCCTTCGACAGCTCTTTGGTCTTCACCATAGTGGAGTTTGGAGTGTGACTGTTTGAGGTTGTGGACAGGTGTCTTTTATACTGAAAACAATTTCAAAACAGGTGCCATTACTACAGGTAATGAGTGGAGGACAGAGGAGCCTCTTAAAGAAGAAGTTACAGGTCTGTGAGAGGCAGAAATCTTGCATGTTTGTAGGTGACCAAATACTTATTTTCCACCATAATTTGCAAAATAAATCTTGATAAATCAAACAAGGTGATTTTCTGGATTTGTTTGCTCATTTTGACTTTCATAGATGTGGTCTACTTATGTCAGTTACAGGCCTCTATCATGTTTTTAATTGGAAGAACTTGCACAATTGGTGGCTGACAAAATACTTTTTTTCCCCACTGTATATTCCATGTGTTGGAGTCAGATTTGTCTAAACCATATGATTACTGTAAGTTCCTCAATAACCGGCATAGTAGCGAAAACAGCTGCGGTCTCTTCCATCAATCGTCCTGACAATTGGAGGCAGTGGAGTGCTGGTTCGTGACTATCTGGAAACAGCGAAGGGATATCTTTGGGATCCCATGGCTGTTTTCCTTGATATTTTTAACAATGGGACACTGCAATTTTGCCAGGACTGCTTTGGGACAGCGGGTGTGTATGGAACTTCTTAGAGTTCATCTGAAAGCAGATCCTCTATGAAGTAAAGCCCTATTATGAAGGGAAGCAGTGCTGCTAGAGCAAAGAGAGATAAGTAAAGGCTCCTTTTATAGGGACTTATTGCATCTTCCAAGATGGAAATCCAAACGAGCACATTTCTTCTGAGCTCGAAGACAAATAGCAGCCTTTATTTTTTATTTACCCAGGCAACATATGGATAGATTATGTGGGTAAAGGGTGGACTCCAAGGACTGCCACATAAATGGCATTTCCCAGAAGTTACTGCTGCTGTACAGGAAATGCTTAATTGCGCATTGCCAACTCTTAGCGGAGACTACATCTCTTTAACCCTTACATCGTAACAGAAAAAAGAAGATTGAAAATATCCCCAAAGCTAAAAATATTGTGCGAAAAATAAAAAAAAACTTCATAAAATGAATAAAAAAAAAAGATCCTAAAAAATAATGGCATAAATCATAAATCAATTACTCAGGATAAAAAAACCAGAGTAAGTGTTATCTTCCTGCACATCTCCAGAGCCGTCATTGGCAGTTGTTATTTTTCATACTGTACCACCTGTCAGTGTCAGTACACAGTGGTACTTGCCATGCCACTCGGCATTTAATAACAACACTGAGCTACCTACCACCTGTCACCAATATATGGCAGCATCCTGTCGGTGTTGTGAGCCTTCATGCACTTACTTTATTAAAAACAAATAATGAACAGACCGTGATGCGCTGTGTATACAAATGGACCTCTTTTTATGCTATCTGCAACCTGTTGTGCTGCTACGGTAAACAGTATTTAACAAGCGCAAAAAAAATCCACACTACTATGATATCAATATTTAATAAAGGTTATTAGTCTACTTATAGAAAGAAAGATTAATAATAGTCAGCAAGTCATTAAAAAAATTTAGGAAACTAGAGATATGGTATTTTACAGAAATATTATAGCATTCCTATCTTTCTTAATCTGGTATAAAGTCATTGAGGGGTAATTTATCATAAGGAGAATTTTGTCAGTTTTGCTGGTATCGGTATTTCTGTTATTTGTTCCAAATTTATCAAAATGAAGCACTATGTTTAATAAATTTGGCGCATCTATAAAAAAGCACTTCCATCAAAGTTTTTATCCTCTTAATATATTGCAGTCATCATATTATATAGCACCATGTACTTACAATTGCTCATTTTGCCTTTCTACCAATTAATTCTTCTCTTTTTTATTATGTCTATGACATCACGTGATTAAACACTGACTAGCTGAATCCTTCTAAGCTCTATGTAGAAGCAAGAAGTTTTTTTTTACCTGCTAAGTTATTCTTAGAACTACAAATCCACATCACAGTGCTATATAATATGATGACTGCAATATATTAAGAGGATACAAACTTTGATAGGAGGAGTGCGTCTTTAAATAAAACACCAATGTCTTAACTGCTTCTACAATTTTTACTTCAACCTAATACTGTAGTGAGAATTTCAATTTTTTGAAAAGTTGCAATTCATCATACCTGGCATGAATGTATTGCATAGTGAAAAATGTCCATTTTCACAATCACATTTCAAAAGTGAGGAGAGCAAAGTATAATTGCAACCTTTTGGACCAAAGTATTGGACAAAAGTAATTTGCAACGCCTTCCACTTATGTCCCAGCCGCCACTACATTGACCCTTCTCCGTGCTTACTGGTCCACTTATCTGTTCTGGCAAAGAACCTTGCCAGTGACGGCATTGAGCAGTTCACATCTTATATAGTCAGACAAGTGTGTGTGCAGGGCAAGGATGGCCCACTTGGCAAAGTAGTGGTGGCTGGAAACAAAGTACTGCGGGAAAGCCACCGACGTTAGTTTTTTTAAACTGGCGGTCTCCACCAACCGTAATGGCAGCATTTCAACTGCCAGTAATGTAAAGATGCTAGAAGTCATGCACATGTCTATTGGGTGGTTAGACATGGTCGGTGACACTACAGGTGGTGATGGTGTTGCTGTCACATCCTATCTTTGCCAGGAGGCAGGTGGCCCTCTTGAACGTGACTGAGAAAAAGAGGCCGAGAGCGCAGCAAAAGAGGGAGGCTCAGATTTGTAATGCTTTTTAAGGTGTGTACTCCACTGCACCTCATGCTTGGGTTTGAGATGCCTGATCATGCAGGTGATGCTCAGGTTTAGAATATTTACACCTTGCTTGAGGCTTTGATGGCACAGTGTGCAAACGACCTGCCGCTAACCTTCACTACATTAGGTGAAGAAGTCCCATGCCAGGGAACTCCTTTGAGCTGGATTTTTGGGGCTCATTCTCTTGGTATGGGGGGCAGAGGCAGACGATGTACTGGCTATAGACTGGCCACAGTGCTTTTCCACCCTGCTCCCTCTTTTTATGTGCTGATCGGGAAGCGTGTGCACCTCATCTTCCTATAAACTATGAGGCCCTTCAATCCATGTGGGATTGAGGACCTCATCATTTCCCTCATCATCTTCCACCCAGTCCTGACTCCTGCCCTCCTTAACGGTCGGCACACTGCAAAAGCCGCAGCACTTGGCAACTTTTCCTCTTTTTTCCTCTTTCTGAGGTTTTCATGTTAGAGTAGGACTGGCAAGTGTAAGGAACTTTGACGCAGTTTGCCAGCTTCCGTATTATGGCCATAATATCAACCAATACCTTACATATATTGATATGTTTTTGTGCACTGTATATTTTTTCAGGGTGCAGTTGGGCCCAAATGATTCTGCTTACTGTGGCCTCTGTTCAGCCATCCAATCTAACAGGGCCTCCACATGTTCTGACCCCACCATTCATTCTGCGTTTTTGGGACCTACTAAGCAACGCCAAACGTCTTGTCTCGTGCGTGCAGCTGAGGAAGATGTTGTAATTGGACAAGTAACAGACAATGATCAACTACGTCCTCTTCCAGCAGCACCACAGCAACGTCCATATCCATTATTTTCTGCTATCCTCATGTTTTTCCCCCTTAAAAAATAAGTTGTAGGCAAGAGGCTGGAATAGGGCACTCTACTCAAGGGTATTATGCCACAGAGCAGAAGGCTCTTTTGTCACAGAGTACAATTTTATTTTTCAAAGAGTACAAACTTTTTAGGCAACAGAGCATGAATAGGTTTATAAGGTACAGAGCAATAGGATTTTTTTGCCATAGAGCATTTTTATGCAACAGAGTTCAAGGTTTATATGGCACAGAGCAATAGGATTTTTTGTAACAGGCTTTTATGGCACAGAGCAACAGGCTGTTAGGGCAGTCTAGGTAACACTGCTAAAGCACACAGGAACTGGCTTTTAGGGCAGTCTCCACAATGCTGCTATGGCACACAGGAACAGTCTTTTCAGGCACAGAGCACAAGGCTTATATGGCACACAATACAAGGCTGATATGGCACAAAGAACCACATTGACAGCGCACGAGGAACAGAATGGCAGCTCAACCCATGACCTGGCCTTTATACAGGTGTAGGAGGAGTCCCCACTGTGTATCTGGCCCAGAACCAAGGGGACTGTCACCAAGGTTCCTAGGGGGACTATTTCCGGGGGACATAATTAGGAGACGGGACACAGAGTGTTTGAGAAAGATTTTTTTTATCTTATCTTTTTTTTTTTATTTTTATATAGCACTAACATATTCCGCAGCGCTTTACAGTTTTCACACATTATCATCGCTGTCCCCAATGGGGCTCACAATCAAAATTCCTATCAGTACGTCTTTGGAATGTGGGAGGAAACTGGAGTACCCGGAGGAAACCCACGCAAACACGGGGAGAACATACAAACTCCTTGCAGATGTTGTCCTTGGTGGGATTTGAACCACTGAGCCACTGTGCTGAGAAAGATTGTGGGCGGAGCCAATATAAAAGGGGCTGAGGACGCCAGGAAACATCAGACGACGGAGCAGGAGAGGAGACAGGAAGCTAAAGGGCGCCAGAGAGCCTGAGTGAGAGCCAGAGTCAAAGCAAGGAGCAGAGAGCAGCGACTGGAGAAGCAAAAGGGAGAATCACCCCTGTCAGAAGGGGGATGGCACTGAGCCGCCCAGCGGAGAAACACCAACTGCTGGACCACGCTTCCAGCGGCCGCCACCGCCCATCTCCAGCCCGCGGCTGCGGCCTGCCCGCTGCTGGCTGCGGCCGCAACACCCGACTCCAGCCCGTGGCTGAGGCCTGTCCACTGCCACCCGCGGCTGCTACCGCCCAACTCCAGCCCGCGGCTGCAGCCTGTCTGCTGCCGCCCGCAGCCGCTACTGCCCGACTCCAGCCTGCGGTCGTGGCCTGCCCGTCCCCGCCCACGGCCACTGCTACCTGTCTGCAGCTGGTGGCTGCGGCTTACACGTCCCAGCCCCCGGGCAACGCCATCCCGCCTCCATCGGGAGGTGCAATGCAGAGGGACTCTTCAGGGGCCTGTTGTGCCCTCACTTCGCTTGGGCATAGGAACACCCGAAGCCTCCGTCAGATCCTCGTCGACTGAGCCCAGCAGCTGAAACGCCGAAGCAACACCGACCATCACTCTGCCGGACGTCAGAGAGGATAAGTGACACGATATAGTTAATACTCAGGACCCGTAGTCGGCCATACCACGGCCCTATAGTGACCGGTCTTTGCCGAGTTAGTCATGTTCATTTTTCCAGTGTATTCTTGTTTTGATCCCTGTGAGAATAACCATTGTTAGCTTGTTTGGTTGCTCAAGATAGCCCTAAGGCCTATATATTTTTATATAAAAGTTACATTTTGAGTTCATCCTGTCTCCCGTCTCGTCACTGCATCCCGCGTACCTGCTATTACTACACAGGCAAGGTCACATAGTGTGCCCACCAATCACAGCCATGCCAGTACTCGGCATGGCTGTGATGGCTTCGGATGTGCACACAACCTAAAAGCTTGTCGATTGCCTGTGTAGCAGCCTTTCAACAAGCTTTATTTGGCTGGCAAACTCAAACATTATGACGGACTTCTGAGAAAAACTTTTGAGTTCGGGTTCGGTCATCACTATTTGTTTATTTTTAAAAAATTTTTAGTGATTTTTATATTTCCTTTTTATTTTTTCAATGTTTTTTTTTCCTTTTTTCACCTTGGACACAGAATCCCTATATGACAATAGCTCTGAGCTGAAGTTCAAGTGTGAGCGAACAATAGTCTGCAGACAGAACAATAAGTGATAAGTGAGGTCTATTGCTTTGCTAATTGCATGTAAAAATGTGTACTTGTTAATAATAACTACAGAAAAAGAATTGTGTCACACGTGATGTGCCTTTCCAATACATTAACATTTATTGTTTAGGAAGTAATTATAACTCATCCTATCTTAAGTATATTCACATTACCTTCTCATGTACATCACCATTGAATCAATGATGCTATATAAATAAATTATAATAATAATAATTACAAAAGCTACTTCATTTTATAGAGGAGAGTGAGAAAGACCAAAGGAAGTGATGAGGAAGTGTGAAAAAGCATTGACAGGGGTGCTGAGAGAGTCAGGTGGCAAGCTGGAAACAGAGAAAGGGTTTCAGAGGTACAAATACCAATTAGTATATTTAACAATATATACCAGAGGTCCCGAGGAAAATTAGTGATAATTTAGTCAGCTGGAAGATAATTAGAACAGCAGTGATATAATATTAAGTGTGGGGCAGGGATAGTGGGTCTAATTACAACAGCAGTGATATATTATAAGAAACAAGGGCAGAAAAAAATGGGAGTATTAATTAAAAAAAACTGTTAAAATGAAAATAACCAAAAACTAATAAATAGAGATAAAAAAACAGAAAAATGTTCCATGTTGCATTAAAATGGCAGCATAAACAACATAAAAACAGAAAAGACACTTAATAAACATTACTCAAAGTATCGTGGAGGCCGTTACGAAATCCTATTTAAAATTCCGCTCTTGCTGTGTATCATTTCCTACTTTATGATGTGATTTTTTCGCAGTTTATAATTAAAGGTCAAGTACTATTTCACATTAATGGTTTTGTTTCACTTGGGATGCTGCCAAACACTTCACTTTTCTTTCATACTAATCCAATTCTCACAGCTCTATTTTCTCTGGACAAGTTTCGAGCTCATTTGTTTGGTGTTTTCATCTTTACCTGCTCTTGTATTTTTTCAATTATTATTTCTTTTTATTTGTTCATTAAATTACTTGGTGATTATTGAGGCATTTTTATCAGGCTTGTTGGAATTCAACAGTCTCAGCATCTAGAAATACGGTATCTACGGTATATTTGTGTGTTCGGCAATCTGTGAAATCTCGTAGAATTATGGAAATCACAGGATGTACAGACATGTTATTGATATGTGCAACTGATGAAAGAATGGAAACAAAATTTTCAACACATCTTAATTTATTCATTATTGAGTATGAGCACCAAGCAAAGAAATCCCCGCACTTTCACAGCTTGGCTACTATCAGTGACATTATTAATGGTTGTTTGAGGAATGTTCTGCCAAGCTGAATGCACTTGAGCAAATCATCAAGATCCTCTGCTGGTAGCTTCCTGTGCAATTGCCAACGGATGATTTCCCAGATGTGCTCCATGGAAGACAAGTCTACAGATGCTACAGATCAGGGTAGCAAGTTTAGGCCATGCAAGCTGCTCACAGAAGCACAAACAAGTTGAGTCCTGGAGTTGTTGTATCGAATAATGGCCATGGGGACACTTTGGAGAAAAGACCGCAACACTGGTTCCACGACCAAATCAATGTAACGCCGAGCTGCTACTGTGCCTGGAATGAGGATTGGAGGGGTCTAGCTACTGTTTATTATGTCTCTCCATACCATAGTCATTGGACTCTTATGTGTGCTGAAGATGAGCTGAATGCAATTCTTGGCAATCTCCCATGGTCCTATTAACAATGAATGAAGTGGATATGTGCATGATTGATCTACTTTATTTAGTTGAGGTTCTTCTGATACCCACTTTTTGGGATCAGTGGGGGCTCCAGCAGTTGTAGCCCCACTCGGCAATTGGGAAGCTATCCCCTATCCATTGAAGAGTCAATGTAATTACATTTGTATGCTTTAGGTGCTTTAGCCTATCATTAGACACTCTGTTGGACACTAATTTGGACTTTAAATATGCTTTGATTCAACATATTAGGATTTGCTGATGAATGTTATTCATGAATCATTCAGGATGGGATCATAGTTCCTGGTTTGTTGATTTAGTGGCATACTGATTTCTAAAAACTGGTGAACATCTCATAAGAACCCTATATCGATGATCCTAATGTCATAGTTGAGAAGTAGAAAATACATACCGTAAATGCTTTTAATTAGAGTTGAGTGAATCGATTCAAGGCAAATAGAATTCACTTTCAATTGCACAAAATAATTTTGAATCACTGGAACGCAATTTTTTTTGCTATCCGATTCACTCAAACAAAATGACAGGGATTCTTTTAAGGGCCGAGATGGGGTTAAAATCTAAAAAAATACATTATAGTTAGCCCCTTACCTGTCTTAGCACTACAGCTTCTCGCCCAACCCTCTCCTGACTTGCTTCCACCCTCTAGCTTCGGCCCTCTTTCGTCTTCATTATTTGACACCACCAGCCTCAAGTAACGCCAGTGAATCTCAACTGACAGTGAGCGCCGGTGAAGAAGACTGAAGGCAAAAGCATAAACCGGAGCCCCTAGGGAAGAAGTGAGCCAGCAGAGTACCGGATGAGGAGACATATCAGGACAGGTGAGGGACGAATTGGGTATAATATTTGTTATTTTTAACCTATCTGTTGGGTTTTACTGGCAATTCAATTCGCATGAAATAAATTTGACCCAAACCGAATTTCCTGGCCAAATTCATGTGAATCTTGATGGTCAAATTTCAGCAGTTTCCCTCATGCAATTTGTGCTACTTTTATGAGTAATAGCATCCTGTCAGTGCAGAAGAGACATGGCATTTAAAGAGTAATCGTCATTTTTAGTTTTTATTGCATAAATCAATAGTACAGTAGAAATAAGAAACTTTTTAATATATTCTCTGTGTGTCATAAGAAGCTGTTTCTTTCTCCTAGACTGATCATTGTTCTCAAAATTCTCAATTTCTGGGTAAAATCTGTATTCAGTGAAGACAGATTTTTAAATTACTGAGATAGACTCGCAGGCAGGATCCACTCTCCTCCTGTACCAGTCGTGACTTGCACTGTTTATGAATTCTATACTTGTTTTTAGTATGTGTACCCCTCCTCACAAGTAAAGCGCCTCCACGGAATAAATGGCGCTATAATAATAATAGTAATAATTCTTATTTGTAGCAACTGTCAAATTCTATACAGTGGTGAAGGGGGAGGTGAAGGGAGGCGTTAGAAGCAGAGCTCTTCCCTCTTTCTCCCCCCTTCAGTCTATATAGAACCTTACCAGCAGTAACTGCCATCTCTTATTGCAGTGATGTAAAAATCTGTCTTCACTGAGTGCATATTTTACCCCGGAATTGAGAATTTTGAGAATGAATGATCAGTCCTGATGGAGAAAGTAGCAGATTTCTCTGATAAGATATATTACAAAGTTTCTTACTTTCATGTGTACTATTGATTTATGAGATAAAAATTGAAATGACGGTTCCACTTTAAACAATGTTCCAAACCTTTCATTTCGTTGCCATTTACTGTATAACACTGGTGTTTTCTTATAAGCTAGTGGGGCCTCTGTGTCCCCTCGGGCATCAGGACGCAGGTGCAACATCTACCGCTACATCCTCCATTGTTACATCCCTGGTGGCAAACAGGATCTTTAATACTAAACTTTCTGGCATCATAATGGTTGGTAAAATCTTCTTTATGAAACATTAACACATATTTTGCAAAAAGATATGCTTTGCAGTAAGATATTTTTTACAATTAGATATATTTTGGATACATTTTCCCTTTTCTTGCTTCCAGAACCGGTAGAAAATGTTTTGTTAATATGAGCCGTTCAACAGTTGTTTAATCCTAATGGAAATGTGCAGATATTTAGTGAATTAATTCTTGTTAATGCCGTTTGAGTCGGATACATGTACATTCTGTTTGCCATAGTAATACATAAAGCAAAAAAAATAAAAAATCCTCATAACAAACAAATCCCCCAGTGTCGCGTCACCATATGTTTGGTTTCCTAATGCTTGGATTGTAGTTTTATGAAAACTTCTGCACTGCATCCACTTTTAGCAGCATAGATAATTTATTGCATCCATGATGATAGAATACCAGCCATATACATCACGCCGCTTGCAGACCTGCACGGGCTTAGCTTCTTAATGGTGTCATTTTGGCTGAATGCTATTAACAGATTACCCCAGCCCGGGGCAATGAAGCATGTGCGGCAGGAAGATAACCTTATGTTCATAATTTAATATTAACTATTTTTTTTTCCATAGTTCCCTCTTTCCAGTACATTAACAACAAGCCAATAAGGCCTTATTCCCCACGGTCACTTTATCCTTTGGCAATGAAGGGGGATGGGAGAAAAAAAATGGATTACAAGATACCAAGTTCCCGAAGACCTTACAAGTCACTCAAATCCTGATCTGAAGAAATTAAAAAATAAACACGCTCCATCTAATTCCTCCTAGCTCTTCTGCCACTTCAAAGGCTGCCCCTATTACCGCCACGGCTGCTAAATGTAACAGTCATTTTTTTTTTACCACTGCTTATACGTAAAGCTTGCAGTTGCGCTTAACATGCAAGGAGATCAAAAACTTATATTTTTTTTTTTTACAATTTTTGTGACACAATTTGATATAACAGAGTAAGCCTTTTAAGGGAAGGCTTTTATGGAATTTTTATCCTACTCCATTCCCGCAAGCTAAATTTCTATCCTGCATTAGCTATCATATCACCAGAGTATTAGCGCGCGCCGCTCGCCAGCGGTTCAGGGTTGTGTAAAGGCCCTCTATCACTCTCCAGCACTCACATACAGAAGCATTATGGTTTTATCTCATCTTCTGCAGCAAGTACATGGCCCAATTCATTCCTCCAGGCTACTTTACTAATAACCTATTCCTTATCAGGCCCTCTCCACCTCAGCCTGTGATCAAAGACCCAATTAATGGAACGGAGAAAGGTGAAGCATTGAAATAATGGAGACAGCTGTTTTTCTCTGTTAGAGAAAATCTATTTGTATTGTTATCTTGACTCCGACTTCTGCAGCTCGACTTTTAATTCACTCTCCCTCTATTCCTGCAGCTGATAAAAAAAAAAAGCCACAATGAACTCGGCACAGAAAGCCTGAAATATCGCTCTGTTTCAACTCTTCCTGCGTCTTATCAATTCGAAGGTGGAAATATGACGAGATAAATATTTAACAAAGGACCTATCGACGAAAGAAAGGTTCTTTTTTAAGGCGGCAGCGTCTCCTTTTGGCGGTTCTGCCATTTGAATTCTGATGCAGCCTTCTCGTTGCCCATTTACAGTCTGCATCAGTCGCAGTCAATAGTATTTACAAGGCTCCGTCAATTGAAACATAATTAAAGATGCAGGACAGTAAGAGACGGCAGCCGCATAATAGGGGAAGCGTATCGGTGAACTGCAGCTATCTAGAATTCTGCTTAAATTAAATTTGGTGCTGAGAAATAGGAAGAAATACTCTAACTCCTGAGATTTCCTATCTGCTTCATGTATAGAGGCATTAAAGTTATTCCAAGCAGTTACTTTATTATCTATTGTCGATGAAATGGCGCCAACATATTTCACAGCGGTGTATGGAGATTAGAGGAAATTAACTAAGCTATAAAGGGAATTTATCATTAGTTTTGTGCTTGATTTTTGATGCCTTTTGTTTAATTTTCTGTTCTCGGTTACATTTATTCCAGTTGACGCATTTTGCGCCAAGTCCAACATTTTTTTGACCTCCTCATAAGGTTCATTCACATGTCCGATTTTTTTCCCATACGAGAAAAGTGAGCTAATTGTTTTGCTCAAACTTTGATAAGAGTTTGATCAGAGTGTGGTTTGAGTGTCTTTCGTTTTTTTCGTACGTGGGAAAATAAAATAAAAAGTTCCCGCATCTTCTCCATTCTGAGGCCACATTCACTTGTTCAGTATTTGGTCAGTATCTTACATCAGTATTTGTAAGCCAAAATCAGGAGTGAGAAATCCAGAAGTGGTGATGTGTTTCTATTATATTTCTCCTCTGTTCCTCTCCTGATTTAAAATGCTGACCAAATACTGAATGTGTGAACGCAGCCTGATAGTCCGTGAAAATTGGACTCGGATGTTATCCAAGTGTGGTCTGAATTTTTTTTCGAAGCCATTGACTTGCATTGTCGATTTTGATCCTACCCTCAGATCAAAATAAGACATGTCTCTGCAAAAAATCATGGACACGTGAATGGGTACATGTGCTATCCGTGAAAAACACAGAACCCGAACGTGTCAAATTTTACGTCTGAATGAGATCTAACAGATGGCTCCCTACATTTTCCCTGTGCTAGCCATATTTATTGACTTGTGACAATTTTAAAGATGTACAAAAAATCCAATAACTGCTTCAGTAAGGACAGGTGAGAGGGTGGTATGAGAAATGGAGTCACATTTTTTTGAGATGCTCCAAAATTATCAACAAATATTTAACAAAATTTATTTAAAGAAAAATGGCGCAAATGACTTCAATATAGCCGCAATGGAAACTGGCTGAAAAGATTTCCTTCATGATAAAATCCCCTTGTGTCAGGATTTATTGTAAATATGCGTCAAAAATGTGTCAAGTATTTATCAAGGTATTGCACAATGTTTGATACATTGTGATATACGAATTTTGTCAAAAGCTGTTTTTTTCATTTTTTATCCTACCACTTTACTGGTGTTATGACTGCCGAAGCACATTCACATGGGAAACGTACAAACCAGGAAGACAAATACCAGCTACCTGCTTAGACTAGGAAAAGCCCTACTCTGACCCTGGTCAGTCCCTGCCTGACTGCGGAGGTTGGCACCCTAAGGTAACACAATGGCGCTCCCACTTGATGGTGGCTTACCCTGACTGTCCTTAGCAGCTTCTAGGATTGATAGGGTAGTTGTTCCCTATGGAGAATAAGAATTACACACAAAGCAACTGCAACCAAAACAAAGTACAGCACTGTGAATGAATCCAACAAAGTCTGTCACCATTAGAAAACACCAGTAGGGGAAAGTAGTTAAAGCTGCATCCGAAAGATGATAGGACAGACAAATAGAGGCAAATGAAAAACACCTTTTACCCAAAACTGACAGAAAAAAGATAACAGAACTCTATATATCTCTGTCTCTCTCTGCATGTATATATATATATATATATATATAGAGAGAGAGAGAGAGAGAGAGACAGCTAAAGAGAGCGAGAGAAAGAAAGAGATGTATATAGAGATATTTATGTATGTGTATATACTTTGGGGGTTAAAGCGGGCAACATAGACTAAGTCTTCCCATGCCTGATTAGTGGCCTTTCTTTCACAAAGTACTAGTACTAGTTTTTAACATGAAGGCAACCTTTTCTATAAGCCACCATTCTTCCTATTTATGTAGTGTTAGTATAGATTTGTGTATGTATACAACCTACAATGTCAAAAGAGTCCATTGTTTGCAAGTTCTTGATGTTTTTCCTTTGTTATATAAATGTTTTGCCCGCTGTTATCTTCAGTTACAGTATTGAGTGTTAATGTAACGTTGTGGAAACACAATTTACTTTAGACTCCGTAGCATTTGTGAGAAGAATTAGACTTATTACTTATAGAATAATTACTGATTCTTGCTGTTTATACAGTATACTATCTGCTGTCACTTTACTGCTATGTTTTATAGCTTTACAATTATTTTGATAGTTACTCCATAGTTTGCACTATATGTATTATTCCTTTCCACTAATTACATATATTTATAATATTTGAGAATAACATTGGATTTTACTTTTAGAAAATTAAACAATTGTATCTGCTTATCTAATTTCTTAGATGTACTGTACATATAATCAGTTCCTATTTTTTAATTTGAGGAGCAGAGGAAAAAGCAAATTGGCAATTACCCTGGAAGTGAATTTCACCCTGGAAGTGAATTTCACATGTATAGTGCTCAATATACTGTAAATGAGTACACCATGTTTTCAAAAGTAAAACTTTAGGCAATATCTCACTGAGCACAAAACAATTTTAAAAAGTTTCATATAACATTTTTTACCCATAAAATGAAAGTAAGGTTAATAAAATAACTTTCATTGCAAAATCTTTCGTTTTACTCAAATTAGTTGATGTAAAAATGAATACACTCCACTAGTGATGAGCGATTATACTCGTTGCTCGGGTTTTCCCGAGCATGCTCAGGTGACCAAGTATTTTGGCGTGCTCTGAGATTTAGATTTCGTCATCTTAGCTGCATGATTTGCGACTTGTAGACAGGCTGAATACATGTGGGAATTCCCTAACAAACAGGCATTCCTCACATGTATTCAGCCTGTCTAGCAGCCGCAAATCATGGAGCTGAGATGACGAAAACTAAAATACGCCAAAATGCTCAGAGGACACTTGGGAAAACCCGAGCAACGAGTAAACTCGCTCATCACTACACCCCACATCAAAAACAACTAAATCCATGTTTTGTATGACTTCCATGATTTTTAAAGTTTTCTAGGCATGGAATGAATATGTTGATGACATATTGCAACATCTATCTTTTTCCATTCTTCGTTGGAAAGTGATGCTCAACTTGTCTTTTCATAATTCCTCATAAGTGTTCGGTTTGTTCAGTTCAGAAGACACTTGTCCGCTGAATCACTTTCAGCCTGTTTTACTTTAGAAATTCAACAGTGACCATAGTTGCATTACCATTATAAGTCATATGCTTAGTGAAAGAAAGATCTATGTCACATGGTCTGTCAGTATATGCATACTTTTTCTGAGAGGTCACTGAGAGTGCAACACCAGTAGGCAAAAGGCACCACTAACCAAACAACACCATGAAGACCAAGGAGATCTCCAAATAAGTCAGGAGCAAAGTTGTTGAGAAGTACAAATCAGAGTTGGGTTCTAAAAAAAAACAATTTCCGATGATCTCCCGGAGCCCCATCAAATCCATTATCATCAAGTGGAAAGAACATGGTACCACAACACGCCTGCCGAGAGAGGGCCGTCCACCAAAACTCTCTGCCCAGGCAAGGGGGACATTAATCAGAGAGGCAGCACAAAGACCAAAGGTAATCCTGAAGGAGCTGCAGAGTTCCCAAGCCGAGACTGGAGTATCTGTCCATACGACCACAATAAGCCATAAACTACAAAGAAGTCACATTTATGGAAGAGTGGGCAGAAAAAAACTTTATTTACACACAAATATTGTAAAGCTCATTTTAAGTTTCCCAAAAAACCTGAGAGACTCCCCAAATGTATGGAGAAGGTGCTGTGGTCAGATGAGACCAAAATTGAACTTTTTGGCCACTAAGGTAATTGCTATATCTGGTGCCAAACCAACACAGCTCATCACCCAATAACACCATCCCCAAGGTCAAACATGGTGGTGGCAGCATCATGCTGCGGGATTTTTGGGGTTAGAAGGGACAGGGAAAATGTGTGAGTTGAGGAGAAGATGGATGGTGCGAAATAAAGGGATATTCTTGAGCAAAATCTGTTTCAGCCTGTCAGTGATTTGAGATTGGGACGGAGGTTCACCTTCCAACAAGACAATTACCCAGAGCATACTGCTAAAGCAACATTTGAGTGGTTTAAGGTGAAACGTGTAAATGTTTTGGAGTGGTCTAGTCAAAGCCCAGACCTAAATCCAATTGAGAATCTGTAGTCAGACTTGAAGATTGCTGATCACCAGAGAAAACCATCTAACTTGAATGAGCTGGAGGCATATTCTATACATGAACTGATGCAAACCTTAAAATGAACAGTTGTGAGGAAGCAAAACACGAAAAATGCCAAGGGGGTGAATAGTTTTAAAAGCCATTTTCCCTGTGGTTGAATTTTTCTTAATAAGAAATTTGTAGCCTAAACTTTAGCTTTGCTCCTAAAGCTTTCATTGAGGTGTACTCATTTTTTTTCAACACAGTCTTGAATTAATTTGTTCGGAAAATTCCTTTTTTTGGGTGTGGAAAATCAAACATTTTGTTTGCATTGAAAGGCCCACATTTGTGGGAGTATTTCAAAGTATGGTATCCCAAATGGTGTACTCGATTATGTTGAGCACTGTTCAATTTATTAAAAAAAAATAGCATGTAGTACAGTATTGTTAGTGTGTGTGCACGCAGGCACCATTCACTGAGCCGAGTCTGTTTCACGCCAGGACACACTTTGCCTGGCCAGACAGTATCATGACGACAGTGAACCTTATTTTTAGGTATGGTTACTAATTGCCCTGAATGCAATTTTTAAAGAGAATGCACTATATAAGAATAAGTCAAAAATTAAAAATAAATTAAAAAACGTAGGATAAAAACAAATGTTTTCCAGCTTCACGATGACATAGAAAGACAAACTACAAAGTTCATTTGACATGAAAAAAATTTACTGATCTTATTTGTACTATTACCCTTTCTTTACATTGTTACTTTTGATATTATATTATTATACTATGCCTTTCAAAATGGGGAAATTATTCACAATCTACACATTAGAATAAAAGAGCATGTCAAATCTATAAATAGAGGAATAGGTTGCCTCCATTTAATCAAATACATTAGGAGCAGTGATTAGAGAACTGGAACTGTAAAGGGACTCCTAGCGTCCATGTATTGACTTTTTCCTGTAATTCCATCAGAATGTTTGGGTTTGCCAGTCGAATAAAACTTGTTGAAAGGCTGCGCAGTCAATCAACAAGATTTCAGGCTGTGGGCACTTCTGAAGCCATCAGAGCCTTGCCAACTATTGGCATGGCTTTGATTGGCCTGTGCACCATGTGACCCTGCCTGTATAAAGGCCGGGTCATGGGTTGCGCCACTATTGTGTACCTCATGCGCAGTCATTGTGGTTCTATGTGCCATATTAGCCTTGTGTTGTGTGCCATGTAAACATTGTACTCTGTGCCTGAAAAGACTGTCCCTGTGTGCCATAGCAGCCTTGTGTAGACTGCCCTTAAATCCTGATCCTGGATGCCATAGAAGCGGTGTGTAGACTGCTCTAAAAGCCTGTTTCTGTAATCCATAGTAGCCTTGTGTAAACTGCCTAAAAGCCTATTCCTCTGTGTCATACAAGCGTTGTGTAGACTTCCCTAACAGCCTTTTGGTCTGTGCCATAAAAGCCTGTTGTTCTGCGTCAAAAAATCTTATTGCTCTGTGCTATATAAACCTTGCCCTCTGGCAAAAAATTCTATCGCTCTGTGCCTTATAAACCTTGTTCTCTGTAGCAAAATTTCCTATTGCTCTGTTCCATAAAAACCTTGTTCTCTAGCAAAAAATTCTATTGCTCTGTTGCATAAAAAGCTTGAACTCTTTGGAAAAAAACTTGTACTCTGTGTCATAAAAACCTGTTTCTCTGGGGCATAATAACCTTGAGTAGAGTGCCCGAATCCAGCCTCTTGCCTGCGAGGTATTGTTTTCAGGGGGAAAAACATGAGGGGAGCAGCAAATAGGAGATGTGGACATTGTTGTGGTGCTGCTGGTTGTGATAATGTAGATGCTGCAGGGAGAGGACATGGTCAATCTGTTCCTGTTATGTGTCTAACTGCAACATCTTCCTCAGGTGGATGTAGGCGACAGTATGACGGCATTATTTAGTAGGCCCCAGTACCGCAGAATGAATGGTGAGGCCAGAACAAGTGAAGGTCCTGTTAGATTGCATGGATGATAGTGCCTCCAGTTCCTTCACTTTTTGTTCCACCCAGCCCCTGCAGAAAGGGTTCAAATGGCACCTGAGGATCTTAGTCATCGTTCTTCCACCTCACCCCCTTGAAAATCTTCTAAGCAGTCTGTGCCCCAAGTTATGCATTAGTCTTTTCTTCTGTTTGATGAGTTCGCTGGCTGGGATTTCGTGGCTCATCCGCCTGATCCTGCCCCAGAAATGGAAGAGACTGAGTGCTCTGATGCCCAACCACTTGTTATGTTGGAGGATTAGTATGTGGGTGAGCCAGTGCACACGGTCAGCGTACCACCACCACAGCCCATCTCTGGGGATGAGGAAACATCGCTGCCTACTGCTGCGGCTTTCTGCAGCGTGCCAACAGTCAAGGAGAGCAGGGGTCAGGACTGGGTGGGAGATAATGAGGGGGATAATGAGGTCCTTTACCACACATTGACTGAATGACATCATAATGATGTGTGCAATTCAAAGGAAGAGGAGGTGGTCGCGCTTCCTGATGAGCAAAGCAAAAGAGGGAGCAGGGTGGAAAAGCACAGCAGCTGGCCCACAGCCAGTACATCGGCTGCTACTGCACCCCACAACAAGGGAATGAGCTACGAAAGTCAGCTCAAATGAGCTACCTGGTGTAGGACTTCTTCACCCAATGTAGTGAAGACAAACAGCAGGTCATTTGCACGCTGTACCATCAGAGCCTCAAGCGAGGTGTAAATATTCTAAACCTGAGCACTACCTGGATGATCAGGCAAATCCAAGCACAAAGTGCAATGGAGTACACATCTTAAAAAGCTTGACACATCTGAGCCTCCTCATGCTCACTTTTTTGCTGTGCTCTCAGCCTCTTCCTCTTGGCCACATTAAACAGGGTCACCTGCCTCACGGCAAAGAGAGGATGTGACAGCAACACCACAACCTGTACTGTCACCGACTATGTCTACACTGTCCCATGAAAGTTTTCAGATCTCCATCCCCAAAACCCTTCAGAAAAAAGGAAACTCCACCTTAACCATCCAACAGCCATGTGCCTGAATGTCAGAATTTATAAATTGCAATGCTGCTATTTCAGCAGTTTAAAAAAGCTGATGTCGGTGTCTGTCCCACAGTAGGTTGTTCCCAGCTGCCACTACTTTGCTAGGTGGGCCATCCCTACCTTGCATACACATGTTTCTGACCAGATAAGATATGCAATGCGCAACGACATGACTGGTAAGACACATGTTGCAACAGATTCATGAACCAGTAAGCATGGGCAGGGACGGAGCATCTCCCTAACTGCCCACTGAATCAATTTAGTGGTGGCTGGGACAGAGGTGGAAGGCATTTCAGCAAATGTCCTATATCCACCAAAGAATGCTGGACATTTCTCTGTGCATGTTGCCTCCTCCTCCTCCTCCACTTCCTCCACCACCTCCTCATCCAGTCAATGTGAACCCTGCACCACCAATTTTGGCACAAAAAGGGGAAACACCAGCAGGCTGTTCTGCAACTCATTTGTTTGGGTGACACATCTGCATAGGAGCTGTGGCCAAGCAGTAAACATCAGACAGATGAGTTATTAGTGCCCATGAGCCTCAATCGTGGCCTGGTGGTTTGCAACAACGGGCGAAATCTGGATGTAGCTCTGGGCCTAGCCGGTTTGACATCTCTTGTCTGGCGCATGTGCTGAAGTTGGTTGTGCAGGGAATTCTGATGAACTTCCCAAATATGTTTTACTTGCTACTGAAAGTGCAGTCACTGTGTACACACTTTCGGCGTTCTCACCATGCTGCTGCTTGCCTGTCTGTGCTGCAGCGTCACTTCTGCCTTCCAGCTCTCTGCTGGAAGTTCTCACGCAGTGAGTGGTGACGTCAGTGAGGGTTCATCGGCTATGAACTCCGGTGACCTTTCTCACATCAGCATTACACACTGCAGGAGCGTAATCATGCTCCTGTCTCAGTTTGTTCCGGCTGGCTTGCTGAGTGGCCGCTCAACAAACCACCCGAATGTAGCAGAGCTGGAGTTCTTCATGCATCACATAGGGATTCTTGCCGAACAGCTGAGAAATATGGTGGTTTAAAAATTTTTATTTTACAGTAATAAAAGGAAAAAAGAGGGACGGGGAGTATTTCTTTAAAAAAAGGACTTGGTGCATTTCTTTCAACTAAAGGACTTTATTCTGGCTGTGTATTTTTTTACAATATGACTATGGGGTTAGTAATGGCAGTGTCTTATAGACAATTCTCCATTACTAGCACCTGGACTTGATGTCAGCTGGCAATACAAAGCTGACATATTTCCTTTTTTTGCTCTGGCATGATCTGTAAGATGAGGATGAAAGAAAAAAAATATGTTTTCAATGCAAAATTTTAATGAAAACACTACAAGCAACAAAATGAAAAGGGTAGCCACTTATGGGCGAAGATCTATGCGAGAGGGTCATAAAAGAGGTATGGCCTTTTTTTCAGGACTACACTGGTAGCATAGATGAAACAGAGCTAGGTTTGTGGATACACACAAGAGCAGTAGCATTTTAGGAAGTTCCCATCTTTCTGCAATGAAGCAGTTAACAGAGAAGCAGTCTGGTATATTCCAGGAGAGCAATGGGTAAGCAAAGGATGGTTAGTGACAGCAATGTAGCAGAGAAGTAAATGCAGTCTGGTACCTTGCAGCATGGAAGTTGCTAATAGCAGCAATTTAATAACAGTAAATGCAGTCTGCTATATTCCATCAAGGCAATTATTAATCACAGGAAAGCAATAAAGTAAAGGCACACTGGAGAAACAAGTGAAGAGATGTGTAATCTAAATTGCAAAGAATAGGACTAACAACCCTACCACGATAAATTTGATATCAACTACTGCAAAGGAAAGCAACTATGTGAGTAATAGACTGCTGCATTTGAGAAGAGCTGACTTTAACTTCTTTATGTGTGTGCAGATGAATGACTAGCCTAGATTTCCCCAATAATAAAAAACCTATAGGAATCATGTTAATAAAATATGGAATTACTAATACACACATAGCCATGATGCTAATGAAGTTTGACATGCTGTTCTAATTGTATGAATGATTACTATACTTTGTACATTATAAGTCAAAGTATTAGAAGTGGTGGTACTGATACAGGAATGTACTCTGTATTCATTAATCTTCTGACTGAGCACTCCACCTGTTAGCCACAGGCGTTTTTAATTAAAGCAGGGCCACCACCCCTCCACAGAGATATAGACTTCAGTCTAAACAGAAGATTTGTATAGGTTCCCATTCAGATGAGGACTTCAGTCTAAGCGAGGATTGGCATAGATCGGGTCCAGGAAAATGAGAAATGCCTTACCGTGGCTTCCAGGTACACATAAAATTGGACATTTTATGCGCTAAACTTTCTCAATTTTTCCTACTTCTAATGCAGTAATGCAATTCATTTTCATATTTCATGTTTGCATGTTATGGCGCTACAGTGTGCTTCCTTTTTTGTTTGAATGATACAGGAATGTGATATGTCTGGGTAGCTGGCAGACTCGAGCAGTGAGAGTGATAAACAGAGATGAGATGTTGGTAGGTGCTGAGATCTTTATAAATGAGAAGCAGAACTTTGAATTCCATTATGGAAAGAGACTAGGAGAGATACAACTCTGAAAAAGTAGCAGCTTTAGTAGATTAGTGAGAAAAATGAGCCCGGCATCTGCATTCCACATGGACAATAGCGGAGCCAGTCTGAATAGTAAAAGATCGATTAACAGAGTGTTAGAACATACAAGGCAGGATATTGTCAGAAAATAAACTCTTTCTACATATCTCTTTTCATGTTGTCAGTTTTCATCAGTCCAATGTCCAGTTGGCCAATTGCTTGGTTGATCAGTTGTTTTTCAAATTTTTGCCTTGCCGGTGGACAAGAGGGAGGTGAGTACAGTGTGTTTTGTTTCTTTATATTTGCCTGTAGCTGGGGATTAACTTTTAATGAATGAGTTGCTCCAACATTATCAAAGGGAATGAGGTCATCCACCCACGTACAGGCAAATCTTACCCCATTCGGGACTTCTTTACGTGCAAAACCAATTTCGTAGTATATATCATATTATTGTACGTGGGGGAAACCATTCAGGCAATCAGGGACCGCATTTCTAGCCATAAGTCTACCATCAGGAGTAAAAAAAACATGGCTACCATTACCTGCCCATTTCAAAGAGGCCCAACACAACGTCTCCCAACTAAGGTTCCAGATCATAGAAAAGTACCCAGGCCCAAGAGGGGTGGCAACCATATCCACCTTCTCAAACAACGAGAGACTTATTGGATTTACACTCTGGACACTTTACATCCCAGAGGCCTCAACCGTGAAATAGATTGGCTAACTTGATAATTTTATTTTCCCTTCAGACACATTGAACAGTTGCCCCTATGAGTCTGTACTGACACCTTCCCTGGCGGTAAGACACCAAAAACTATTTGATTTTTTCAAAATTTTTTGCTTTTATTTCATTATTTTTTCATTTTTTTCATTTTTTTATTTTTTCATTCTTTCATTGTTTTCAGGTTTTTTTAGTTTTTTCATTTTTTCATTTTTTTTACATTATTTTTCCCTTTTTTTTACTCTTTTTTCATTTTTTCGTTCTTTAGTTCTTCATTGTTTCATTTTCCATTATTCATGTATTTTTATCCTATTCCTAAATATACTTCATTTCTTCAGTTCTATTCTTTTCTTTTCTTTCTCTTTTATTTCAGTTTGGACTCCTACTGTTTATCATATCTACTGTGTTATTTGGCAAATCACGATCATTGTAATTGTATGCCAGGTTCATTGTATTGCAAATATGGTGGTTTACATTCCTAAACTTCTCTATACCTTATATTTCTGATTATTCATATGTTCCAGTTCCATACTTATATTTCATGTTGTTCCCATACACAGCCCTTTAACACACAGAGATTATGTTTCCTGTGCCGGCACAAGTACAGATGTCCCTGTGTACTATTTACCATATAGCGGTGTTGCCACATCATGGTTGCTAGCTTATGGGCGTCCCTGGTTGCTAGCTATTGCAAAGCAATGAAACCGCTCTTCACTGCGCATGCGCAGGCATCCCACGCCATTTTCTTTGTGGCCAGCTACTGCATAGCAATGAAGCCGCGCTCCACTGCGCATGCGCGAGCGTTCAGCACCATTTCTGGTCACATGACCGACCAGTGCTCAGATATGAACGCTGCTTTATTTATAGCACTCATTCACTGCTCGGGCACGGCAGTGCCTGCATCTCACACTGCGCCATCAATGATCGTAAGGACCTCTCCTCTTGGGCAGCACTCCTATACCACCAGGGAGTACATAGATTTATCAGGACTTTTTTATCTAATACAGCTCTGGCATATCTCCATGACAACGGCTCATTTGGAACCTGGACCACCAGCCATATTGGTATTTAACAACCACTGCTTATATTCACCAGATTAAGCACACCGATCTTATTTTATGCAGTTGTGCCAGCCTTTGTATGGCAATATATATATGGTTATTCCATTTTGGCCATATACATATATACGCCTATAAGAGCCTATACACGTCTACCTCTGTCTAACCATGCTTCCCTTTACCCTCACCCACAGGACAGACTGCATCTTTTGAAATATTGCCTAGCAGTGGCATTAATTACCCGGTGATTACTGACACTCCACTTAAAGGGGTATGATCTCATTTTAATATTTTCCATATAGATTTGTCTTATGTCTGCCGCCAGTTATCCCCTTTTCCATGTCTAAAATGCCTCCATGTTTTCTCGTGATCCTATTGCATTAATACATATTTTAACACAAATGCTTTTTTGGATATACCTGCTCTGTATATATCTTGTATATAATTTTGATTCTTATTGTATATATTTTCTATTTTTTCAGCGACTATGTGATAAAGGCCGTTATCAGGCCGAAACGTCAGCTGTCGCTTTATCATCGTCAATAAATAAATATTCACTTTAAGCATATTCTACGTGTGCAGTGATTTTATACTGAACTTTTAATGTATGGGAACAACCCCTTTAAAGACTACAATTGGAGAATGCTATAAAACTGGAGCCATTCCTTGTGAACGGTATTCTTGGCCCATGATTACTATCAACTTCAAATTATTATTATTTATTATTATAGCGCCATTTATTCCATGGTGCTTTATATGTGAAAAGGGGTATACATAATAAATTCATAATAAATACATACGTAATACATAATATATTCACCTGCTCGCTTGTATCAGTTTTATAGTGGATATTGTGGAGATTAGCATATACATTATGCATCAAATTATGAATTAAAAATATAATCCACAGCAAGTGAGATAAAGAAAGTTGGCCCCAATGTCTACAGACCTACTGCAAGGAGCACTAATCGCCATGTATTTAAAAATGGGGGCGACTAATTATTCAGGACCATTGGGTGGTGCACACAAAATTACATATGAATCAATAACTTCAGTAGCAGAGGAAAAAATAAATGGCACTCATCCTGGAAGCGAAATTCACATTTATTATTTATTTTGAAAAATTCACGTTTACGGAAGCGGGACAGGCACCATTGGCTGAGCCACGGCCGTTTCATGTTAGGATGCACTTTGTCTGGCCCAACAGTACATGGTACATGTCTGTGCACCATATTTATATGCATGGTTGCTAATTGACATGATTGTGATTCTTAACCCCTTAACAACCGCCGATACGCCTCTTAACGGTGACAATTAAAGGTACTTATGCCTCAGCGCCACTTTTTAATGGCGCTGAGAAATAAGTGTATAGTGCCCCCAGAGTAGGAATTCCTCTGGGGTCTCAGCTACCGGGGGTAGCTCAGACCCCAGAGAACATGATTCGGGTCAGTTTTTACTGACCCCAGTGATGCGGTCACCATTATTAATGGAATAACGGTGACCGCAAGAAAAAAAAGTCTGATTTCCCATTTAATTTCTCTCTCTTCTGATGTGGTTACACATCAGAGGAGAGAAAAATAGGGTCCCCCATCCTCCCCTGATACCTCCCGTGTCCCTGCATCCCCCCGTGAAGTTCCCCTGTCACAGGTGTCTTCTTCTGGGAAGAAAATGGCGGGTGTATGTGCAATGTGCCTGCTAAGATCTGCTGGCCGGTACCCGGCAATAATAGGAAATTTTTCCAATTGGTTCATTTAGATCACTGTGATAGACCCTATCACAGTGATCAAAATAAAAAATAGTAATTCAAACCCTCCTTTATCACTCCCTCAATTAGAGAAAAATAATAAAATAAAAAATGTGCATTTATTTCCATTTTTCCATTAGGGTTAGAGTTGGGCTAAAGTTAGAGTTGGGCTAAAGTTAAGGTTGGGCTAAAGTTAGGGTTGAGCTGAAGTTAGGTTTAGGGTTGGGCTAGGGTTAGGGTTGGGGCTAGGGTTAGGGTTGGGCTAAAGGTAGGGTTGGGCTAAAGTTAGGTTTGGGCTACGGTTGGGGTTGTAGTTAGGGTTGGGATTACAGTTAGGGTTGGGATTAGAGTTAGGGGTGTGTTAGGGTTAAGTTTATTGTTAGGGTTATGGTTAGGGTTGGGATTAGGGTTAGGGGTGTGTTGGGGTTAGAGTTGTGGTTAGGATTATGGTTAGCATTGGGATTAGAGTTAGATTGTGTTGGGTTCAAGAATTGGGGGGTTCCACTGTTTAGGTACATCAAGGGGTCTCCAAGCGCGACGTGGTGCTACCATTGATTCCAGCCAATTTTGCGCTCAAAAAGTCAAACGGTGCTCCCTTCCTTCTGAGCCCTGCGATGCACCCTAACAGTGGCTTTCTCCCACATATGGGGTATTGGCGTACTCAGGAGAAATTGCATAACAAATTTTGGTCCATTTTTTCCTGATACCCTTGTGAAAATAAAAAAAATTGATTCCAAATTAAATTTTTTGTGAAAAAAGTAAAAGCTTAATTTTTTCCTTCCACATTGCTTTAGTTCTTGCGAAGCACCTGAAGGGTTAATAAACTTCTTGAATGTGGTTTTCCGCACCTTGAGGGGTGCAGTTTTTAGAATCGTGTCATTTTGGATATTTTCTGTTATATTGACCCCCCAAACTCCCTTCAAATGTGAAGTGGTCCCTAAAAAAATGGTTTTGTAAACTTTGTTGGAAAAATGAGAAATTGCTGGTAAACTTTTAACCCTTATAATGTCCTAACAAAAAAAATTATGTTTCCAAAATTGTGCTGATGTAAAGTTGACATGTGGGAAATGTTATTTATTAACTATTTTTGTGTCACACCACTCTCTGTTTTAAGGGTACAAAAATTAAAAGATTGGAAAATGCAAAATTTTCAACATTTTTGACAAATTTCCATTTTTTTCATAAATAAAAACAAGATATAGCGAAGAAATTTTACCACTAACATGAAGTACAATATGTCATGGAAAAACAGTCTCAGAATCAGTGGGATACATTGAAGCGTTCTAGAGTTATAACTTCATAAAGTGACAGTGGTCAGAATTGTAAAAATTGGCCTGGTCATTAAGTACCAAATTGGCTATGTCAATAAGGGGTTAAAGAGAAAGAACTAGATAAGGATAATTCACAAAATAAAAACAGAAACATGGGAGAAAAACAAGAGAAGAAAAGCTTGGACAATTATTTTATTCATACTGTAAGTTTACAAAAAGCCACTCATGTTATTTTTGCTATTTAACCCTAAGGTTCCTAATGCTTCAGCGTAGAGGCTCTGACTTGCTTCCTTTCACAAAAGGATTTTGAGCCTATCCCATTTGTCTGTCGTGGTGGGATTCTCTCTAAGGGATCATACTCATCTGCTTTGAATGCAATGTGTTAGAATGTCTACAGCACCATACCACTTTTCATCCCATGTATCATTTTAATCAGTTTAGCACTGTCAACCTGACAATGCATGTAGTTTACTTAGCAAAATCCTGCTGACAGGTTCACTTTAATCATGGAACACATGGTCTGGACTGGTTATTAGAATTTTCAGCTCTGGCACAAGGGTTAATTTTGAGGATGGAGCTTCTTGACTTTATTATGCTCTAAATTGGAAAACAGACCAAACCCCTGGCAGAAGAGAAAGACCCTCCTGCAATCTATAGTTCTCCCAGCAAGACTCAGGTGGAAGTACTGCCCCATATTGGGTTGAGTATTATCAGACATCGTGCATGAAAAGGAGGTTTAAAGAAATGTTACATATGAATTATCTTTCATGAATCTGTGCTGGTAGTCAGTTGCTATATTATTCTCTGCAATATATTTTTGCAGATCATGTCATGTGTGAACTAGCTTACCCTGGATAAGGCTCCACCGATCCTCGGCATGGAAAAAACACTCCTGCCCAATGTGGCAGAACGAGCTGAAGTAAGAAACTTTCCAGCCGTATTCTGCAATAAAAATATGCATCAGCTTTATTCCAACAGAGTTAAAATTACATTCTCAGTAGATCCAAAAATATGTAAATTTTCCTACGACTTTCAGACTAAAACTCAGTCTTTATGTCATGATTCCACTACTCATGGTGTCCTAGGGATACTGTGAATGAAAGCTCTGCTGCCCTATCTAGCTAGGTCTATGGGATCTCCTCCAGATGTAATTTATTCTGGGTGATTACAGGGTTATTTAGCACTTTGACAATTGTCTAACCTTTGCCAATTGTAGCTTTACTCAAGTAGCATGTGTATCTGCTCTGTGCTATGAGTTATATCCTGATCTCCGTTGCGACCTCGGATTTACCTTTTGACCATCATTTTGACTTACCTGTTTGTCTTGATCCTCTACCTTCCGGATACTCTGATCTTGGCGTCACACTACGGTTGGCCTAAACACTTTTTTTTCTCTCACTAGAATGTAACCAATTTGCACACTTTGCAATTAGGTGATTATTCTGACCCAGATGGTTAAGAATCTGGCTAGAGAGCACCAGAAATTTGAAGTGTCATAGCCTCAGATGCATGGTAAGTTGTCCAACACGATGGGTGCTACACAGAACCCTCTGCTGCTGGGAGAAGCTATGATGGCTGTACTGTTGTGAGTTCATTTTTCCCTTCACCATTGAGGTCTGATGAACTCCCTCCTCTGGTGAAGGAAGGTAGTGAGACTGATTACCAAACACCTGGGCAGCTAGATGATAACTGGGTGGCTGGAATTGAGGACTGGATATAAGGCTGCCGACGCCCTTCTTCCTGGCTGGTGATTTTCCTGCTGGATTCTTGGAGACCAGTCTGATTCCTGCATCTCAAAGCTAAGTTTTTCTGCTCTGCTTTGTACTCTTCAGTTTTGTTTTTGTCTTGCCTTGTTTTTTGGGAGTTCTGCCATCCCCGACCGGGGGTGAGCTGAATTCCATTTTTGTCTCTGATCTGTTGATCTTTTGCTCTGTCTTCAGAATATACCTGAGTGCTGATATAGTCTTTTGAAGCCTAGCGACTTCAGGGCCTGTTTTTCCTATCAGTCGGTTGGCTCATTTTGATAGGGTTTTTGCGGATGGCAGACAGCAGCTTTCCTATCCTGTCCTATGTAGTTAGCTTGGGCCCCATCATTTGCTCAACCTATCTTTCTATCTGTGTTAGTGTTTTCATCTTGCTTCACCGTCATTATATGTTGGGGGCTGCCTATTGCTTTGGGGTCTGCTCTGGGGCAGTTTAGTTTTTCCCCTTTCTGTCTTTAGGCTATGTAGCTCTCCGGCTGTGATCGAGGAGTCTAGGGCACCGTAGGAACCCCCCACGGCTACTGCTAGTTGTTGTGGATAGGTTCAGGAGTCTGCAATCCGATAGCTGCCAACCTCTCTGGTTTTTCTGGACTTAGCTGGTATTTTGTTTTTTCCTCCTTCGGTGACTCATCATAACACTGTACCTTCTGATATACAATTGGTCTCCAGTGAACCAGTTGCTCTCCTTGATACATTTTCAGGGGAAAAAAGATTAGTTAAGGATGTTCTGGAGTAGAGGCTGCTTTACAGAATACAGAATCTTGGGGATATCTGGAGGGAGGCTAACAAGAATATTGGGGTGGCTCAGATTCTCTAACAATGGAAGGCTGATAGGAAACATTTGGCGGGTCTCAAATTAAAAGTAGGTGATAAAGTTTAGCTGTCATAAAATATATTAAGTTGAAAGTGCCATCAGCAAAGTTGGGTCCTAAGTTTATTGGCCTGTATGAGATTTTGGAGGTAGGTAATCTAGTGGCCTTTAGATTAACGCTCCCGCCAACTTTTCGCATCCCAAATGTGTTCTGTAGGTCACTGCTAAATATTTTGTCCCCTTTGCTTTGTCTCCCTCATCCCCGCCTCCTTCTGTCAATGACAGCTTAGAGTACTAGGCAATAAAGATTGTTGATTCTCAGAAGGTCTGTAATTCCTTCCAACATCTCAATAATTGGAAGGGATATGGACCAGTAGAGAGATCCTGGGTACCAACTCAAGCTGTGAAAGCTGATTGTCTGATCAGGGACAGGGCTTCCTTCATATGTTTTCCTTGGAAGCGTGACTATCCTGCCTCATGATAAGTCTGTGAGTGGTGAATAGCGTCACATTGAATAGTGACTAGCGTCATACTTAATTCATAGACTAAGGATGAGTTTTAATCTGAAACGTGTATGAAAATTTACATATTTCTGAATATATCAGGAATATTATTGTTGAAATAAAGTTTCTGCATGTTTTCTATTACAAAATATAGCTGGAATGCTTGTTAGTTCAGATCATCTCTTATAATGCCCTTAAAATATTTGCACACCACTGGATCCTCCTTACATTGTTTTTGCATAAAACTCTTGACTTTCTATTAATTGCTAAGCATTATAATAATACCATATTATACTTTTTAATATCAAATTGTCATTTCCTAGTATAAAAAATAAATGATAATTCTCTCCACTGTGCCAATCATTATTTTCAGTTTTTTATGTATTCTGGTCCCGCATTTTTTTTTGTATTTGCAAAAATATATCGCTATAATTTAAACAAACCTTGACATTCATGGTTCTTTATTTTGTGCAGCAGACTTTTATAAATTAATTGAGCAAGAAGAAATTGAGTAGGATTTCAAGACTTGAGGCCAGTGGAGACTAACAAAATCACATAAGCGATACATTCTGCCACCTGGGGCTTGACTGGATGTAGGATGGATCACTGATAGGCTCCCCGAGTTGCATGACTCAAGAAGCCCATTAGTGTCAGTCCTTGCATGCTGCTCTGCTGGCACTTCATCTGAAAGGCCAAGGAAAATGTGAATGTTACTGTAAAACGCAGGTGGGAGCATTTGCTATTAATTAGAGCTCTGCGACGCTTCTGTTTCTTCATTTGTGATATCTTGCCACAATTCCTTCAGCCAGTGTAAAAATCAGTCGGGAGAATGTGCAAATGTATAACGAGAAAACATATTAATACAACCAAGGATCATTATAAGGTAACAATAGATTGCAAAACATACAAACAACCAAACCACAGAGAAATGTGGCGAAATAATGGATATTAATTACCGTACTTACTAATGGTCATGAATCTGAAAATGGCAGCTACTTTGGTTAAAATAATTACTCACATTAGCATAAAAAGTTAATTAACCAATTCAAATGTCTAGGAATATGTGGCTAAGTGATTAATAGCTCTGTTTCCCTTTAAAATTGAGGCCTCATTTTTATTAATATGTCTCTTCTTAACAATCAGAAGCACTGGATTCCCATATAAAGAATAAAAACTGATCTTTTAGGTAAAATGGAGAAATATAGTATAATAAGGAGTACACCGGTGAGTAAAATAAAAAAAATTTCAATTTTTATTAAAGTAGTTCATAACAATTAAGATATAACATGACACCTTTCAGGAAACAACAAGGTCCATGGAGAGACTACTCACAAATCCATCAATATTGCACAAATCCCATGCATCCTGCGATGCTAAAAAGTACAAGTGTACTAATAGATGAGTCAAAGAAAAGAACCACCTAGTAACATTCTTCAGTAGAAAAATAAATAGAAAGCCCAGATTGGACAGGTTCTTACCCAGACAAGATCAGTAGAGCCCCTGGCTAGGTGGTAATGCCCCAACGTGCGTTTCGCATGCACATGATGCCGCTTTCTCAAGGGGATAGTAGCAAAATGCACGAGTTTATCTTATTTTATTATGGTGAGTATACATAAGAAAACTCCAGTTAAAGGGGTTTTCTGTGCGCTCTTATCTTCATATATGAAAGTACTGCTCCAATCCCCATGCATTATAGTATGGCTCCTATCCCCATATATTACAGCACTGCTCATATCCCCATGTCTTATAGTACCACTACTATCCCTATGTATTACAGTATTTCTCCTATCCCTATGTATTAAAGCACCACTCCTATACGCATGTATTATAGTACCGCTTCTGTCCCCATGTATTATAACACTGATCTTATCCTCATGTATTATAGCATTGGACTAGGGTTTTTGCAGATTCTTGGATGAGGAATGTACGGATCCGTGAAATGTTTTTGAGTTGAAGTCGGCAGGAAGTGAAAGGGCTTGGATAAGTGGTGTGAAAGAGAGAGCAGAGTCAAGGATTACCCCGAGGCAATGAGCTTGTGGGACTGGGGAGTGTGGGTAGCCGTTTACTTTAATGGATAGGTCCATTAGGGGGATCGAGTGAAATGGGGGGAAGATGATGAATTCTGTTTTGTCCATATTAAGTGTTAGAAATCTAGAGTAGAAGAAGGATGAAAAAGCAGACAGACATTGAGGGATTCTGTTTAGTAGGGAGGTGATATCTGGTCCAGAGATGTAGATCTGTGTGTCACCAGCATAGAGGTGATACTAAAAGCAGTGAGATTCTATGAGCTGTCCAAGGCCGAAGGTGTAAATGGAGAAGAGCAGGGCCCTAGGACTGAACCTTGCAGGATTTCGACAGATAAGAGGCTAGGTGAGGAGGTGGTGTGCAAGTGGGAGATGCTGAATGTCCGGTCTGTTAGGTATGATGAGATCCAAGATAGGGCCAAGTCTGTGATGCCAAGAGATGAGAGGGTCTGTAGTAATAGGGAGTGGTCCATGGTGTAAAAGGCAGAGGACAGGTCCAGGAGGAGGAGGACAGAGTAGTGCTGCTTGGCCTTGGCGGTTAATAGGTCATTCGTGACCTTAGTTAGGGCAGTTTCAGTGGAGTGGTGCGGCCGGAAGCCTGATTCTAAGCATTTGAAGAGGGAGCAAGAAGAGAGGTGGACAGACAGTTCAAGATGGACGTGTTGTTCCATTAGTTTTGAGGCATAGGGGAGAAGTGATATAGGACGATAGATAGATAGATAGATAGATAGATAGATAGATAGATAGATAGATAGATTGATAGATAGATACAGAGGATGGGTCAAGAGAGGGCTTTTTGAGGATAGGTGTGATTGAGGCATCTTTAAAGCTTGAGGGGAAAACACCAGTTGTTAGTGATAGGTTGAAGAGATGGGTTAGGGTTGGGATGAAGACTGTGGTGAGGTTTGGGATGAAGTGAGATGGGATCAGGTCAGGTGCACAGGTGGTGAGATGTGAGCTTGAGAGTAGAGTGGAGAGTCGATCTTCTGTAATGGTGGAGAAGTTGGTTTTGGAGGAGGAGGGCTGGGCAGTTAGCACGAAGGGCTCTCGGGGTTGTCAACCAAAACTCTCTGATGTTATCAATCTTCTGCTTGAAAAATGAAGCAAAGTCTTTAGCTGAGATGAGTGGAGAGGGAGAAAGTGCTGGAGGATGGAGGAGAGAATTGAAGGTGTTAAATAGCTGTTTAGGGTTGTGAGACAGGGAAGATATGAAAGATGAGAAGTAGGTTTGTCTTGCTGCAGCGATTGTGGCCTTGAAAGTAGTGAGTGACTGTTTAAATGCGATTAAGTCCTCGTTGGAGTGCATCTTTTCCATCTCTGCTCAGCAACCCTGGAAGCGCGCCTCAGTTCTTTGGTCAGGCTGGTGTGCCAGGGCTGTCTGTTGATTATGCAAGCTTTGGTATGTGTGTGAGAGGGGCAACCAATTCCAGAGCTGCAGCTATTGTGGTGTTATACAGAGCGGCAGCGGCATCTACATTGTGTAGGAAACTTATGTATGTAAGAGGGAGGAGGGATTCAGACAGTGAGTGTAGATTGAAGTGTTTAAGATTTCTGCGAGGGTGTGCAAGTTTTTGGAGTGGACTTGGAGAGGAGAGGGAAGATAATGTAAGTAGGTTGTGGTCAGAAAGGGGAAGAGGTGAGTTAGAGAGGTTGGATAGGGAACAGAGGCGGGTGAAGATGAGGCCCAGTATGTGGTCATCTTTGTGAGTGACTGCACAAGACCATTTATTGAGGCCAAAGGATGAAGTGAAAGATAGAAGTTTAGTGGCAGCTGAGAAGGAAGTGTCAATGGGGATGTTAAAGTCCCCAAAGATGATAGTAGGGATGTCAGCGGAAAGGAAATGAAGTAGCCAGGTGGTGAAGTGGTCGAAGAAGGTGGTAGCTGATCCAGGAGGGTGGTAAATGACAGCCAGTTGAAGTTTGGAGGGGGAGTCGATGTGCACAGAGTGCACCTCAAAGGAAAGGAGGGTAATGGTGGGGGGCCGTGGGATAGGGGTCAAGGAGCAGTTATCAGACAGGAGAAAACCAACTCCTCTGCCATGCTTTGCTGCTGGGGTGTAGGAAAGGTGGAATCCACCATACAAAAGTGGAGCAGGAGAGGTTGTGTCAGAGGGGTGAACCAGGTTTCGGTGATGGCGAGCAAGGAAAGTTGATTGGTAATGAATCGCTCCTATCCCCATATATTATAGTACCGCTTCTATCCCCATGTATTATAATACCGCTCCTTTCCTCATGTATTATAGTACCGCTCCTATCCCCATGTATTATAGTACTGCTCATATCCCCAAAGTATTATAGCACTGCTCCTATCCCCATGTATTATAGCACTGCTCCTATCCCCATGTATTATAGTACTGCTCCTATACCCCTGCATCGCAGTACTTTTGCACATTGTCCAATCAGCACTCTATCTCAGTTAATCTATTCCATCATTTTTTTCTTAGAAAGTTCACTCTTTCTCCAGCATTATCCTCTGCATCTCTTCCAACCACATTTCTGTTTTTTTTTTTACACATATGTGTGCGTGTGGGTGTTTCTGTGGGTGTGAGTGTTTGCGTGTGTGGGGGCATATACACGTATATACTCATGTGGATTCCTGTTTGGGTGTGAGTAACTGTATAAATCAAATGTACTTATGTGATTGTGAAGGCAGGTGTGTGTGTGTGAGGATCCATGTGTAAACTTGTGCACGACTGTAGAATCACATAGCTTTTTTATATTTCCATTGAATATTAGTATTTTATGTGATATGAATGCTTATATTTCTAATATATACACATATGTAGATGTATGTTTATACACGCATATTGTACATTTATATACATGTGTATGTACTAAATGTATATCTATACATGTGTGTATATTAGAAATATGAGCAGTCATATCAAATAAAAGGCTTCTTTGGCTTCACTTCAGTTTTTTCCAAAATAATAAGAGTCCAAACATGTTATTATTTTTACGCCATAGTACAAGTATAAGTACACCTGGATGGCTGCAGGTAAGTGCTGCAACAATAGAGATGCTTGTAAAAGAAATGTTTTGTCTTCATTTATACTGTACTAGCTGAAGAGCCCGGCGTTGCCTGGGCATAGTAACCAACTGTGGTTAGTTATAACAAATTATAATGATTATATTGCACATAAAAACCGTGCAACTAATCCTATCCTGTGTGATACTGACTGCTGAGCCATGTATCTAATCCTATTCTGTGTAATACTGTCTGCTGAGCCGTGTATCTAATCCTATCCTGTGTGATACTGTCTGCTGAGCCGTGTATTTATTCCTATCCTGTGTGATACTGACTGCTGAGCTGGGTATCTAATCCTATCCTGTGTGATACTGACTGCTGAGCTGTGTATCTAATCCTATCCTGTGTGATACTGACTGCTGAGCCGTGTATCTAATCCTATCTTGTGTGATACTGGGCTTCCCCTGCAGTCTGTGTCAGAGTGTGGTCTGAGTTGGCACGGTAATAAATTGTGTTATTTCCAGCTTTACAGAAGGACGATAACACCATAGAAATGCTAAGAATAATAGGCCTCAGTTACCACAACTGTCTACAAAGAAAACTGTTGCTGATAGCAACCAATCACAGCTCATTTTTCATCTTTTATACAGCTCTGGGACAGCATGGCGAGTTTTGAGTGGCGACTTTTGTGTTTCGACTTTTATGTGGCGAGGTTGGTGTATGTGTGGTGAAATGTGTGCTGACGGTGGTATATGTGTTGAAGCACGTGGTAGTGTGTGGCGCATTTTGTTTGTGTGTTCATATCCCCGTGTGTGGTGAGTATTCCATGTCAGGGCCCCACCTTAGCAACTGTACGATATATACTCTTTGGCGCCATCGCTCTCATTCTTTAAGTCCCCCTTGTTCACATCTGGCAGCTGTCAATTTTCCTCCAACACTTTTCCTTTCACTTTTTCCCCATTATGTAGATAGGGGCAAAATTGTTTGGTGAATTGGAACGCGTGGGGTTAAAATTTTGCCTCACAACATAGCCTATGACACTCTTGGGGTCCAGACGTGTGACTGTGCAAAATTTTGTGGCTGTAGCTATGACGGTGCAGATGCCAATCCCGGACATAAACACATACATACACACACATCCACATTGAGCTTTATATATTAGATATTCCCCCATTCACCCAGTTATGGTGAAAAAACATCCCGTTGTAACCTTTTGGAACACTCATTATGCTGGGCACAACAACATTCAACTCCTCCCCCTCCCAGTTAGGGTATGTCTGCAAAGCTCTAAGCTTCAGAAAAGTAAGGGAATGAGGTAAATTGTGTGTGTGTGTTGTGTTCTCTAGCAGAGAAAGCATAACTCCCATTGCTCGCAAAACACATACAAAACAGTACATATTTAACCCTTTTGTGGTGGCAAAGACGCAGGGCGCCACACCTGCATTGGCTTCAGCAGCCAGGAATAAGCTGTAAATCACGATGACATCGGTGGTGATGCCCTGTCGACTGAAGAGAGGAGAAGGGAAAGCGCCGCTCTGTCAACGTGGTGTCACAGGAAATTGGAAAATCGCCATCAGGAGAAGTCACATGACTCCTCCAAAAAAAAAGAGATCAGTGTGATACAGAGGAGGCAGGGAGTTGGCTATTACTTGTTCTCAAGCATTGAGTTAAATATACAAAAGATAAAAATGTCACCGATTACCACTTTAGGTAAATATTTTAATTTGTACCCATAAGGAAGGGTAATGCGGCCATCAAGTGATACACATATGTGCCACGACCTGCGTTACGATGACTGCAATAGTTTTCACAAGTCTGCGTCTTACAACTGTTGCAGATTTTAAAATAAATAAAAATTTAAAGAAACCCCTGACAACAGACATATAATGGTAAAGATGTCATGCAGAATTTAATTAGCTGTCCACCCAGATAATGGTATCATTATACCTTTCCACAGCCAGTCATTGGTGCGAGATATCACAGGACACATTCAAGGGTTTTAAGAAGTTTATCTTGTCTGGCAATATGGTGTTTGGATTGGAAAGAATCAGGCAGGCGGTGGTGTTGGTGGTATTGGTGTGACGCGGTACAGGAACTCACCTTATAGATGATGGTGGTCAAACCAATTCTTTGCCTTCCCGTCAAACACTAAAATAGATAGGGGTGACAGCTGGGCAGTACTGGTCCCTGACTAATGTCATATAATGTACTCCAGACAGAAATCAGAGAATTCAGGAGAGCAAATTAAATCAACCTCGGTGTTACTTAGCTGTGCAATAATACTTGAGGGTTACAGCTTCAAGCCTAGCAGAGGCACACTTAACAAACTGCAGCAGATACCCTGGATGGAGGTATGGTTCTCCACCAAGGGGCTTTCCATTCCTGAACTTTGCAGGGCAATTACGACCCAGTGGCCTCTCTACAGGCTCCTCGTCTTCTTCCATTAACATAGTGGGGTAGCATCCCAAGAATCTGCAGCTCTGCATGATCCATTAAGTATAAAGGTAGCTCCTATGTAGTCATTGAAGCAGAGCCCCTTCCTCAGAGATAGACAGGAAATAAGCTACTTGATTAAAGAAGCTCTTCCACCAAAGTTATTACCCTCTTTATTTATTACAATCATCATATTATATAGCACTGTGTGCTTACATTTGCTAATTTTCCCCTTCTACCCAGATAATTGTTCTCTTTTCCTCACATGATTAAACATTGACTAGCTTAATCCTTCTAAGATCTATTTAAAAACATGAAGTCTCTTTTCCCTGCAGGAGTCATCCCCCTCTTCAACTCCTGACTCAACTCCTTTGCTTCTCTCCCTGCCTGGGACTTTGCAGTGATGCAGAATTGTAGTTTTAATTATGACTCATGCATTATATTAAAAGAATAAACATTTTGCTGAGTGTGCTTCTTTAAGGACCTGCTGTACCTACAATTCCACACGGACTGATTGAATTGCTGTGGCTTCTTCTTAGGCTGCGGACTATTTATAAACCAAACCCGCTTGATAGAACTTTCTGGTTAGATGGGTGTGGAAGAATAAGGGAATTCCACTGTCTAACTAATGATCAGACTGAAAAAAATGCAGAGCTGCAGCTGCAGTGATCCAAGTAAATCCATGAACATCATCCAGGCCATTTATGATGCATTTCAGGGGTACCAATGTAATAGTTGCTTTGTTAGCACACGGGGACCTACTAAGCTTCAGATCTATGAGCAGCTGATTTTTCTTTCTTCAGTGGAGAGGATTTTAGACCTCTAGAGCATTAGTAGTCATCAATTGCTGGCTCAATGGATTTCAAATCTTCAATTTAATTTGAAATGTTATAAAAACATCATTGCTTCCATAAACAGACCATTAGAAGAACTACCAACGAGATTCTGATGCTCATGAGTTAAGATGCCGCGTGCACCTAAAAGATGTTGGTGTTTCTGCTGATGGACCGTTCTTGGATATACCAATGTTTTTATAACTTTTTAAATAAAGTTGAAGATTTTATATCTATTGAGCTGGATCCTTTTTCTGAAAATCATGTCTTTTTTTTGTCCTTGCTCCGAGCTTCAGAAAGAGGTAGGCTGTTACGGTGATCTGATTTTTTTCTTTTCGCATTAATAAACTGAGCCTTGGATCATTTTTCTTGACAATGATGTCGGTCCACTGACGCGTCTCGTTTTGCCATGTGACAGTATTAAATAGAATCCAGTAACAAATGGGAAACATTCAAACACCAAAAGTGAATAACAAATTAAAAACAAGGGAAATAAGTCAATACCGTGATTAGAGGGAATCTGTCAGCACGTTTTATGTATGAAAGTAGTGATATCACCAGCCACTTTTCTCTCAATATAAATGATACTTTTTGTTTGAAGATATCTGATTTGACCGTCATATGAAATCTAGCATAGAAGTTCCATGCAAATGCATCAGTAAGTGCACTTAGGGCAAGTCAGTACACTCCAATAGCTTCTTTAATGCATGATTGACACAACCCCTAATGATCTTCCAGCCTGATTTGTATACGGCTTCTACACTGGATTTGTCATGACTGGCGCACCCGATCTCTACAAAAAAGGTAGGACTTTTGTTGGGGCACAAGCGCCTGTACAGCTATCTCTATGCATAAAAACATTCGACAGGTTCCCTTTAAATGGATATCAAAACATGGAGGTTAAAACAAATTAAAAAAAAACAATATCTAAACAGAAAAATAAAAATAGGAGTCTAATTGGAGACTGAAATTATTGTCAGTGATTAAAACACTTCTGAATATTTTTCTCACTTTGTGACAAACACAATAGAAAATAAATAAAATATGAAACCAATTAATTAGCAGTATGTACAGTGAAGGAAATAATTATTTGATCTCTTGCTGATTTTTTAAGCTTGCCCACAAACAAAGACATGAAAAGTCTATAATTTTAATGGTAGGTTAATTTTAACATTGAGAGATAGAATATCAAAAATAAAATCCAGAAAATCACATTGTATAAATTATATAAATGTATTTGCATTTTGCAGTAAGTAATAAGTGTTTGATCCCCTACCAACCATTAAGAGTTCTGGCTCCTACAGACCAGTTAGACACTCCTAATCAACTTGTTATATATACAGCACTAGGATATCCACTTCCCAAATTGTTTAACCAGCCAATGGATAGAATAATTAAAATATACCTTTTATTGATTTTTATAAAATAAAGTGCAAGGTGCTCAAGTAATGTTAAACACAACAAAGAAGAACGCATAAATGAAAAAAGCTAGTATTGCCCATCGCTACTGAGTATCCCAATTATCAAGCATATTCATTGGGTATTTTAAATCAGTCCAGAACAACCAACCTTTTCAAAAGACATAAGAATTTCTCAAAATAGTCTCTAGGCTTATCATATCATAGCGTTGGCCGTTTTTATTGGAAGCCGGTGTCATGCCATCAGTATGTTCCCAAATATGGCATACCCGTTTCCCTCTCCTCATCAGGAGTACTGTATACTACAGGGTACAATACTGCTATACAACATAAAACAGAACCACATAACCTCAGTTATTACGTTCGCTGCGGGTTCTATGACACATACATAGTATATCAGATAGAAATGTATCAAGTGTCCTATAAAAGATATAATCCCGCATACCCTCCTTATATATCAGCAACAAATCTGAATCCACAAAGTATGCATAAATATCTTAGATAGACCGTCTCTTATATAATGAGACCAATATCTAGACACCAAAGTATTATATACAACACGGAACAATCTCACCCAATTAGCAGGGGCATTTTTTGATTGATTGCCATCTCCATCTCTCATCAGGGGAGTCCAGTGGGGTTCATCTGAATGGTGTATCACGCATGGCCGTTCTATACTTCATCCGACATAATGTCGGATGAAGTATAGAACGGCCATGCGTGATACACCATTCAGATGAACCCCACTGGACTCCCCTGATGAGATAGGACGAAACGCGTCGGGAGAAAGGGGTGTCGCGCCTACTAGTCACGGAGATGGCAATCAATCAAAAAATGCCCCTGCTAATTGGGTGAGATTGTTCCGTGTTGTATATAATACTTTGGTGTCTAGATATTGGTCTCATTATATAAGAGACGGTCTATCTAAGATATTTATGCATACTTTGTGGATTCAGATTTGTTGCTGATATATAAGGAGGGTATGCGGGATTATATCTTTTATAGGACACTTGATACATTTCTATCTGATATACTATGTATGTGTCATAGAACCCGCAGCGAACATAATAACTGAGGTTATGTGGTTCTGTTTTATGTTGTATAGCAGTATTGTACCCTGTAGTATACAGTACTCCTGATGAGGAGAGGGAAACGGGTATGCCATATTTGGGAACATACTGATGGCATGACACCGGCTTCCAATAAAAACGGCCAACGCTATGATATGATAAGCCTAGAGACTATTTTGAGAAATTCTTATGTCTTTTGAAAAAGTTGGTTGTTCTGGACTGATTTAAAATACCCAATGAATATGCTTGATAATTGGGATACTCTGTAACGATGGGCAATACTAGCTTTTTTCATTTATGCGTTCTTCTTTGTTGTGTTTAACGTTACTTGAGCACCTTGCACTTTATTTTATAAAAATCAATAAAAGGTATATTTTAATTATTCTATCCATTGGCTGGTTAAATAATCAACTTGTTACCTGCATTAAAGACAGCTGTCTTACATAGTCACCTTTATAAAAGACTCCTGTCCACAGACTCAATTAATCAGTCAGACTCTAACCTCTACAACATTGGTAAGACCAAAGAGCTTTATAAGGATGTCAGGGACAAGATCATAGACCTGCACAAAGCTGGAATGGGCTACAAAAACATATGTAAGATGCTGAGTGCAATAGTAAGAAAATGGAAGAAATACGAAATGACTGTCAATCGACATCGATCTGGGGCACAATGCAAAATCTCACCTCGTGGGGTATCCTTGATCATGAGGAAGGTGAGAGATCAGCCTAAAACTAACTTGTTAATGATCTCAAGGCAGCAGGGACCACAGTCACCAAGAACATCATTTGTAACACATTACTGTTATGATGAGTCACCGAAGGAGGAAAAAACAAAATACCAGCTAAGTCCAGAAAAACCAGAGAGGTTGGCAGTTATTGGATTGCAGACCCCTGAACCTATCCACAACAACTAGCAGTAGCCGTGGGGGGTTCCTACGGTGCCCTAGACCCCTCGATCACAGCCGGAGAACTATATAGCCTAAAGACAGAATTGGGAAAAACTAAACTGCCCCAGAGCAGACCCCAAACCAATAGGCAGGCCCCAACATATAATGACGGTGAAGCAAGATGAAAACACTAACACAGATAGAAAGATAGGTTGAGCAAATGATGGGGCCCAAGCTAACTACATAGGACAGGATAGGAAAGCTGCTGTCTGCCATCCGCAAAAACCCTATAAAAATGAGCCAACCGACTGATAGGAAAAACAGGACCTGAAGTCGCTAGGCTTCAAAAGACTATATCAGCACTCAGGTATATTCTGAAGACAGAGCAAAAGATCAAAAGATCAGAGACAAAAATGGAATTCAGCTCACCCCCGGCCGGGGATGGCAGAACTCCCAAAAAACAAGGCAAAGCAAAAACAAACTGAAGAGTACAAAGCAGAGCAGAAAAACTTAGCTTTGAGATGCAGGAATCAGACTGGTCTCCAAGAATCCAGCAGGAAAATCACCAGCCAGGAAGAAGGGCGTCGGCAGCCTTATATCCAGTCCTCAATTCCAGCCACCCAGTCATCATCTAGCTGCCCAGGTGTCTGATAATCAGCCTCACTACCTTCCTTCACCAGAGGAGGGAGTTCATCAGACCTCAATAGTGAAGGGAAAAATGAACTCACAACACATTACGCTGTAAAAGTTTTTAATCCTGCACTGTTCACAAGGTCCCCCAGCTCAAGAAGGCACATGTGCAGGCCTGTCTAAAGTATGCCAATTAACACCTGCCAATGAACTCACCATGTTTGGAGGAAGAGAAATGCTGCCTATGACCCAAAAAACACCATCCCCAATGTCAAGCATGGAGGTGTAAACATTATGTTTTGGGGGTATTTCCCTACTAAGGGCACTACTTCCCCGCATCAATGGGAGAATGGATGGAGCCATGTAACAGAAAATTATGAGTGACAATCTCCTTCCCTCCACCAGGACATTAAAAATGGGTCGTGGCTGGGTCTTCCAGCAAGACAATGACCCAAAACATACAGCCAAGGCAGCAAAGGAGTGGATCAAAAAGAAGCACATTAAGGTCATGGAGTGGCCTAGCAAGTCTTCAGACCTCAATCCCATAGAAAACTTATGGAGGGAGTTGAAGCTCTGAGTTACCAAGCGACAGCCTCAAAATCTTAATGATTTAGAGATGATCTGCAAAGAGGATTTTGCAAAGAGCAAAATTCCTCCTGACATGTGCGCAAACCTCATCATCAACTACAAAAAACGTCTGACTGCTGTGCTTGCCATCAAGGGTTTTGCCACCAAGTATTAAGTCTTGTTTACCAGAGGGATCAAATACTTATTTCTCACTGCAAAATGTAAATAAATTTATATAATTTATACAATGTGATTTTCTGGATTTTATTTTTGATATTCTATCTCTCAATGTTAAAATTAACCTAACCTTAAAAATATAGACTGTTCATGTCTTTGCCAGTGGGCGAACTTACAAAATCAGCAAGAGATCAAATACTTATTTCCTTCACTGTATAAAGAGCAATTTCCCAACTTAAATCAGAATTGCTCTTTTACAAGTCGAAAACGTTTGGATTATTATCCTACTGTTTATTAAGAAGGTGATACTTCATTACTAGAGTTGAGCGACTTTTGGTTTTTTAGGGTCGAGTTTCGTTTCGTGAAACCCGACTTTTCCAAAAGTCGGGTCGAGCAAGATCGGCCGATTATAGGGAAAAGTCGGGGTCGTCCCGAAACACGAAACCCAATGTAAGTCAATGGGGAATAAAAGTCGGCAGTGAGAGGAGGACAGGAAACACACCTACAGTGCCCATTTGAATGCCAAAAGCATCAATTCTTCTTACTTAAGCTTGTCAACCTTAATTAACTTCATAATACAAGTTACGCACTGAAAAATGGGGGTTATTTGGCTAAAGTTGTGGGGGGGTAGGGCTGGCTCCAGGTTTTCATGTGCCCTGGGCGAAAGAGCGCCCCTTTAACACATACCACAACTCATCATGCTCCGATACGGCAAAGAAATAGCGGTATAGTACAATGAAAAATACTTCACTTTTTACATCTCATGACGAGGCCCATCTATTTCTCCATACAGAATCATTGGTCCCATATAATGTTTGAAACAGTATATGATGAGCTCCACATAATGCTACAGTATATGTCAGTCCCCATGGATGAAGCTCCACTGTCTTATGGGCCCAAATAATGCTTCAAACATAATGGGCCCCATTTCTAATGCTCTAGTGTATAATGGGCCCTGTAAATGCTGCTCCAGTGTCTAATGTCCACCTTTGGAATGTTCCAGTGTATGGTGGGCCCCATCTATCATTCTCCAGAGTATAGTGCTCCCCAAAAATTGCTGTCCCAACATTGAAAACAATCAAATAAGTCTCCTCGCTAGGGAATCCCTGTACTAGTCTGGACTCCTCGTCGTCCCCATCTTCCATCTCACTGCACAGTATTTCAACCTTGCAAGTGCTGTGATCCTGAGCAAGCAGGGGGGGCCCACTCGTTGGCGACGGCACTGGCACAGGGCCCCTGATAGTATGGTGGTGTGTCTGATGGCGGGTGGGCCGAACCTGCACTTTCATCTGCAGCTTCCTCTTTGTCACCGTGTAAGATGGAACTGTATATGGGAAGGGTAACCTGAGTTTCATCAGGGTCAGATTCAGGCCGTGTAGCGTGCGAGGGGAATGTAGTGGTCTGGGTCAATGTACCAGCAGATTCATCGAGCAGTGGCTGGGCATCAGTGCACTTGTGTCGCCCCCAGGAGTACGGTCGCTACAGTGGCATTACCTTCCTCCTAGGGAGTGTGATGTCATGCTTGGGAGCAACGAAGGATCTCTCTAACAGGTTAACAGATTGGGCGGCATTATTCCCACGAGTCATGACCCTCCAAACAGCGTTCATGAAGGCAAAGTGTTTGTTTTACATGGGCAGTATGGTTGCAAAGCTGAACCTTAAAGGAATGTCCAGAAGGGCACCACCAGGAGTGGAGCCTACGGTTAAATTCGACTCCACCTGGGAAACCTCAACCATGCCAGCTACAGAAAAGATGCACACATTGCAAGCTTAATTCCGTTAACGAACGAGACTCCGTCATGCCCCGCGGTCCGAGTCCGGCTTACTAGAGGGACACGTGAGGCTCTGGCACATGAGATTGGCCAATAACTGGTGTGTCATGCCCTTACATGTCCGTGGCTGCATGTGCGCTACACTGAAAAGGCCAGCATTTGTCGCTTACAGGTGCAGATAACCCGCTGAACAACGTTAGTGATGGGGATCACTGATTACAATTATTACCCGCGAACGATGATTTCCCAGTAAGTGCAGGTCAACCGCAGTTCCGGAATTAGGCCTAACCGTCATTCCTGAAAAAATGAAAAACTTACGTGTGCAAACCACAGGTGCCGTAGCTTGCTTAACAGCTCGCCAGCCGTTCTCACGCCCAGTATGGATTACACGTGATTGCACAAAGGTGAGAAAGGGTACCGTATCCCCGGATAACATGTATGGATAGCGTACACATTCAAAATATATGTCAATACATCAGGAGGCAGGCTCAGACGGTGTTAGGCCCAGTATGGCTTGCACGTGATTGCACAAAGGTGAGAAAGGGTACCGTATCCCCGGATAACATGTATGGATAGCGTACACATTCAAAATATATGTCTATACATCAGGAGGCAGGCTCAGACGGTGTTAGGCCCAGTATGGATTGCACAAAGGTGAGAAAGGGTACCGTATCCCCGGATGACATGTATGGATAGCATACACATTCAAAATATATGTCTATACATCAGGAGGCAGGCTCAGACGGTGTTAGGCCCAATATGGATTGCACGTGATTGCACAAAGGTGAGAAAGGGTACCGTATCCCCGGATAACATGTATGGATAGCATACACATTCAAAATATATGTCTATACATCAGGAGGCAGGCTCAAATGGTGTCAGGCACAGTATGGATTTGACGGCCCAGACTACACAGCGGAGGAGCAGGGAGAGGTAAAGATTGCAAATGCTGGGGCCCTGCCCAAGCAAGGGGGGCCCACTCGTGGGCATCGGTACTGGCACTGGGCCCCTCATAGTACGGCGGTGTGTCTGACGGCGGGTGTGCACCACCACCGTCAGAGACACTTGATTGCACTATGAGGGACCCTGTGCCAGTGCCCGCGCTCAAGAGTCGGCCTACCCACCTGTCAAGGGCAACGGCACTCGCACGGTGTCGTGCGCTAGGTGGTGACCCCGGCCATGGGGGGGGAGGCAGCAGTTAGGAAGTTTTAGAAAGTGGCATATGTTGATGTTGGACATTCAGCTGATGCAAAAGGCAAAATAGGTCAAGTCCCAGGAAGAGGTGGACCAAAGCAAGCCATTTTTCTGTCACCCTATGTGTCATCAGGGGAAGGTGGGACAAAATCCTTGGAAACCCATGCATGGTTCATTTTAATGAAGGTTAGATCATCCACATTTTGGGTTGACAGACGGGTCCTTTTTTCTGTCAGGATTGATCCAGCTGCACTGAAGACTCTTTCCGATAGCACACTTGCAGCTGGGCAAGCGAGCTCCTGTAAGGCATATTGTGCCAATTCAGGCCAGGTGTCCAGTTTAGCGGCCCAATAGTCAGAGGGGAATGACCTGTGTGGGAGAACAACGATATGGGAGGAAAAGTAGTTTGTAACCATAGTTGACAACTGCTGTCTCCTGTCACTTTCCATCGATGCAGTATTACCAGTTGTGTGAGCGGTACTTGAAAAATCAGTCCACAACATTGTCATGAAACCCCTGTCTCCAACGGCACTTCTGCTGTGTGCACCATGAACACCTCTGCCAAGCTGCCCCCAGCCCGTATGGCTCGTGTGAGAACCATCACCGCTGCTGTGTGCTGGGAATGCCTCAAGCAACCGATTTACCAGAGTTGCTTGTTTATTAGCCAATATTAGGTCAAGGTTCTCCTGTGGCATGATGTTTTGTAATTTGCCTTTATAGCGTGGATCCAGGATGCTGGCCAACCAGTAGTCATCATCGTTCATCATTTTGGCAATGCGGGGGTCCCTTTTTAGGATCTGCAAGGCATAATCTGACATGTGGGCCAATGTTCCCGGTGTCAATGATGCACTGCGAGTGCTGGTTGGAGGAGCACTTTCTGGCAAATCCACATCCCTCCAGTCACGCACAAACCCTGTACCAGACCTTGCCAAGCCAACATTTTCACTTGCCCCATGAGATGCATCCTCCTCCCCTAAGTAATCATCCCCATCATCCTCCTCCTCCTCTTCTTCCTCCACCTCGTCCAGGAGAGGTCCCTGAGCAGACAATGGCTGAATGTCATCAAAGATTCCCTCCTCCTCTTCCTCCTCATCAACATTGGCTGCAGACGCCTGCTCCTTAAGGTGCGTCAAAGTTTGCATGAGCAGGCGCATAAGTGGGATGCTCATGCTTAGGATGGCGTCGTCTGCGCTTACCAGCCGTGTGCATTCCTCAAAACATTGAAGGACTTTACAGAGGTCTTTCAGCTTCAACCACTGCACACCTGTCAACTCCATGTCTGCTCTCAAAGTGCCTGGCTGTGTATCCTCCCACAAATGCATTATGGCCTGCCTCTGCTCGCACAGCCACTCCACCATGTGCAGGGTGGAGTTCCACCTTGTTGCAATGTCGATAATGAGGCGGTGGTTGGGAAGGTGGAGCAATAGCTGCAGCTTCTGCATACGAACGGAGTGTACAGGCGACCGGCGGATGTGCGCGCACAGTCTTCGCACCTTCTGGAGCAGGGCTGTTAACTCCGGATAATTTTTGAGGAAGCACTGCACCACCAGGTTCAAGGTGTGAGCCAAGCAAGGTATGTGGCTGAGTTTTGAAAGGGCTATGGCTGCCACAAAATTACGGCCGTTATCACTAACTACCTTGCCTGCCTCAAGATGTACACTGCCCAGCCATGACTCAGTTTGTCGCTTCAAGTACTCGGCCAGCACCTCGGCGGTGTGTCTGTCGCCCAAACACATCATCTGCAACACAGCCTGCTGACGCTTTCCACTAGCTGCTCGATAGGGGGACACCTCGTGTGCAACAGTGGCAGCTGCAGATGGAGTGCTCATACGACTGCGCTCTGTGGACGAGCTTTCGCTTCTGGAGGAGGAGGAGGAGGGTCGAACGCCTACAGCCAACTGTTTCCTATACCGTGGGATAGGCAGCACTGTCCCACCACCGCTGTCCCCTGTGGACCCTGCATCCACCACATTAACCCAGTGCGCAGTGATGGACACGTAACGGCCCTGGCCATGCCGACTGGACCATGCATCAGTTGTGAGGTGCACCTTGCCACTCACTGACTGCTTGAGTGCATGGACAATGCGGTCTTTTACATGATGGTGGAGGGCTGGGATGGCTTTGCGAGAGAAGAAGTGGCGACTGGGTAGGTCATAGCGTGGTACTGCATAGGCCATGAGTTCGCGGAAAGCTGCGCTTTCCACCAACCGATAGGGCATCATCTCAAACGAGATTAGTTTGGCAATGTGGGCGTTCAAACCCAGTGTACGCGGATGAGAGACTGAGTACTTTCTTGACCTACTCATAGTGTCTGGGAGGGTGAGCTGGAAGTAGCGGTGGACAGGGTGGACTGAGAGAGGGTTGATGATGGTGATGGAGTTGGTGTTCTTTCTGATGGCCTAGATTCAGTATTTCGTTGATATTAGGCTGGTTTCACATTTGCGTTTTTTTGCGCTGGAAAAAAAACGCATACCTGCGCATGCGTTTTTTCCCCTATATTTAACATGGGTGCGCATACCTGCGCGCTGGCATGCGCACGTATGCGATTTTCATGCGCTGCGTTTTTTTGGGGTGTGCGTTTGTATTTTCCAGACGCAGCATGTTGCATTTTTTGGCCCTGCAAAAAAGCGCATGCGCACGTATGCGCACGTTTTGCGCTAAAAATGGCCATTATAGCCTATGGATGCGCATATGTGCGCATTGGCATGCTTATGTATGCGTTTTTTTGCACATGCTTTTTTTTTTTTAACATTAGTTTAGACAATGGAATTTAGGGGTTTGGGTTAGAGTTAGGGTTAGTTAAGGGGTTTAGGGTTAGGGTTAGGGTTAGGGTTAGGGTCAGGGTCAGGGTTAGGTTTAGGATCAGGGTATGGTTTGGTTAAGGGTTAGGGTTAGGGTTAGGGTCAGGGTTAGGGTTAGGGTTTTGGTTAAGGGTTAGGGTTAGGGTTAGGGTATGGTTTGGTTAAGGGTTAGGGTTAGGGTCAGGGTCAGGGTTAGGGTTAGGATCAGGGTATGGTTTGGTTAAGGGTTAGGGTTAGGGTCAGGGTTAGGGTTAGGATCAGGGTGTGGTTTGGTTAAGGGTTAGGGTTAGGGTTAGGGTCAGGGTTAGGGTATGGTTTGGTTAAGGGTTAGGGTTAGGGTCCGGGTCAGGGTTAGGTTTAGGATCAGGGTATGGTTTGGTTAAGGGTTAGGGTTAGGGTTAGGGTCAGGGTTAGGGTTAGGGTTTTGGTTAAGGGTTAGGGTTAGGGTTAGGGTATGGTTTGGTTAAGGGTTAGGGTTAGAGTTAGGGTCAGGGTTAGGGTTAGGGTCAGGGTTAGGGTATGGTTTGATTAAGGGTTAGGGTCAGGGTTAGGGTTAGGGTTAGGGTATGGTTTGGTTAAGGGTTAGGGTTAGGGTTAGGGTATGGTTTGGTTAAGGGTTAGGGTTAGGGTTAGGGTCAGGGTTTGGTTAAGGGTTAGGGTTAGGGTTAGGGTTAGTAAAGTCATGGTTTGGGTTAGTGTGAGGGGCCACCTAATGTTTGGAAAAAACGCAAACGCGGTAAAAACGCACTAAAAACGCTTACAAACGCATAAAAACGCTGCGTTTTTTTCATGCATGCTCATAAAAATGCTTGAAAAAAACACAGCAGTTGTATGCTTTTGTATGCGTTTTTTCAATGCGTTTTTTTGCGGGAAAAACGCGCTGCAAAAAAAAGCAAGTGTGAAACTAGCCTAACAGTGGGATTCCCTGACTGCTGTGGCCTTGCAACGACACCTCAACATTTGCTGCTGTGCTAACTGGTGGGCTTACAGTGGGGGAAACAATGTAGTGTTGCTGACTACCTTCTTTGTGATCAGTTGCACATGTGGCACTTGAGGTTTGGTGTTGTGTCCACGCTTGCAAGTGCATGGTGGTTAAATGTCTAAGCATGCAACTGGTATTCAAATTTTTCAGATTTTTCCCTCGGCTAAAGGTCTTTGCGCACTTCTTACAGATAACCTTGGCCTGATCATGAGGATTTTGTTCAAAAAAGTGCCACACTGCACTCTTCCTACTTTGGCAGACATTTTGCGGCCTAGCACGCTGTGATCTTTTGACCCTCTGGACAAGCTGTCCAGCAACTCTTTTGATTTTTGGAACCTGTCTTTGGAGTGCTCCGGGCCTGCCAGATAACAGCTGTTGCGATGTCGATGTCTGCTGTGGATGCTCCTCATCTGAGCTATTGGAAGCAGCACCCTCTTCCCCCAATGGATGCCAATCTGGGTCAACAACTGGGTCATCCATCACCTCCTCTTCAATGTCATGTGCACCTTCCTCTGTGTCACCGTGTATGGTGGTATAGTGTGCGGGAAGGGGCATCTGAGTCTCATCAGGGTCAGAATCTGGCTCTGTACACTGCGAGGACAATGTAGTGCTCTGAGTGAATGTACCAGCAGAATCATCTATCAGCGGCTGTGCATCAGTGCACTCCATGTCAGATTCATCTTGGCCTGGGTAATTCACCATTTGACTTGATAATCCAGGCATGGTATGTGAAAACAGCTCCATGGAGTAATCAGTAGTATGGCCTGCGTCATCCTTCAATCTTGGTTGGGGTGAAGGACACAAGGAAAGGTGTGGTTCATGAACATGAGCCTCCAATGACGACTCAGTGCTTTTACTTTTTACAACTTCAGAAGAGGAGGCGATAGAGCTGGAGGCTGAGTCAGCAATGTAAGACAAAACTTTTTCCTGATGCTCTGGCTTTAAAAGCGGTTTGCCAACTCCTAGAAAACTAAGCCTTCGAAGCCTTATGGAGCCAGACGATGATGCAGGCTCAACACCTCCTGCATTCGGTCCTATTTTGCTCTTGTCACTACCATCAGATCCACCACCAACACCATCATTACCAGCTGCCAACCCCCGCCCAATTCCATGGCCTCTTCCACCAGCCTTCCTCATTTTTTGTAGAAATGTAGACAAAATGCAACAAACTATATAGTAATGTAAAACAAGGTACAAGGTGTCTATAGGACAGGGGAGATTTTGAATTTCTGCACACACTTGTGGACACTGGACACTTACTTATGGATTGTGTGAGGCCCACTGAATATCACAGCGCTATGTCACAGGCTCGATGGCACAGGTGTGAAAAAAGTGACTACAGGATAAGGGAGATTTTGAATTTCTGCACACACTAGTGGACACTGGACACTTTTGGATTGTGTGAGGCCCACTGAATATCAGAGCGCTATGTCACAGGCTCGATGGCACAGGTGTGAAAAAAGTGACTACAGGATCACAGAGATTTTGAATTTCTGCACACACTAGTGGACGCTGGACACTTTTGGATTGTGTGAGGCCCACTGAATATCAGAGCGCTATGTCACAGGCTCGATGGCACAGGTGTGAAAAAAGTGACTACAGGATCACAGAGATTTTGAATTTCTGCACACACTAGTGGACACTGGACACTTTTGGATTGTGTGAGGCCCACTGAATATCAGAGCGCTATGTCACAGGCTCGATGGCACAGGTGTGAAAAAAGTGACTACAGGATAAGGGAGATTTTGAATTTCTGCACACACTAGTGGACACTGGACACTTTTGGATTGTGTGAGGCCCACTGAATATCAGAGCGCTATGTCACTGGCTCGATGGCACAGGTGTGAAAAAAGTGACTACAGGATCACAGAGATTTTGAATTTCTGCACACACTTGTGGACACTGGACACTTTTGGATTGTGTGAGGCCCACGACTTATTCTCACAGAGTGACACACAGATAGCTTCATTGTGGCTGTGATAACAGCCGTTACACGGTACTGTGTGAGGAGTGTACACCGCTGTATGGTGTGAAAAGATGCACGCTCAGTACCTCAGCAGGACAAAAAAAAAATTGGGATTGCTTTTAAAAAAGCAGTTTGCAGAGCAGTGGGTAAACAGCAATGCAGCTGTCAGGAAGCCTTAGAAGGCAGCCTAACAACCGACACCGCTGATCCACCACAATATAGCCTCCCCTTGCACTGCACACACAGTGACTGGTGTGTTGTACAGGCAAAATCGCTAGCAGCAGAAGCAGTTTTTTTTCTTCTTCCCTGCCTAACGCTCTCCCTACAGAATCAGCAGCAGCAACCTCTCCCTATGCTAAGATCAGCAAAAGTAAGTTGGCGGTCGGCATGCACGCCCTTTTATACCCCCTGTGACGCCCACCAAAGCAAGCCAATCACTTGCATGCCCTTCTGAAAGATGGTGGTGACCCCTGCCTATGTCATCACGTTGCCCACAGTGTCCGTGGATCCTGATTGGCTGAAAAAGAGCACAAAACAAACTTTTGAAACGCGACTTTGGCGCGTAAGTCGCCGACCTCGTGGCCGACCTCATCCTAGGGTCGGGTTTCGTTTCATGAAACCCGACTTTGCCAAAAGTCGGCGACTTTTGAAATTTTTCTACCCGTTTCGCTCAACTCTATTCATTACAATAGTTTATATAGATAAGTGAGTGGGAGGTTGAGTGACCCACGTTCTTTTTTCTGAACTGTGGGACCATTAGCTGCATGTACCCTCATATAGCGATATCCCAGTGCTTATCCACCACATAACATGTTTAATATTAAAGTCATGTATAAAAACAGTAAATAAGGTTATTTACTTAGCTTCTTTAAAGTGAAATAATCGTCTTATCATCCTTAGCACCTTCTCTTTCTGGGAACCGTCATGGAGCTTAATGGGTAAAAAGCTATTGGAAATGGATTAGAGAGGATTTTACGCTATGAATGGACTCCATGCTAATTAGGAACATGTTGTGATCACCCCGTGTGTAGAAGCTTTACTTTACTTGTTAACATGAGAGGGAAAAATATTTACTGCAGTATATCTTTATAAATAATTGTATCTCTTCAACCTTAATATATTAATCTTACACTAGGTACCAGCTAGTGGTCAAAAAGAAATGTTATTACTGTAATGTTTTATGCTATAACAAGTGTGGAAGGTAGTCTTCTCTTGAGGAGGGAGTCATGCCACTGTAAGGAGACTTAGAGGCCAGGCAATGCTCCCTGACCTGCTCATATGTAGAAATTGCAGGCACATGGGAAGTCGTCACGGACAGGAGACAGATCAAGAGCAGAGATGAGCGACTTTGCCTTTTTTAGGGTTGAGTCGGGTTTCATGAAACCCGACTTTCTCAAAAGTCGAGTCGAACGAAATTGGCCGATTATAGGGAAAAGTCGGGAAACATGAAACCCAATGTAAGTCAATGGGGAGAAAAGTCGGCAGTGAGTGGAGGACTGTAAACACACCTGGCATGAATTTTAACCCTAGAGGCGATGAAATCTCTCTCTCTTCTCCCTCTCCCTTTCCCTCTCCCTCTCTCTCTCTCCCATTCCAGCTACGCTCCCGCTATACTCCACTCTGCTTCTCTCATTGGCTGAAAAAAGTCACGTGCAAGCAGTCGGCGAAACCCGACTTTGGCGCTTAGGTCGCCGACCGCTTGGCCGACTTCACACTGTGGTCGGGTTTCGTTTCATGAAACCCGACTTTGGCGAAAGTCGGTGACTTTTGAATCTGAGCGAACTGTTTCGCTCAACTCTAATCAAGAGTTAACAGGATTTTATTAACAGCAAATATACTCCACGCAGGAAGTAGCAGGGCACGGAGGGGTAGTAATAGGACAAAGGACGGGAAAGGGAGTTTAGATGGGGTAGGACAGGGACGAACAAAAGTTCAAAAGGAAAAATGGAAAACTTATCAGTCTGTCAGTCTGTAGTTCTCTTGTATGCAGTGTCTCGGTGCTCCAACAATGGTGCCGGCAACAGCGGCACGTGACATCTAGATGTCTGGAGAGGACCTGGTTCCAATCCATTGGGCAGGAAAAGAGTCTCTGAAGGGCGCAGGAAGGTCTCATACACAGGAACTCCACATGCTCTGCTATACCAGTAGAGGTTACCGCCAGAGTGAGGCTTCACTCTGCGGTGTATTGGGAACTCGACTAAAGGGCTCTGGCCTAGTCACTTGTGGCTTAGAGTGGGGCAAGAGCGTCACAATATCTGGTCTAGTCTGAGAGTCTGCTCCCGGCACGGAGGATAGCGAGGGACAGGCTGTCAGTCAACTACTTGCGGCAGACCTGTACATGGTTGTACTGTCGGGATGGCCTGTGTTCTGCCTTCATACACGTTGACACGGTGTGCAATTCAACATTCAGCATAAACCACTGTTCTATGTTCCAAATAAGCAGACTGTTCTCTGTAGTCTTACTTGTTTATTGGTGAACAGTATAGAACATGCGCGGTAAAACTGCAAGGAATACAAAATGACATAGGTAAGTATTTGGCAGATGATAACACAGCTAACACATTTATAGAAAGTGTACGGTGATGCAAACATTACATGAGAATACATGAGTCCCTGATTACATTCACTGTGAACTGGTAGCTAAACAGATAATGACATCTCCTGGCTGCTAGACAGTTATAACACCTCTGTAAATCACTGTATTGTAAGAAAACACTGATTCTTACCAGATATGCTTTACCCAGATAGCAACTCAAGTAGAGAAGTCATAGGAAAACAAGGATAAACAGGAGGACAAAATTCACATGTACATCCTATGAGATACACAAAAAGAAGATGGAGTCTCCTTCATCCAAGAATACACTGCGTAGTTCCCACAATGCATTCCTTCAATCCCAAAGTGCATTGCTTCTGTTAAAGGCACAGGCTGTAAATTCTGTTTAAGACGCAGCTATAAATTCAGCCACCACTAGATGGTGCTATAAATAACTCAGCAATAATACACACAGATTGCTTTATTCAGAGCACATAACTCAACAGGCTGCCCTATATTCAGAGGGCAGAACAGCCTGCGCTCACGTGGTATTCCGCCTTTGCGCCGATCACTGTGCCAGACAGGCTGCTTCGGTTTCCCGCCTGCACTCAGTCTCTTTTCCCGCGCACAGCGCTTTTTAACCCCACTCTTCCTACCTCAGTCACATGTCAGGGACAGTCCCTCTCAGGAAGTCTTCCCCCTGCAACATGCGTGACAGTCCCGGCAGTTCCGGAACCGGAATGATAGAGGTACCCCCAATTTTGTTCTTCCTCCTACACATATACTCCATGCCAGGCATAGAATAATGCAAACAACAAAAAACAGCAATGGAACAAATTCTCACTTCTCTTGAATAAAAGCTAATTTTGCAAATTTGAGGATGTGTGAGAAGTGGAGCAAAAAAAGCTGACAAATAGGATGATACCCTTATAGTAGATAATACAGACATGGTGTGTTGTACTCATCTAGAGATGTTGTGATAAGCTGTTAAGACCAGCTGCTGGATATAACATGGATATAATAGGCCTGAAAGGGCTGCGCTGCTCAGAACGAGGATTGTTCACACAAGATAATAGGATGGGTTTCTACCTATGTGTTTTGGAGCCAGACCAATTCTGTGGATTGTTCAGACATGCCAGTCTTTGGCCGCGAAGCTGGATCTTCTTCAGTTGATTTGAGGTCTGGTTGGACACATAGAGAAGTGAGTCAATAAAGTTGGGGTCAACCCATGTGAGGTCACCTTGTAGCTGGAGGTTGGTTTGTACATTTATTGATTTTAAAAAATGTTAAAGAAGCCCTCCCAAGAAGAATTTCTGTTGCCAAATCGGTGTAAGTAGTGTAATGTTAATAGTGTTAGTGTGATAATATATTCACCTACCGCCGTCTTCTCCGGGATCCAGCAATGTTCCTATCCTCTACTGAGTGATGTCACCACTCTTCAGACTCTTCTGTCTCACACATAGAGCATACAGTGAGACGGAAGTCTCTTTCACAGTGTAAGTCTATGGAACTTTGTTCTGACGCTACATAGCCTTACATTGTAAAAGCCACTTCTGGGTCATGCAGTGTGCAGTGCTAACTGGAGAGTCACCAGAGCGGTGACATGACTGAGAAGAGGAGCAGAACGATGTGAACACTACATGCACATATACACACATTTAGTAAAAAAAATAACAATTTTCATGGGAGGGCTTCTTTAAATATATACCTTACATTTTTTATGTGCAATAGTGAAATTCGTGTGTTCAACAATTACATAGTGCTGATGCTTAAAATTTGTATATATTTGTTGGTATGTGTGCATGTTGGCTTTGATGTTCATTATTATTTAACATTCACATTCATTTAATACTATAAGACTGCTGGCCTGGCCCAATATTGTTCTGTATTTCACAATCTTGGTGTGATAGCACAGCTGAAATCTGTGATTGCCTGCAGGGGTCATGTGACTGAGAGAAACATCTCGCTGTTCCAGTCAGATGTTTCAGTGGTCTAGTGACATCTGGACAGTAGCATCATGGTTTCCATAGTCAGCACCTCCAACCTTAGTTGCCTTTGCTAATTCCAGTAAAGCGAAAGCCAGAGAGTGTTCCTTTATTTGCTATTAATCCATGACTAGAATTTTTTTTAAACATTGGTCAACTCCCCTATCATTCCATACAACCTCCAAGACGTTTGTATCTATAATGTAGAACCCACGGCCTTCAATGGGGTCATACTGCACCTCTGTATGAAGCTTTAAAATCCCCAATACAGATGTTTTTGGCATGTTCTATCAGATTCTATATGAATTCTCTTTCTCCGTCTTATTATTATTTATTTTTACAGCACCAATGAGACCATGAATAAGACTGTATAGTCGAATTGCATCTGTTTGCTTCAGGAGTAGTAGGTGGTCTGCTAGCATATCACTTTTTTATATGTAAGAAATAAAGTTTCTTCACTGGAGAAATTGTTTTCTTCCTTCATCCTTCGTGATGCGTCCTGGACCAGGGCAGCTCTGTGAGGAGATCATGTCCACGACAAGGTGGAGTAGAGAACACAAGGTGAGCTGACTCTCCCACTCTCTTTTCCCATTTTCCCATTGCCTACAGTATATTAAGGGGTTGCATCAATTCTGGAGGTGGTCAGGTGGTAGCAAGGTCATTGAAGGCTGTAAGCTTACTGGAAGACATGGGTTTTCAAGTTGTATCTTAAAGTTGCGAATGTAGGGGATAATTAGTCAGGTTGGTGTACGGAATTCCAGAGGAAGTGGTGTACTCGGGAGATGTGTTTTGGGTTGGGTGAGGTACGTATGAGTGTGGAAGAGAGAAGGTCTTGGGAGGACCGGAGATTACGTGTGAGAAGATGTCAGGAGATTAGTTTGGAGATATATGGAGGAGACAGATTATGGATGGCTTTGTAAGTCAATGTTAGATGTTTGAACTGGATATGTTGGGAGTTGGGAGCCAATGAAGGTATTTGCAGAAGGGAGAAATGGAAGAGTAGTGAGCAGAGAGGTGAATTAGTCATGCAACAAAGTTAAGAACAAACTGGAGATGTGCTAGAGTGTTAGCAGAAAGGCCACAGAGAACAATATTGCAGCAGCTGAGGCAGGAGATGATGAGGGCATGCACTAACATTTTAGTAAAATCATGGTTGAGAAAGGGACAGATTCTGGAAATATTTTTGAGCTGGGAGTGTTGAGAGCTTGGATATTTGGTTTGAAGGTAAGTGCAGAGTCAAGGGTTACTCTGCGACAGCGCAATTCTGGTTCATGAAAAAGTGTGATGTCATTTATTGTGATAGATAGATCAGGTAGGGGGGTTAGGTGAGATGGAAGAAAGATGATGAGTTCAATTTTGACCACATTGACCTTTAGAAAGTCAGAAGAGAAGAAGGAGAATATGACTGATAAGACACTCTGGGATTCTGGACAGCAGAGAGGTGATATCTGGGCCAAAGAGGTAGATCTGAGTCTCAATAGCATAGAGGAATACTGGAAGCCATCGGACTTTATGAGTTGTCCCAAGCCAAAGGTATAGATGGAAAAGAGTAGGGGTCCAAAGGCAAAGCCATGAGAGACACCAACGAGATGAGGAGGTAGTATGGGAAAAGTTAAATGTGCGGTTAGAAATGTATCAAGAGATTCAAGAGAGGGCAAGGTCTTTGATACCAAGGGAAGAGACACTATTATATGGGTACAGCATATGGAGGCACATAGAATGCACATGGTTTGATGTGGCACTACACACGCAAAAAATCAAGATGTTGAAAGTAGTTCAAATTTTTAATTAAACAACCCTTTGCACTAGATGTAGTTTTTACAAGCTTAAGGTATGCAGGTTTTTTCAACCCAATTATATAAATCATAAATGAGAGTCAGCAAAGCAAAAATTCTAGTAGATGAAGAAGAGTTGAAATTATTTGTGGGCAGAAACAAAGGAGGGAAGGACTTTTCTAAGTGATAATTTAACACTTGCTCCTTCCTTTTGCTCCTTTCATAGGCTAGACTAACATATTGTCATGTTAAGTACCTTGTTGAGACACACTTGAGTACCATGAAGTGTGTGAGCACTATGTATTTTCTGGTCATCACTCTGGATAGAGGTTTTCCAAGTAGAAAAAGTAGGTTTCCCTTCACTATTTATTCCTTTTGTCCCAGCACTTGGCCTATAGGTATGTAGAACACAGGAAACCCCTTTGTGTACTGTTTCTCCAACAATGAAATTACTTACCGATGTATTAATATATGCAGAAAACCTTGTCTACGGTAACAAAACAAGCCTAATACTTTGCTCTGTAATCACATGTATCTGACATAATTTATTCAATCAATTAAAGACCACTACCAAGAGATAATTTGACAAGCATTACCATGCCAACAAGCAAAGAAGACAGAATCTCAGTGTTTAGCGCATTCCATAGTGGTAGATGCAGCTGATTCAGCCGACTTAGAATCACAGATGTCCATAGGTGTAGTGGGAATATGATATCAATCTGATCATTCCAGTCATAATATAAAAGGTGTTTGTAGCAGATTGGTCACACACCTGCATGCATAGTCTTGTATAGTAAAAAAGAAATAAAAATTCTACATTATTGCAACTTTTTCAAAACTTTTAGGAATCTACTTAACAAATACTAAAAGAAAATTTGTTGGCCAAAATTTTTTATTTAAAATTTTAAATACATTTTTTGTGCAATCTTAATGCATTTTTCATCGATCCCGTGCATGTGTCAATAGATAAAATTTGCCTACAAAGTATCAGGCACTTAACAATCACTTTAGATCAGACTAAAATCTACCTTAATTGCATTTGTATATCTTAAAAAATATAGCGGTTCATGAATAATCATTCTGGAATCTGTCTTTTTTAGAATTCAGAATTTATCAGCATTTTTGACGAGTTGATCGCTGATTGGCCTGTGGCCTGATCTCTCAGTCACTTCTGTACAACAACCATTTGTGACAGCTCAATACCTTCTCTGATGCTCCTGCTTCAGAGAAGGACATTCGGAAATTGACCTCCTAGAGCTCAATTTTAAAATTTGCTGAAAATCATATCAAAGCGGCACTATGAAAAGTGGAATCGGATTTATTGATGTCATTAGAATTTTTTTATAACATTGATTATGAGTGAAATATATATAGTAAATAAATATTTTGAGATTTTTTTTTCAATTAATGGAGCTGTGTGATGCCTTGTTTTTTGATTGGTGATCTCTAGTTTTTATTAGAACTATTATTTGGTTCCTATGTCATTTTGATTGCTTTTCTATTCTATACTTTTGGAGATTCTAGATGCCAATGGCAATGTAGGTGTTTCAATTGTTTTTTCTTTTTGGTACTTGTTCATTAACTTTATAACTTCCTAGACTGGACTGTTAAGTGTTTTTAAAAATGTTTTGTATTATCAATTATGACCATTTTCTTTCTTGTTCCATTAGGGGACTTCAACTTGCACTTCCTACACCTGCACCCAATGTAGTATGCAGTATTATGTCCTTTATTGAAAAAGGGTTAAAGAAGATGAATCACCATGAAAGAAATATTATAAAAGTTTTATTTTGCTGGGCAAATTATATTTACTAAATGTATTTTAAAAGGAATGTGTCATCATTAAAATAATTACTGTTTAATGCAGGTTTTTATGTTAAAACTATTTTTTTAATTGGATATACTGTATTTTTCAATATATGTTGCATGTATATCATTTTATGCTCCTGTTCATTTTTTTGGTTTTGCTGCAGTTTTTTGTACTTTGTGCAAACAGGGGTGTGACTGCCTTTATTGATGTAGGCTTTTAATTTATTTATTGCCAGGTGTATCACCATGTTAGACCCCAGTCCTACTCTACCCCTATCTACATTGAGGTCATCTGACAAGTTGAGGTTTTAATACGAGAAGATAGGACCATCACTACTGGGTACATCTTGTCGCAGTGAGATGGCTTTCACGCTTTTTTTAAACAAAAACAATGTTTACTAAGTAGCGTATGTTATTTATATGTACTATTACAATTTATCTATTTACTTACAGCAGGGTATGTGCTCATTTTGTTTCTATCTTTAGGTTTTGTCAGTTTCATGACAAAAGTCATACACCATGGCAAGACTGAGCACCGGAACAAGACATAAGGTAGTTATATTGCATCAGCAAGATCTCTCCCAGTAAAAGATGCCAACGCAGATCGGAGTTGCAAGATGTGTATTCAATCTCTTTAGAAGAAACACCCAGAAATGCACAACATAGAAGACCATAAACGCAGTGGTCAATAAAGGAAACTAAGCACAGCACATGAATGACAGGTCATGCTTATTTACCTTCAAAATATGAAGATGTCAAGCAATGGCATCAGCCCAGAACTGGAAACAACAAAAATATTGAATTATGGTGGAGGTTTCTTGTAAGTTATTGAATAAAATTCAACAAATGGAGTTGTGGTATTTTTCAGGATTAATGGTGTCCTCAATACTGAGAAATACAGACAGATACTTATCCATCATGCAATACAACTAGTGAGGCATTTGAATGTCTACTATATTATTCTTCTGCAGGACAACCACCCCAAACACACAGCCAATATAATTTAGAACTAATTTTAGAGTAAAGAACAAGTTCTGGAAATGATGATAAAGTCCCAACAGAGCTCTGATCTAAACATCATCGAGTCTGTCTAAAATTACACAAAGACATGGAAAAAATTGTCACATCTACAGATCTGTGGGTAGCTCTCCAAGATGTTTGGAACAACCCCCCTGACAAGTTGTTGTAAAAATTGTGTGCAAATATTGATGAAGTAAGAATGACTTCATTTCATTTCCATTGTGAGAAGTGTCGCCATTAAAAGTATAGTGGTGGAGTTATGTAAAGTGTAGACAGTCAACTGTTTATTAACTTATTAACTCAGGTTATTAAGTTAGTAATTTTCATCAGGATCTTCAAGTGGACATTATCAAAAATTCTTGACCATTATAGTGTAGGCTATTAGCACAAGCATTTCACTGAAAAAAGAGAGACAAATACAGGCCACTCAAGCCTTTTCAATGGTCTATGAGTGTGAGAGAAAGAATGGAGGGTAAGAAGGAAGGAATCATTATTATATATATGTTACAGAATGGAATAGCATGGTTTATACTAATTATTTCTTATACTCTACTCTGAGTACACTATTAGTGTAAATTTGATGAAGTGGTCTTTTGTGATGCAGATTTGTGCAGCAAAAGACAACCACTAGGGAGAGCAAACTGGAGCCAAATTGAATATAATGGCAAATCCACCTCTAGTTTTCTCCCCCTAGAGGTCACCTTGGGAATATGTGTATCCAGAGCAACTTTTAGTAAGGGAAACAACTGAAGATTTTATTATAATATAGGAATAAATTAATCTGCTCAATCTGGGTCATTTAACATGTATTACTATATCTGATAGAGTCATATTTCATACTGACACTGGAAACATGACTAAAATAAGAAATACTAGAGGCAAGCCGTTCTTGGGAATTGGGGATTTACAATTTGTGACTTGAGGTTTTTTAGCAAATATTTTAGCTTAAAAAATAGGAGTCAACTAAACTGCTGAAATGTTTCCTGGAACCAGTACAAGTTATGCGAAAACATTTTATTGCTCTAGTATATATTTTAGGTTTAGGTATGTACTGTATATACACTGTATACATCCATCAGTCATTCATTCTTCAGCGCAGTCAGCTAAATATCCCTTGACGTAAACCAGGTCAACCATGTTTCCCTGTGACAGATGAATGCGCTTGCTGTTGTACCTTTCGCATCTGTCAGTAGCGACACTTCACAATGCTGGCCATTACCTGTCTAGTAAAGATTTGCCCTCAGCAGGTAATGCTCTTTATAAATTCATGATTTGCCATCCAGTCTAACAGTTGGAGCAGCAGATGAGTCAGCAGAACACACTACACCTCCACAAGGTCTGACTCCAACCATCTGTCATTTATATATATATTTAATGGTAACATTATCATAGACTACTATAGCTCTGAAAGATAAGACAAGTTGCGGCTCGGCTTCCCCCCAGATGACTTTAATAGAGCTTAGCACTGCCTGATCAAGGCTTATGGTGACCTAAGGGACTGTATTTACTTAGGTAACCTGGGTACAGCAAAAAATAATGCAAATAACAGGAGTAATATTGGCCATTACATCAATAACTAAAAGTTAAAAATAAGTGAAAATGATCTAACCATGTTCACTTTTAGTTGTTTTATTCTTCTTCTTATTATTATTATTATTATTTATTTATTTACTTTTGTGTCATGAAGACAAACCTTGGCTATTTATTCTGCAGATATGCAGAATATTATACAGAATATAATATAGAATATACAGAACATACAGAATATAATACAGAATATACAGAATACTCTTTAGCTATACAGTGGGTATGGGAAGTATTCCGACCCCTTTAAATTTTTCACTTTGTTTCATTGCAGCCATTTGGTAAATTCAAAAAAGTTCATTTTTTTCTCATTAATGTACACTCTGCACCCCATCTTGACTGAAAAAAAAACAGAAATGTAGAAATGTTTGCAAATTTATTAAAAAAGAGAAACTGAAATATCACATGGTCATAAGTAGTCAGACCCTTTGCTCAGTAGTGAGTAGAAGCACCCTCTTGCGCTAGTACAGCCATGAGTCATCTTGGGAATGATGCAACAAGTTTTTCACACCTGGATTTGGGGATCCTCTGCCATTCTTCCTTGCAGATCCTCTCCAGTTCCATCAGGTTGGATGGTAAATGTTGGTGGACAGCCATTTTCAGGTCTCTCCAGAGATGATCAATTGGGTTTAGGTCAGGGCTCTGGCTGGGCCAGTCAAGAATGGTCACAGAGTTGTTCTGAAGCCACTCATTTCCTACTTTAGCTGTGTACTTAGGGTCATTGTCTTGTTGGAAGGTGAATCTTCGGCCCAGTCTGAGGTCCAGAGCACTCTGGAAGAGGTTTTCATCCAGGATATCTCTGTACTTGACCTCATTAATGTTTCCTTCAAGGCAACCAATCATCCTGTCCCTGCAGCTGAAAAACACCAACATAGCATGATGCTGCCACCACCATGATTCACTGTTGGGATTGTATTGAGCAGGTGATGAGCAATGCCTGGTTTTCTCCACACATACCACTTAAAATTATCTCCAAAAAAGGTCTATCTTTGTCTCATCAGACCAGAGAATCTTATTTCTCAGAGTCCTTCATGTGTTTTTTAGCAAACTCTGTGGGGGTTTTCATATGTCTTGCACTGAGGAGAGGCTCCCTTTGGGCCACTCTGTCATAAAGGCCCGACTGTGGAGCTCAGCCACAGTGATCTTGGGGTTCTTCTTTACCTCTCTCACCAAGGTACTACAGAAATTATTTTGTAGCCTTGGCCAGATGTGTGCCTTGCCACAATTCTGTCTCTGAGCTCCTTGGCTAGTTCCTTTGACCTCATGATTCTCATTTGGTCTGACATGCACTGTGAGCTGTGAGGTCTTGTATAGACAGGTGTGTGCCCTTACAAATCAAATCCTATCAGTTTAATTAAACACAGCTGGACTCCAATGAAGGAGTAGAACCATCTCAAGGAAGATTACAAGGAAATGGACAGCATGTGACTTAAATATGAGTGTCTGAGCAATGGGTCTGAATACTTATGACCATGTGATATTTCCTTTTTTCTTTTTTAATAAATTTGCTAAAATTTATACATTTGTTTTTTCCGTCAAGATGGGGTGCAGAGTGTACATTAATGAGAAAAAAATGAACTTTTTTGAACTTACCAAATGGCTGCAGTGAAGCAAAGAGTGAAAAATTTAAATGGGTCTGAAAACTTTCCGTACCAACTGAATGAGGGGCTGCTGATAAGTCTTTGGTTTGGTGATCTTTTTTGTTTCTATGGTAACGAATGTTACATCACATGAAAGCTTTATGTGTCTGATATATGTTTTCAAAATTTTGTGTTTTTTGCTTATGGCAACAGTGTTCTACACAAACGGGAAAACAAAATGGCAGAGTCTAATGCGATATTCACAGCAAATGAGAGCAGAGAAGTGACAAAATTCTTGTTTCTGCAAGGAAAGTCCGCAAAGGATATTCATGGTGATATGTCGCTGACATTGGGGGATCAATGTCCTTCATATTCTACAGTTAAGAACTGTAAAGATATTAGAATGCAGGAACATAACATTTCACACTTAATACAACTGAAGCCATTGGATTTATACAGTATAGTTAGGTGTTGAGATATACTTTTCTACTGCAGAAATCGTTGCTGCATTGTGATAGTTTTGTCATTTTCCAAGATACAGCATCTGTAGATTTCTAATAGGAATAACAGTGAAACAACACAATAAAGGTTTCCAAAAATACTACTTTTGGGGAATAAAAATATGTACTAAACATTTCCATACACATTATGGATGTGTTGTCCTAACCTGCAGATTTCAGCAGGAACAGTCAAATAGTCAACTAGGACCAGTTCCTATCAGTGAAAAAGAAGGTTTCGCCAATTTTGAGTCAAGCATGCATTCAACATGGAGCTGGCAGATATTTACGATTTTTGCAAGGATTCTAAACAGTCATGATCGCATCTTTTGAAATTCAAATTTGCCATATTTGGTGAATTTTTCCCAACATTCAAGTAGATGTACTCCAATTGCCCTGAAAAGATGTGTAAATGTTCCATATATTGCTACACTTAATACACTACACCATCTATTACTGCCATACAGTGGGGAAAAAAAGTATTTAGTCAGTCAGCAATAGTGCAAGTTCCACCACTTAAAAAGATGAGAGGCGTCTGTAATTTACATCATAGGTAGACCTCAACTATGGGAGACAAACTGAGAAAAAAAAATCCAGAAAATCACATTGTCTGTTTTGTTTTCATTTTATTTGCATATTATGGTGGAAAATAAGTATTTGGTCAGAAACAAGCAATCAAGATTTCTGGCTCTCACAGACCTGTAACTTCTTCTTTAAGAGTCTCCTCTTTCCTCCACTCATTACCTGTAGTAATGGCACCTGTTTAAACTTGTTATCAGTATAAAAAGACACCTGTGCACACCCTCAAACAGTCTGACTCCAAACTCCACTATGGTGAAGACCAAAGAGCTGTCAAAGGACACCAGAAACAAAATTGTAGCCCTGCACCAGGCTGGGAAGACTGAATCTGCAATAGCCAACCAGCTTGGAGTGAAGAAATCAACTGTGGGAGCAATAATTAGAAAATGGAAGACATACAAGACCACTGATAATCTCCCTCGATCTGGTGCTCCACGCAAAATCCCACCCTGTGGGGTCAGAATGATCACAAGAACGGTGAGCAAAAATCCCAGAACCATGCGGGGGGACCTAGTGAATGAACTGCAGATTGCTGGGACCAATGTAACAAGGCCTACCATAAGTAACACACTACGCCACCATGGACTCAGATCCTGCAGTGCCAGACGTGTCCCACTGCTTAAGCCTGTACATGTCCGGGCCCGTCTGAAGTTTGCTAGAGAGCATTTGGATGATCCAGAGGAGTTTTGGGAGAATGTCCTATGGTCTGATGAAACCAAACTGGAACTGTTTGGTAGAAACACAACTTGTCGTGTTTGGAGGAAAAAGAATACTGAGTTGCATCCATCAAACACCATACCTACTGCAAAGCATGGTGGTGGAAACATCATGCTTTGGGGCTGTTTCTCTGCAAAGGGGCCAGGACGACTGATCCGGGTACATGAAAGAATGAATGGGGCCATGTATTGTGAGATTTTGAGTGCAAACCTCCTTCCATCAGCAAGGGCATTGAAGATGAAACGTGGCTGGGTCTTTCAACATGACAATGATCCAAAGCACACCGCCAGGGCAACGAAGGAGTGGCTTCATAAGAAGCATTTCAAGGTCCTGGAGTGGCCTAGCCAGTCTCCAGATCTCAACCCTATAGAAAACCTTTGGAGGGAGTTGAAAGTCCGTGTTGCCAAGCAAAAAGCCAAAAACATCACTGCTCTAGAGGAGATCTGCATGGAGGAATGGGCCAACATACCAACAACAGTGTGTGGCAACCTTGTGAAGACTTACAGAAAACGTTTGACCTCTGTCATTGCCAACAAAGGATATATCACAAAGTATTGAGATTAAATTTTGTTCTGACCAAATACTTATTTTCCACCATAATATGCAAATAAAATGAAAACAAAACAGACAATGTGATTTTCTGGATTTTTTTTTCTCAGTTTGTCTCCCATAGTTGAGGTCTACCTATGATGTAAATTACAGACGCCTCTCATCTTTTCAAGTGGTGGAACTTGCACTATTGCTGACTGACTAAATACTTTTTTTCCCCACTGTATATTACTACACTCGATGGAAGCTAAGTGTCATGGGTGTGTCAAGTTCTATTGTGACTCCTGAAGGTCACAACATTTAAAAGACTGCAGGTCCTCTTTAAGATCCATCTATCATTTACCTTGAATTGGAGTGGATTTACTGTTGTTTGGTGCTAAAAGAGTTAAGAACCCTTTCTCTTCTGGCTGTGAACTTGAATCTTGAGTTCTCAGCTGCAGCTCCTTGTGACCACTAGAGTTGAATACATTTTTACAATTGGCAGCTAATATTGTTTTTTCAATATTTGCTGGGCACAGCCGAGTGTCATTGGAATGAATGGGAATAGAAATTACCGAATATGTTAGGAACCAATCATCAAACCTAAATTCGTCACGAAGAGGGTACCAACATGGCACAAATATGGTAAATTCAGATTCGGCGACCGATTCTGAAGATATGCGCTCAACTCTAGTGACCATTCCTTTCCACTACATAAACCCACTGCTGGCGTCATTCATTGCCGGTTATAGCTCATCATTTTGAAGATGCTTGTCTGAAGCTGTGGTGTTTGTTCCTATTGTAATGGTGAAGTTTCCTGTTGGTGAAGTAGAGTAGGTGAGATTTTGCATGTAACCCCAGACCGTGAAAGATTGACAGTTATCTTGTGTTTCTTTCATTTTCTAAGAATTGTGCCAACAGTTGCTGCCTTCTCACCAAGCTGCTTTCCTATTGTCCTTTAGCACATCTCAGCTCTACAATTTTGTTCCTGGTGTCATTGGACAGCTCTTTGGTCTTGGTCAAGGTGGAGAGGTTAGAGTGATTGATTGTGTGGACAGGGGTCTTTTATACAGGTATTGAGTTCCAACAGGTTCAATTAATACAGGTAATGAGTGCAGAGTAGGAGGGCTTCTTAAAGAAAAACTAACAGGTCTGTGAGAGACAGAATTCTTGCTGGTTGGTAGGTGATCAAATACTTATTTCATGCAATAAAATGTTATTTAATTATGTAAAAATCATACAATGTGATTTTCTGTTTTTTTATTTTTAGATTCTGCTCAAAGTTGAAGATAAAAATGATAGATCTCTACATTCTTTGTAGGTGGGAAATGTGCAAAATCAGCAGTGTATCACATTTAATTTCCCCACAGTAGTTACACTGCACTGACCAATGCATTGTAGTAGTGCTGTATATACAGTATGCCATGTAATACAGTATATAATTTGAGATTCTGCTTTTTAACCTTGCAAATAAATATTTGTGTTATTAAACTGTGTTTCTCTAAAGGTCATAAATGCATTTACTTTTACCATATTTCATAGATCCATGCATTGCTGGTCCATTACTCACTGATACACACAATTTGGCCACAATATTACAACTGTATATTGACAATACTATATACTAATAGTATATAATAGTACATACATTTCCCCTTGGTTTAATTTACACAATTTTCATAAATATGTTTTTCTTTTAAATCTGCATATGAATGCTAAAACTCAATCGGAATTAGTCTTGTCCCTCGAACTTGTAAATCTACATGATTTTCTGCTTGTTCATAAAATGGCCTTATAGAAATCCTGCAGAGCACATTTTTGGCTGGTAGAAGACGAGGGGTGCAACTAAGAAAATAGTATGCAACTTAATTATCATTTTATCCTACCGCAGACAGGGCAAATAAGTAGGTTCCTGATGCAACCAGTTTTCTTACAGTCTGGAGACCATGTGGGCAATGTAACAGAGAGGCCTTCATGAGAAAACATTACTGTTACGGCTGCGACTGTGGACGCGGCCCAGCCGATGCCTCCATGTCGTCAGACCACGACAACGTGGGGCGAGCGTCCCAGGTTGGAACGGAATGTGGACCCACTAGATCACAGAAGGGAACCTGGACCTACCCAGACTAGGGAAGGGCAGCGAGCAGCGTCTGTGGCAGCTGAGCATGTGGGCAAGATGGCAACATGCAGCACTAGATATCACTGCACAACTTCAGGTATAAGGAAACAAAAAGTTTACTTAAACGAAGTCATAGTACATAAACATAACATAACAATGCCAGGTTCCCGATTCTGCACATCAGGGAAGGGTACACGTCTCATTTACGAAGGCAGGAGGTCATCACAGGTAGATGCAGTCCAGGGTCATCTGGCAAGGGCATACTAGGAGAACCTCTCTCTTTTGGACCTCAGGCTTGGCACAGGCACAGCAGGAGAACATCAGACACTGATCTCGGAAAGACGTCAGTTGATGGCAGCAGGTCATCACGGGTTGATGCAGTCCAGGGTCTTCTGGCATGGACTTACTAGGAAGGCCTCTTTCTCAGGCCAGGCTTCGCGGATAGCACAGGCTCAGCAGGAGAACATCAGACACCGACCTTGGACAGACATCATCACAGGGCGGACCACAGGGAACCGGCAGGACATCGGGACACAGGCAAGACACAGACAAGTCAGGTCCAGGAACATCGGCAAGGCAGTTCAGGACTTCGGCTGGTCAGATCCAGGACACACAGGCAGAGCCATCACTGGAAAACAAGGCTGGAGACTCCCCAGGAACACAGAGGAGGAGTCCATCCAGGAACACGAGCGGGACTGAATCTGGAACTCAGACTTGGCCACCAGGACCACGGATGGGACATCTGGACACAGGCTGGACATCAGGACATCAAGACACAGGCTGGATGTCAGGACATCTGGACACAGGCAGGACAATGGGACAAAAGGACACAGGCGGGACATCGGGACACAGGGCATCAGAGACACCGACAAGACATCAGGGACACCGGCAAGACATCAGGGACACCGGCAGGACATCAAGGACACTGGCAGGGCAGCTCAGGTCATCGGCTGAGACATGTACGGCACAGGACCAGGCATCGGTGGTCGGGCTCCGGGCACCAGACAACAGTCACCAGACTCCGGACATCGAACGCGATCTCCAGGCACCAGGCAGCGGTCGTCATGCTACAAACTTCGGTCTTCAGGCTCTGGGCATCGGACCTAGGAAAGAACTCAAGCGTGAAAGCACCGCCGGGTTGGAACGGGGCCAGACGGAGTTTGCACTGCATATCAGGCTGAGCACAGCATAGTAGATGCTCAGCAAAAACACCGGACTTCATCTTTAAAAGACGAACCCAGGTTAGTTCACAGTTACTGGGTACAGGGCTCCAGACACAGAGGATGTTGTGAACACTTTTGACCTGGCTTCTGAGTTTGGGCTCCCTCTAGTGGTTGCTGCTGGTAATAGAGCTGGTCTGGCTGACAGAAGTCAATCACCTGAGCAGGATGATTGGAGGTCAGGTGTTACAGACTGGAGATATTTAAGTGAGCAATCTTCCCTCAGCTCTTGCCGGTGATATGGTTTTCTTCCTGAGCATTTTGGAAGTCTGCTTGCCTTCTGCTTCATCCTGCTCCTTTTAGATAAGTTATTTGTCTGCTTGAATCTTTTTGCATTTGATCCATTTTTTGCTTTTCTCTGATTTCTGCCTTGCTGGTGTGAGTCCAGCCTGGTTCCCTGCTGGGACCTGTGTTGGACTCTGTTTCATTTGCCACAGCTTATGTCAGTCTTTGCAGTATTTCTAATCCCCTGTTATATCAGTATCTTTTGTTTGCGTCCAGTTACACCAGAGTTCTGATTTAGTGAGGAGAGGTTGTGCGGCCTCAGTATTTTTGCATATCAGACGTGTTGGAATTTTTCTTAGGGTTTTTTTGAATGATTGCAGACAGTATCCTTTCCTGTCCTGTTCTATCTAGACAGTTTGGGCCCCATCATTTGCTTACTCTAATTTCTGCCTGTGTTTGTGCCTCATCTTGTCTCACCGGCAATATATGTTCAGGGGCTATCTATTCCTTTGGGGTTCTACTCCGGGGCAGTTTAGCTTTCACCTTTCTCTCTTTAGGCTTAGTTAATTCTTTGGCTGTGCCGAGGCGTCTAGGGCATCGTAGGTACGTCCCACGGCTAATTCTAGTTGTGTTGTCAGTTTAGGGGTCTGCAATCCGCTAAGTTACCAACCTCTCTGGTTATTTGGTTGCCTCGCCTATTCTCCTGTTAACCTCCTCAGTTACCTAATCATAACAGAGGGACTTCAGGAACATAACACAGAGGACACAGTTCAGACAGGTTCAGGTACAGGAACAGAGACAAGATCAAGGATTCAGGCCTGAGAATGCAGCCCTCAGGGAGGTGGGAAACAAGACACAACAGAAACAGGCCTGTATATGCAGCCTCCAGGGATGGTGGAAAAACAGGACACAAACAGAAACAGATCTGGGTACTCAGCCCCCCAGAGCAGGTGGAAAAACAGGCATCAGCTTTCCTAGAACTGAACACAGGCAGAACAGGAGCTGCACACCAAACACACATGACAAGACTCAGAAACTTAATGTGCAGCTCTGGCAATGCCCAACAGGAAAGAGTCACTTTATACAAGAGCAGCCCTTCAGCAATAGGCTGGGGACAGCAATTCAGGTGCACACACTAGCCCTAATAAAAGCAGGGAGGGTGTTGTGGCGCGCACCCTAAGCACAAACAGAAACCCTTACAGCACAGTCAGCACAGGAACTGAGGCTTAAGGCACCTGGCAGTGGCTGCAAGCATGGGAACTCGTGGAAAGTCATGCACCAGCGGCAGAGGACCTTGCAACCCACGGATAGCTTCCACAGCGACAGCCAGGGTCCGCACGTGCAGATGGTCATGCAGCGGAGCAAAGACATCACAACACATGTACAGCTATGCAGCAGAGCAGGGAACAAAGCAGCATCCATACAGGTAACAGACAACAGTATCCCAGCTAGTTAGAGGGAGAGGAGCAAAGGGTTAAAGCAGAGGCATGCAGAGTAACGCCAGAGAAACAAGGTACAAACACACTGGCATTACAATTACACTGGTCAAACAACCCTGGTTATGATATGAGGTGGCATAACATACAGTAATGGTAGTCCATTCCCGGTACACTAACAGCTAGGCGTTGCATTGATTTGGTTGTAGAATCAGTGGTACGGTCGTTTTGCCGAAAAAGAAAGGAGACAGGGAGGAGAATGCAAAGGGCCACACACATGCCAGCAGATTCAGACAGCGCTCACTATGAGAATTGATCACTACCAATCAGAATTGGAGGAAGGGCCTCAATATATTGATGAGGAGGAATATCAGAGCATCAAACTCTTGGCCACACCTGGTGTGCGCGGAAGCCTCTTCATTTGCATACAAATTAAAAGTTATTTTCTCAGGCACTAAGCTACTACCAGGTACAGTGGTAATATGGTTGCTAAAGGGGCTAAGTTCCCTACAACACTGTATAGACCATTAAAAATGCATTTTGGGGTGACAGACTCCCTTTAACCCCTTAACGATGGCCGGAAGCGCAAGCTAAATGCCGCTGTCTGCATTTGACAGAGGCATTTAATGGGTTAATAGCTGCGGGTGGATTGCGATTCCACCTGCGGTTGTTCCGGGCACATGTGCAGCTGACATATACCAGGAAAGATGTGGGCTCACCGAAGGAGCCCACATGAAAGGGAGGGTGTCCGACATCGGCGTAAATGTATGCCCAGTGTTGGAAAGGGTTAATGTATTTCCAACATATGCTATATCAGACATTCACATATAATTACATATTTATTTCAAATTGCAGAAACAATAATCTTATGTATGAACCGTCGACCATTTCCATCTGTTTACCTAAAAAGTATTACGTCTATATAGCGCGGATTGACTAGTAGACTTCATACATTATGTTACGTCTTGCGATTCACTGTCTTTGCTGGCATTTCTACTGTACTGTCTCACCTAAGACTTCATTCCTGTTCCCATCTCCCAACTGTCTCCTCAGCGGATCGTCTGTTCAGGAAGCCGTTACCATAGCAACCTCACGCTTCTGGGGATTTAGGAGCCAAGAATAAGACAGGGAGTATTAAAACTGTATTTTAAGTGTTGAGCAACAGGAAATTTCTGTGAGACAGGTTACATGGTGGACTGATGATGGGCACCTTCTTTGCTTTATATAGCTGCTATTTTTATTGTATTCTGATTTATTATCAATATTGACCTATTTCTCATATACTGTATATGTATTTATTTTCTCACTGTGCCTAAACCATAACTATACAAATCTGTACTGTATTATAAATGCTTAATACATGCAGTCTAAAATTCCTCGAACTGGATTATATCATATTTTAATACTTCTATTTTTTTTTCTTTTAAATAATAAAAATTTGTCTGACTCATATACGCTCTACTGCATTGTAATTGCAACACCAAGAAGGAAATATCATGAAACTATGGAAAACACAGGATGGATAGAAATGTAAATTATATGCAAATAGAAACAAAATTTTCAAAACATCTTAATTTATTCAGTATAAAGTATGAGCCCCACAGGCAGTAATCCCTGCAATTACGCGCCTTGGCTACTATCAGTGAAGGTAATAATTGTCTTTTGATGTGCTGAAGGCACTTGGGAAGCAAATCATCAAGATCCGCTGCTGGCAGCTCCTTTTGCAAATGCCGATCAAAAACATCCCATGTGTGCTTAATGGGTGACAAGTCTGGACGAGCTGCAGGGCATGGTAGCACATTTTGGCCATTCAGGTTGTGCACAGTACGACAAACAACAGGCAGCCTGATGTCATATTGAAAAGCGGCTCCTAAGGCAATTTGGAGAAATAGTCATAGCACTGGTTAGTGTTTCTGGAATGAGAACCAGAGTAGTCCGGCTACTATATATTATATTACTCCACATAATAATTCTGAGAGAAGGATCGGTGTGATATTCCCTCATTAAAAGGCCTCTTCATAACATTACTCAAGCCACTCAATGAAGTCCACATGGTTTTATAGGACATATGGACAGGGATTCTTTTTATAAGTCAACCATTCAAAACATTTTTTACATTGATCATCAAAAAAGAAGCGAATAAGTGAAAAGCAATTCACATTTATTGAAAGAGGTAACCTGTGAACAACCACTGATACATGTTTTTATGGCGGTTTTTAAAAGAGTCGTTCTAATTATTTAGTCTCTGGAGCTCACTGCTCCTCTGTATTCTGTCTTCCTACTAACAGGGAGCTGGGAATTTGGATTACAGTCCTAATTGTTTGACAGTTTAGACCTCTGGGAGTGGAATGACAGTGAAACTGGCTGGATCTAGCTACTCTGCCAGCTTCAGTCATCAACATATAGTACAGTCCCAGCAAATACACAAGATGGTGCACCCTTCCACTGGCTTGCCAGATATTAGAACATCTGCGACTTCGGGGCTTCCAGGGCCAAGTGCTCCAACCAGTGGCACCCCACTATTGGCAGAGAGAGGAGTTAGTGGCAAGCGTAAGAAACTGAGTCCATTGAGGCATGTGGCCAGGTGACCTGATTGTCCCAACTTGGTTCTCCAAATGTCTCCATGGGTTCAGTGGTGGGCAGTAGATCAAATTTGTATTCCTTCGGTTGGAGTAATGGTGCCTTAGCTGCTGCCCTCTAGAGTCTCTCTGTAGAAGGAGAGAGGTCCCTCTTATACCCACAACTGTCCTTCAGGCCATTATCCACAGTTTGGGGGAAGGAGGTAATCTCTCATTATTGCAATGTTCAGTTAACCAGCATGGACTGATACAGCAGGTAGTCAGCAGGCATTCACCAAATTAACAAACACTGTTTGTCAATTCACCTGTGCCTTTGTTCCTTAAGGGTAGCAAGACAGTAAGCTGTAGGGGCTGATACAATATGTAATCAGCAGCCATTCAACAAATCAACAAACATCAATTCAATCTACAACAAGAGTCAACTCTAAGGCTCATATAAACAATAGGTCATGTCCCTGAGCCTACTGAATAATTGGTCTGGCATAATTAACCCCTTCATCACCTATGACAAATAGGTACATCCTAGGTCGTGTCCTCGCACTCCATGTGGGCATATGCCACTGAGCCGGCATGTTTTCCGGCACATGTCAGCTGATTTCATTAGCTAACATGGGCCCCTAACAGTCGACGATGGAATTGCAATCCAACCCCTGCTATTAACATGTTAAACGCCACTGTCAATCTCATGACTGTGCATCGCTAATGGCTTGGCATTACAACCCGGGGTTTGAAGGAAACCCGTGTGGTTGTCATTGTCAGATGGTTACGAGCACAGCCGTGTGGCTGGTGCTCAAAGCAGATGAACATTTTAGCTACACATAGCAGCACTGAAGCCCTGCTATGTATAGCACAGGCGATTAGATGATGGCAACTTCGAGTGTGCCTTGGAGACTATTGAAGCCAGTGAAAAGTAAAAAAAGAATGTTTTTAAAAATATTTCAAAAATATAAAACTTCAAATCACCTGATCATTTGCGCCATTCAAAATAAAACAATAATAATTTAAAAAAATACAGATATTTGGAATCACTGCGTTCAAAATCGCCAGATCTATAAAAATATAAAAAGAGTTAATCCAATCAATAAACGACGTAATGAGAAAAAAATCAAAACGCCATTATGTTTTTTTGGTAGTCGCAACTTTGCAATAAAATGCAATTACAGGTGAACAAAACATTTTTTCTACACCAAAATGGTATATATAGTATAAAAATGTCAGCTTGGGGCGCCAAAAATAAACCCTCATCCAGTCCCAGATCTCGAAAAATGGCGCCATTTGTTTTTTGCAAGCTGTGAATTGTTTTTCACCACTTAAATAAAACAGAACCTATACATGTTTGGTATCTTTGAACTTGTAATGCCCTGGAGAATCATAATGGTAGGTCAGTTTTAGCATTTAGTGATCATGGTAAAGAAAAAACCCAAAAAATAATTTGGGAAATTGCACTTTTTTGCAATTTCACCACACTTTTTTTTCTGATTTCCAGTACACAATATGGTAACACCAATGTTGTAGCTCAAAAGTTCAACTCGTCCCATAAAAAACATACCCTCACACTGCTGTATTGACCAAAAATATAAAAGTTATGGTTTTGGTAGGACAGGTAGTAAAAAACGGAAACGCAAAAACGGAAAACCCCAAGGTTGTGAGGCAGTTAAGATTAAACGTGGTGTTGTCACAGCTTGTATGCTCTTTGCCTAGATACCAGTCTATTCCTGCTTTCTATAAGGTAGTATAGGCAAAGAGCAGTAATCTATACAACTAAAAATGCCCCTATTCTTTGGAATGTGTTATGATTGAGTCACCGTAGGAGGCAAAAACAGAAATGCTAGCTAAGTCCAGAAAACCAGAGAAGTTGGCAACTATCAGATTGCAGACCCCTGAACCTATCAACACAACTAGCAGTAGCCGTGGGGGGTTCCTACGATGACCTAGACCCCTCGATCACAGCCGGAGAGATACATAGGCCTAAAGAAGGAAAGGGGAAATCTAACTGCCCCAGAGCAGACCCCAAAGCAATAGGCAGCCCCCCACATATAATGACTGTGAAGCAAGATGAAAACACTTACACAGACAGAAAGACAGGCTGAGCAAAGACGGGGCCCAAAAACTACCTAGATAGGAACGGATAGGAAGGCTGCTGTCTGCAATCTGCCAAAACCCTATCAGAGACAAAAGCCAACAAGCTGATATAAAAATGGCCCTGAAGCGACTAAGCTTCAAAAACTAAACCAGCACTCAGGTACTTTCAGAAGACAGAGCTCACGGAACACTGCACACTCCAGCAGGGAGTGGCAGAATCCAAAAAGCAAGAAAAACAAAAACAAATCTTGAATGCTAAAAGGCAAAACAGAAAACTTAGCTTTAGGAGAGCAGGAATCAGACTGGTGTCCAAGAGTCCACAGAGAAATCACCCGCAGGGCAGAAAGGGCGTAGGCTGCCTTAAATCCAGTCAGAGACTCCACTCAGCCAATCGTCTTCATTAGTCCCAGGTGCCTGATAATCAGGCTCACTACCTTCCTTCACTAGAATAGGGAGTTCACCAGGCCTCAGTGACGGAGGGGAAAATGAACTCACAACAGTACCCCCCCCTTGAGGAGGGGTCACCGAACCCTCAACAACGCTACCAGGGCGATCAGGGTGAGCCCGATGAAAGGCACGCACCAATCTTTTGGCATGAATATCAGAGGCAGAGACCCAGGAATTATCCTCCTGACCATAACCCTTCCACTTAACCAAATACTGGAGTCTCCGTCTAGCCAGACGGGAATCCAGAATTTTCTCTACCTCATATTCCAAGTTACCTTCAACCAATACAGGGACCGGAGGTGCCACCTCAGGCACAACTGGCTCAACAAACCTCTTCAACAAGGACTTATGGAACACATTATGGATCTTAAATGTGACAGGAAGAGCCAAACAAAAAGAGACCGGATTAATAATCTCCAAAATCTTGTAAGGTCCAATAAATCTAGGCTTAAACTTTGGAGAAGCCACCTTCATAGCAATATTCTTTGATGATAACCACACCATATCCCCAATCTTAAACTGGGGACCAATGGTCCTATGTCGATTGGAAAACCGCTGGGCCTTTTCCTGGGAGAGAGATAACTTATCCACCACTTGGTCCCAGATCTGGTGCATTCTCTCCACCACAGTGTCAACACCTGGGCAGGCAGAGGGCTCCACCTGCCCTGAAGAAAATCGAGGATGAAACCCAAAGTTACAAAAAAAAGGTGACATCAAAGTGGCAGAACTAGCTCTATTATTTAAAGCAAATTCTGCCAAGGGCAAAAATGAAGCCCAGTCATCCTGATCAGCGGAAATAAAACATCTCAAATACGACTCCAAGGTCTGGTTTGTTCTCTCTGTCTGCCCATTGGTCTGAGGGTGAAAAGCAGAGGAGAAGGACAACTGAATTCCCAACTTGGAACAGAACGTCCTCCAAAATGTAGACACAAATTGAACTCCTCTCTCAGATCCAATGTTCTCAGGAATCCCGTGCAAGCGAACCACCTGTTGCAAAAACAGGGGCACCAACTCAGAGGAAGATGGCAACTTAGGGAGTGGTACAAGATGAACCATCTTAGAGAACCTATCACAAATCACCCAAATAACAGTCATTCTTTGAGAGACCGGCATATCAGAGATGAAATCCATTGAAATATGGGTCCATGGCCTCCTGGGGACCGGCAAAGGCATCAACAACCCACTAGAGCGAGAGCAAGATTTAGACCGGGAGCAAGTCCCACAGGACTGCACAAAATTCCTGACATCATGAGACAAGGTGGGCCACCAAAAAGAGCGACTCACCAGATCTCTAGTACCAAAAATACCCGGATGACCAGCCAATGCAGAGCAATGAACTTCAGACATCACTCTCTTCTTCCACTGGTCAGGAACATACAACTTTCCACTGGGGCAACGCTCAGGTTTGTCCTCCTGGAACTCTTGCAGAGCAAGTCTCAAATCGGGCGAGATGGCAGAAAGAACTACCCCTTCGCCTAAGATGGTAGCAGGCTTGGTCACCACAGGAGAATCAGCAAAGAAACTCCTAGAGAGGGCGTCTTCCTTGACATTCTTAGTTCCAGGAAGGAAAGAGACCACAAAATCAAAACGTGTAAAAAACAAGGCCCACCTAGCCTGTCTAGGGTTCAAGCGTTTAGCCGACTCTAGGTAAATCAAATTTTTGTGGTCAGTGAGGACCACAACTTGATGTTTGGCTCCCTCCAACCAATGTCTCCACTCCTCAAATGCCCATTTCATGGCCAACAGTTCCCGATTCCCCACATCATAGTTACGTTCAGATGATGAGAACTTTCGGGAAAAGAAAGCACAGGGATTCATTTTAGATGTTACCGGATCCTTTTGGGACAACACTGCTCCTGCACCAATCTCAGAAGCATCCACCTCTACCTGAAACGGGAGTGAGACATCAGGTTGCCGCAGAACCGGGGCGGAGGTAAATCTACGCTTCAGCTCCTGAAAGGAAGCAACCGCCTCCGGAGACCAATTCAACATATCCGCACCCTTCCTGGTCAGGTCAGTCAATGGTTTGGCAATACTAGAAAATTTTGCTATAAATTTCCGATAAAAATTAGCAAAACCCAAAAACTTCTGGAGGGCCTTCAAAGAAGTGGGCTGAACCCAATCATAAATGGCCTGTACCTTGGCCGGGTCCATTTCAATAGTTGACGGAGACAAAATAAATCCCAAAAAAGAAATCCTCTGTACTCCAAAAAGGCATTTTGATCCTTTGACATACAGAGAATTCTCTCTCAAGATCCGGAACACAGTCCGAATATGTTCCACATGAGCATCCCAATCCTTGGATAAGATCAAAATATCGTCCAGATAGATAATCAAAAATTTATCGACAAAGTCTCGGAAAATATCGTTCATGAAGCACTGGAAGACAGAAGGGGCATTAGTGAGCCCAAAAGGCATCACCAGGTACTCAAAATGTCCCTCCGGAGTATTAAACGCCGTCTTCCATTCATCCCCCTGCTTAATGCGGATAAGATTATACGCCCCCCTGAGGTCAAGCTTGGTAAACCAGCAAGCACCTCTGACTCTAGAGAATAGATCCGAAATCAGGGGTAACGGATACTGATATTTAATAGTAATTTTATTGAGGGCACGATAATCAATACACGGCCTTAAAGAACCATCCTTCTTGGCCACAAAAAAAAAGCCGGCACCTAAGGGTGAAGAGGGTGGTCTAATATGACCCTTCTCCAACGCCTCCTTAATATAGGACCGCATAGCCTCGTGCTCGGGTACAGATAAATTGAAGAGCCGACCCTTAGGAAATTTACACCCCGGGCTTAGTTCAATTGCACAGTCATAACTCCTATGAGGAGGCAAGGACGCAGACTCATTCTCACTAAATACATCATAGAAGTCCACCAAATAGTCAGGAACCTCATGCGACTGAGGAGAGGTGGAAAAAACCGGAGCCTCACTAAAGGTACACCGGCAACCCCAACTCACCACAGACACAGACTTCCAATCCAAAACTGGATTATGAATCTGCAACCAGGGAAACCCCAGAACAACGGCATCATGCAGACCATGCAACACCAAAAATCTGCAATTTTCTTGGTGGTCTGGGGCGACCTGCATGACCAACTGGGTCCAAAACTGAGGTTTATTTTTAGCCAGAGGGGTAGCATCAATCCCCCTCAAAGGGATAGGCGTCTCCAGAGGTGTCAACGGAAATCCACAATGTTTAGCAAAATCCAAGTCCATTAGGTTTAGCGCTGCTCCCGAATCCACAAAAGCCTTGGCGGAAAATGTGGACAGGGAACAGATCAGAGTAATCGCCAAAAGAAACTTAGGCTGAACACCACCAACAGAAAACGTGTGTGGAAAGCGTTTCTCACGTTTAGGACAAACAGAAATAATATGTGAGGCATCTCCACAGAAAAAACACAGCTTATTGCGCCTTCTGAACTCCTGACGTTGCGCCTTAGACAAAACTCTATCACATTGCATAGGTTCAGACGTCTGTTCAACCGGTGGCAACACCTCTCGTGTAATCCTGCGTTCACGTAAACGCTGATCAACCTGAATGGCTAAAGACATAGAATCATCCAGACCAGAGGGAACACGAAATCCCACCATAGTATCTTTTACGGCTTCTGACAAACCCTTCCGAAAGAGAGCAGCCAAGGCACTATTATTCCAGGTAGTAAGGACCGCCCACTTTCGGAACTTTTGACAGTACAACTCTGCAGATTCTCGACCCTGGTTCAATGCTAACAGGGTCTTTTCAGCCTGATCAATAGCATTAGGTTCATCGTACAGCAACCCCAAGGCTTGAAAAAATGCGTTCACATTAGTCAGAATAGGATCATCTGGTTTCAAAGAAAACGCCCAATCCTGGGGATCGCAGCGCAGCAAAGAGATGACAATTTTAACCTGCCGCGCGGGGCTCCCTGACGAGTTAGGCTTCAAAGCAAAAAGTAATTTACAATTATTTTTGAAACTCAAAAATTTAGATCGATCCCCAAAAAATACATCAGGTGTGGGGATCTTTGGTTCAACAGCATGTGAACGAGCAAGATAGGCGGAAATTTCTCGCACTTCAGCAGCGAGCTGCTCCACACGATCAGACACTTGCTTTATCTCCATTGAGAGAAAAAAAAATTCCTCCTACGGCCTCAGAGATATAGAGGAAAGAATATACACACTTCTTTTTTTTTTTTTTTTTTTTTTAAACACAATTCTTTCCTGCTATTGAGTACCCCAGGATCTGCGGTTTGGCGGGTGATTCTGTTATGATTGAGTCACCGTAGGAGGCAAAAACAGAAATGCTAGCTAAGTCCAGAAAACCAGAGAAGTTGGCAACTATCAGATTGCAGACCCCTGAACCTATCAACACAACTAGCAGTAGCCGTGGGGGGTTCCTACGATGACCTAGACCCCTCGATCACAGCCGGAGAGATACATAGGCCTAAAGAAGGAAAGGGGAAATCTAACTGCCCCAGAGCAGACCCCAAAGCAATAGGCAGCCCCCCACATATAATGACGGTGAAGCAAGATGAAAACACTTACACAAACAGAAAGACAGGCTGAGCAAAGACGGGGCCCAAAAACTACCTAGATAGAAACGGATAGGAAGGCTGCTGTCTGCAATCTGCCAAAACCCTATCAGAGACAAAAGCCAACAAGCTGATATAAAAATGGCCCTGAAGCAACTAAGCTTCAAAAACTAAATCAGCACTCAGGTACTTTCAGAAGACAGAGCTCACAGAACACTGCACACTCCAGCAGGGAGTGGCAGAATCCAAAAAGCAAGAAAAACAAAAACAAATCTTAGATGCAAAAAGGCAAAACAGAAAACTTAGCTTTAGGAGAGCAGGAATCAGACTGGTGTCCAAGAGTCCACAGAGAAATCACCCGCAGGGCAGAAAGGGCGTAGGCTGCCTTAAATCCAGTCAGAGACTCCACTCAGCCAATCGTCTTCATTAGTCCCAGGTGCCTGATAATCAGGCTCACTACCTTCCTTCACTAGAATAGGGAGTTCACCAGGCCTCAGTGACGGAGGGGAAAATGAACTCACAACAGGAATGGATTGGAATTTTAGTAAGAAGTAAATTGCAAACGTCCTTGTTGTTACAAGCCCTTTGTCATTTTATCCATTCATGGTGTTGAAAAAAGACTTTTAAGGCTTCATTCACTCAGAGTTTATTTGCACAACCGAGGGTTATAATCCTATAAAATCTGAAATAATAATGTCCCCACAAGGCAATAGACCAGAAAAACCTGACATAGAGATATGCGTCAGTACGAGATTAATAATACAAATTATTAAAAGGTAGTAAAATCCCATTTATTAAGTGATGTTTGATGTGGATTATACACTTACTGACACTTTGTATAGACATTTATGCGTGTATATATAAATATATACTTATTTATATACTGTACTTTGTGGACTATAAGACGCACCTAACTATAAGACCAGCTCGAGGTGGCGATATGCGAAGACGTCTAATGGTGAGGGAGGCATTCCAGATTTTTAACTTGGGTACTTGTTCCCCTCTGGGGTTGAATTTGAGAAATGAAATAGCTTATCACTATTGAGATTTAGAATATTTTCTCATCTTTTCACGTTATCCCATTTATCGCTTATTCCTCTGGTTCCGTTTTATCATCCATCTGGATTTTAATAGTTATTCATTTTCTTTGTCTTTCTCACAGTGTGTTAGTTTCAAATAGTTAACTATTTTTCATCTGTGTTGTTTAATTGCACCTTATTCTCATTTGCACAAGGAAAGACTAGAAGCAATGGGATGAAACTGAATGGGAGGAGACACAGATTAGATATTAGAAAAAACCTTTTGTCAGTTAGAGTGATCAATGAGTGGAACAGGCTGCCACGAGAGTGGTGAGTTCTCCTTCAATGGAAGTCTTCAAACAGAGGCTGGACAGACATCTGTCTGGGATGATTTAGTGAATCCTGCTTTGAGCAGGGGGTTGGACCAGATGGCCCAGGAGGTCCCTTCCAACTCTAACATTCTATGATTCTGTGTATTTAAGACTGGTGCTTGGTCATTTTCAAGTAAGCTTGACAAAGAACAACAGTGTTTGAAACGCGTTGCTTGCTCCTGTTCTTGTCCATTATATTTTAAATTGTTTTTTGATGGAATAAAGTTTACTCTGAAAATTTTACCAGAAGCTGAAACATTTCCTTTTTTTCCTGCAAACAATTTTGACCTTACAGACCTGTGATTTGTGTATTAGTAATAATAGAAGAATAGTGTGCGGTTAGAATTGGGTTGATATTCTGTATAGCCGAATTGCTGTATTCTATTGTACAATAACTTACAGTCCTTTCACCATTTGCGTTGCACTTTATATTATGCCATATGCACCACTTATACTTGTGTTAATTAAATAAATATTTGCTGGTTCAGTTGCCACTGTGTCCTCATCCTCTGCGCTGTTGTGTCTGTACCTGTTGAGAGCCACGTGGGCTTCCCCATAATGCCCTTCAGCTATGACAGCTAGTGAAATGTCATACCCTGTACAGTGCTGATTAGTACCTGGGACTAGAGTTGAGCGAAACGGGTCGAACAATTTCAAAAGTCGCCGACTTTTGGCAATGTCTGGTTTCATGAAACGAAACCCGACCCTAGGATGAGGTCGGCGACGAGGTCGGCGACTTACGCGCCAAAGTCGCGTTTCAAAAGTTTGTTTAGCGCTCTTTTTCAGCCAATCAGGATCCACGGACACTGTGGGCAACGTGATGACATAGGCAGGGGTCACCACCATCTTTCAGAAGGGCATGCAAGTGATTGGCTTGCTTTGGTGGGCGTCACAGGGGTTATAAAAGGGCGTGCAGTAGAGTGTAAGCAATTATGGTCAGTGGGGTCCTCGCTCTCTCCTGTAGAGTGTAAGTGTGGCGCCCCTGAGGCTCAGTCACCACAGAGGTGCTGCACCTCCTCCTGAGGTGTGGTATCCAGGGCCATTTTTAGGGTGGGACGGGGGGTGCGATCCCCCGGGGCGCCACCCAAGCCAGGGGGCGCCTGCCTAGTGCCTAGCTGTCTGTGTCTGTCTCCCTAGCAGGGCCGGCGTCAGCACCCGGGCAAGTGCCGGGGCCCTGACGAGATGGGAGGGCTCACTCACGCTGTCTGGGATACCCGCTGGCCGCCGCCACGCCCCCCATATACTGACCCCATCCTGCGCCCTCCACGAGGGACCCACACAGTTATGCAGCCCCTTACAGCCAGCAATGATCATCGCTTCCTTCGGCTGTAATCTTGTGTGCGACGCCGACACAGGACCTGTGATGAGGTCACAGGAGGGGAGGAGTCAAGGGTCACATGATCAGGCCAGGTGGCTGCAGGTCTCTGCTGTGCTGGTCGCTTGTCATTATGGTGCTGGTCTGGATGGATGAGGTAACGTTTATGTGTGGGACAGTGGGATCAGGAGGGGTTTACAAGGTGGATGTAGCAGAGCCATGTGTGTATTTATGTGTGGGGTCAGGGAGTGGTTTAACAAGGTGGATGTAGCAGAGCTGTGTGTGTACTTGTGTGGGGTCAGGAGGGGTTTTACAAGGTGGATGTAGCAGAGCCGTGTGTGTACTTGTGTGGGGTCAGGAGGGGTTTACAAGGTGGATGTAGCAGAGCTGTGTGTACTTGTGTGGGGTCAGGAGGGGTTTACAAGGTGGATGTAGCAGAGCCGTGTGTGTATTTGTGTGGGGTCAGGAGGTGTTTTACAAGGTGGATGTAGCAGAGCCGTGTGTACTTGTGTGGGGTCAGGAGGGGTTTTACAAGGTGGATGTAGCAGAGCCATGTGTGTACTTGTGTGGGGTCAGGAGGTGTTTTACAAGGTGGATGTAGCAGAGCTGTGTGTGTACTTGTGTGGGGTCAGGAGGGGTTTTACAAGGTGGATGTAGCAGAGCCGTGTGTGTACTTGTGTGGGGTCAGGAGGGGTTTACAAGGTGGATGTAGCAGAGCGGTGTGTGCACTTATGTGTGGGGTCAAGAAGGGTTTAACAAGGTGTATGTAGCAGAGCCGTGTGTGTACTTGTGTGGGGTCAGGAGGGGTTTCACAAGGTGGATGTAGCAGAGCCGTGTGTGCACTTATGTGTGGGGTAAGGAGGGGTTTAACAAGGTGTAGGTAGCAGAGCCGTGTGTGTACTTGTGTGGGGTCAGGAGGAGGGGTTTACAAGGTGGATGTAGCAGAGCCGTATGTGTGCTTGCGTGGGGTCAGGAGGGGGTTACAAGGTGGATGTAGCAGAGCCGTGTGTGTACTTATGTGTGGGGTCAGGACAGGTTTAACAAGGTGTATGTAGCAGAGCCGTGTGTGTACTTGTGTGGGGTTAGGAGGAGGGGTTTTACAAGGTGGATGTAGCAGAGCCGTGTGTGTACTTGTGTGGGGTCAGGAGGGGTTTTACAAGGTGGATGTAGCAGAGCCGTGTGTGCACTTGTGTGGGGTCAGGAGGAGTTTACAAGGTGGATGTAGCAGAGCCGTGTGTGTACTTGTGTAGGGTCAGGAGGGGTTTTACAAGGTGGATGTAGCAGAGCCGTGTGTACTTGTGTGGGGTCAGGAGGGGTTTTACAAGGTGGATGTAGCAGAGCCGTGTGTGTTCTTGGGTAGGGTCAGGAGGGGTTTACAAGGTGTACGGAGCAGAGCCGTGTGTTTACGAGGTGTACGGAGCAGAGCTGTGTGTGTACAAGGTGAACGGAGCGGAGCTGTGTGTGTACAAGGTGTACGGAGCGAAGCCGTGTGTGTACAAGGTGTACGGAGCGAAGCCGTGTGTGTACGAGGTGTACGGAGCAGAGCCGTGTGTGTACGAGGTGTACGGAATGGAGCACTGTGTGTACGGAGCTGAGCCGTGTGTTTATGGAGCGGAGCAGAGCTCGGGGTGTACGGAGTGAAGCGGCGTGTGTACAAGGTGTACGGAGCGGAGCCGTGTGTGTACGAGGCATACAAAGCGGAGCCATGCGTGTACGAGGTGTATGGTGGGGAGCATTTATAACTCCCGAGTCCCAACGTCCCGGATCCAGCGAGACAGTCCCGATTTTGAGAGAGAGACTGCCCCAGCCGGGAGCTTACTTTCCCCATGGGACACAGGAGTACACAGCGGAGCCCCAAGGAGCAATTTAAAACTCGCACGTAACGTTCTACCGGAAGTGACATGCTGGAAGCTGGCCAGAAATTAGGTAATTTCGGGAGGATATTGTGACGGAACCATGGAGGCACTTCAGGGAATGCTTCAGATCCATCACCGTGTCCTCCTCTGACAGAGCGGGCAGCGGGATCACCTTGGAATCAGGGATGTCGGCTATGTGAGCGGATCATGATATGTCCTGCACCAGGAGGCTCAGGTGGGCACTACAATGGGAGCTGGGCTGCTATGGTATCTTTATAGAATTTTTCTTTCTCTGTTTCTTTCTCTCTCTGTTCTTTCTCTCTAATCTTTTTTTCTCTCTGTTCTTTCTTTCTCTCTCTCTCTTTCTTTCTTAATTTCTTTCTCTCTCTCTGTTCTTTCTTTCCCCTCTTTCTTTCTCTCTGTTCTTTCCCCTCTTTCTTTTTCTCTCTACCTCTCTGTTCTTTCTTTCTTTCCCCTCCTTTTTCTCTCTCTCTCTCCCTGTTCTTTTTTCCTGTCGACTCTTTTTCTCTCTCTGTTCTTTTTTTCACCGTTCTTTCTTTCCCCTCTTTTTTTCTCTCTCCCTCTCTGTTCTTTTTTCCCCTCTTTCTTTCTCTCTCTGTTCTTTTTTCTGTCCACTCTTTCTTTCTTTGTTCTTTTTCTTTCTTTTTTCTTTCTCTCTGTTCTTTCTTTCCCCTCTTTCTTTCCCCTCTTTCTTTCTCTTTCTCTCTGTTCTTTTCTTTCTCTTTCTCTCTCTGTTCTTCCTTTCTTTATCTTTGTTCTTTATTGCCCTTCTTTCTTTCTTTCTTTCTTTCTTTCTTTCTTTCTCTTTCTTTCTCTGTTCTTTCTTTCTCTGTTCTTTCTTTCTTTCTCTCTCTGTTCTTCCTTTCTTTCTCTCTTTTCTTTCTTTCTCTGTTCTTTATTTCCCCTCTTTCTTTCTCTCTGTTCTCTCTCTGTTCTTTCTCTTCTTTCTTTCATGTGTACACTACTAATCAGTAGCCTCCTTCACATGAACGTGTTTTGCCACAGAGTGAGTGTCCGTGTGGATCACATGCGTGTCCGTGTGATTCACACGGAGACAAGTCCGTTTTTGGCTGTCACCACGGATGTCACACGGCATGAATCGTGGTATGTGTTAAGGGGGGGCCCACTGAGAATTTTTCGCCCGGGACCCTCAAAAACATGGAGCAGACCCTGCCTACAAGCCCAGGCAGGCGCGCGATAACCCCCCTCCCTGAAGTGAAACAGCCGGCAGAAAATAATCATTCACAGTGACAGGCTTAGCCAGCAGGGCGCCGCGCAAAGAGATAGTGTAAGTGAATGATGGATTGAGGTATAATTATTGCGGTATTTTGTGGCATGATCTGGGGTGCTTAGCCTGATGTTTTTGCTTGTAATATCGGGGGGATGTTTGCTGGCAGTATCTGTGGTGCAGGTGCTTAGCTTAGCCTGCTGTTTTTTTGTGTAATTTGGGGGAGAGTTGTGGGCTGGCACTGGGAATATCTGGGGTACTTAGCCTGCTGTCTTTGTGTGTAATATTGGGGGGGGAGTTTGGGGGCAATATCCGGGGTGCTTACCCTGCTGTTTGTGTTTGTTATATTGCGGGGGAGGGGTTTTGTGGTAATATCTGTGGCGCATAGCCTGCTGTTTTTTTGTGTAATATTGGTGGGGGGGTTGAACTTGTGGCAATATCTGGGGTGCTTAGCCTGCTGTCTTTGTGTGTAATATTGGGGGGTTGTTTGGTGGCAGTATCTGTGGTGCTTAGCCTGCTGTCTTTGTGTGTAATATCACGGGGTGGGGGGTGTTTGAAGGCGATATCTGTGGTGCTTACCCTACTGTTTGTGTTTGTTATATTATATCGGGGAGGGGGGAAGGATTTTGTGGTAATATCTGTGGTGCTTAGCCTTCTGTTTGTGTATGTAATATCGCTGGGGTGGCGGTTGGTGGTAATATCTGGGGTACTTAGCCTGTGTTTGTGTGTGTGTATAATATCGGGGTCGGGGGGTGGGGAATGGATATCTGGGGTACTTAGCACTGTGTGTGTGTAATATCGGGGGGGTGTGCTAATATCCTGTGCATTGTGAATGTTAATGTTCGGGGGGGCGCTTTTTTGATGTTCGCCCTGTTGGCAAAATTCCCTAGAAACTGCCCTGGTGGTATCCCACCATCCAGGTAAGGTGGAGACTCCTGACCACGCTCCAACACTGGCACCCCACACCACAAAGTAGTGTAGCAAAGCACCTTCGGCGGCTCCCTGCTGGGAGTATAGCAAAGCACCCCTTGGTGGCTCCCTACTTGGAACACGAAATGTGCTGGGAGGTGGGTGGAGTTAGATTACATTTCAAGGAGCGGAAAGAGTTTAAGTGGGTCTGTCAGTAGTTGGTTGGAGAGAGGAGAAGATCCCTAGAGAGAGGGATAGATGGATGGAAGTGCTGCAGCACTTCCCAGTGATATTGGTCTGCTGGCACGGGAGAGAGAGAGAGCAAGATAGACTGAAAGCTTGACTCTCCATAGAAAGAAAGGATTAGTATGGAACGTGAGGAGTAAAAGAGAACAGAGGACGTGGGTGAGAAGAGAACCCTTCCTAGAAGTTCTAAGCGCAAGGCCGGGGCCCGGTCCCCGAGGTTGTATGGATATTAATGGTCCTGCAGCAGACACCGGAGGAATAGAAGTAGTGACCACTTTATTCCCATATAAGACTTGGGGGCACAACAGCAACTGGATAGGGGGCCGGGACTCAGTAGCAAGGAGTCCCCGAAGCAGGCTACAGCTGTCTGCCGTACAAGTAGAGTTCATAGGAACATCAGACAAGAGGAACTCCAGTGTAACTCAGTACTAGGATTACTTCATCTAAAGGCGCTATAAGAGGAGACGTTCAGGAAAGCACTAGTTGACGGAGTGTTGGAAAGGAGTGCTTCATCTTGCCTGGAGGTTGACTGAGTCCCAGACCCGGAGGATACGGTGCGGAGGCTTTGTACACAGACTGTGAGTAAAGCTTTGGAACTACACGCTCTGGTGTCCTCCTCTTATTCCTGCATCAACCTGCCCGGCACTGCTACATTCCCTGCGCCTGACACTACACCACCTAAGTGTCACCATACCTACTCTGCCCTGGGACAACAGCCCTGCCTGTGGAGGGCTATACCATCACTGTGGCACCACACCATCTGTCCCAGAGGATCTGTCTGCAGCGTCGGCCTAACATCTACATTGCCGAACACCACAGGTGGTGTCACAAACTATTCCATTCCATTAACTACATTTCCCCATTACGTGGGCGCCCAGGGCCACGGACCGGGTCACCGCTGCTGTGACACCTTACCCCTGACACCGGCCCGGTACCGAGTACCCCACAGCCCTGGGTATGAGGGCGTCTCAAACTTGGCGTCACGAACAGGATGACGAGACCCGATGCCATCGGGTTCTGTGTGTCTACGATTTAGTGAACTTAAAAATTTGTGGAGATGTGCAGAAGACCCAATTTGATAGACTGTAAAATGAATGCTAAAAATGGCCGCTGGCGCGGTGAAGAAGGGCGTGACAACATGGGTGGTCCTAAGAAAAGACCGCGAACTGTCCTGGGCCTCCCCTGTCTGAACTTCTATGCAACTGCAACATGGCCCACCCCCCGAGGGGTTCATATACTGGCTTGGTATGGAGGAGTAGGAAAAAGACGCCGCCCTCAGAAGGAGGGGCGAAGGCCAGTGGCGGGAAAAGAGCTCAGGCAGGAAGAAGAACGCCAGAACGCCATCTTGGAAGGAGAAGGGAGGAGGCTTGCAGAGCGCGCCATGGCTGAAGGCTCCAACCTCGTCTCCGGGATGAACTGCCAACAGCTGGAGGACGAAATAACCCAGCTGATGTGCCGTCTGCGACTGAGGCAGGAGGCCTTACGAAAGTTGAGCAGGCAGCACGACAAGGACGGGCCTACACCACCGGCACCTCTGGACCCGGTACCTTCACCAGCGATACCTCCCGCTGCTGCACCGGACTACCCTCAGGCGGTGCGAGTATACACCACGCTGTCTATACGGCTGGCTGCGACCTGTCCGGAAGAGTCACCGGAGACCCCGGGAGCTGAGGCCGTGCTCCCGCCTGGACCTGACGTGGCTGCGCAGGTCCCACCGGAGGCCCCTGCGGACCCGGAGCCGCCATCTGCTCCACCACCGCTGGCACCCGGACCAGCCACTCCGGTGGATATCCCTGCAGCTGCCCACCGTCTCAAGGCTGCACCGGAACACTGCCAGGAGGCCCCAGGTATGTCTGCTGCCCCTGCACCTGGGAAGGCCCTGGGGTGTACCCCCGTGGCAGCGTCAGGACAGGTCGTGCTGGATTTTGTCTGGGACCGGGATGCCGAACCCTGAGGAGATACACCTGAAACCCTGGTGGTGGCACCCTTGCCACAGGGGGTAGAAGCAGATCCCGGGAAGAGGAGGAAGAGCTAGAGGCGCGGTGTCAGGCAACCCTCCGAAAGCTGGCAGCGGAACAGAGGGAGAGGGAGCAGCGGAGACTGGCAGTGCTAGGCCCTGATCTGGACCGGAAAGAAAAGGTCACTATGGTCCCCAGGATGCAGCTGGTTGGGGGCAAGTCCTAAATGTGAACCACGAGAGAGGCTTCGGGTTCATTGCAGACCCCAAAAGAATTAGTGACCTTTTCTTTAATTGGCGGGATGTGGAGTCGCACCTGAGGAAGGGGCACCCTGCTAGAGACCTGCAGCCAGGGGAGTACGTGACTTTCACCCGGCATGACGGGTTGAGAGGTTGGTATGCAATGAATATCCGCCGCATACCTGAAGAGCTACTGGCAACTTATACAGTAAAGAAGCTATATGTACCCCCAGGTACCACCACCTAGTCTCATGTGAATCCAGCAGCAGGAAGAGATTGTCAAGAAGTTATTCCATGGAAGCAGTCCAAATCAACAGCTTCCAGTACTCCAGGAGGGGACAACTAGCCATAACCTGTAAAATAACTAACTTTGTTACCCAGGAGGGTATTTGCACCATTGTGCCTTCTATTTTGTTCATCATGTTTTTCTGTTTCCAGTTTTGTTGCCCAGTCTGATTTGCAGCATATTTTTCATTTGGAATTGTGGAGATCATGGACGTTGAATGATCCAGGACTGTTTGTAAATAGTTTGCACCTCTTTAGGTGTCCTCTCTTGGTTTTACATAGACACTTTGCGGAGATAAGGACTACCTCATCTGGAGCATGGCTCCAATCAAAGGACACTGCAAGAGATCCCGGCTGGGAGCGGTGTCCAGCACTTACAAGAATTATTGATTTTTTTAATGTGAAGTATTTGATAATGTGTCTTATAATAGCTTTTATATAGGATTTAGGAATGTTTAATAAAGAGATGAGAGATTTGAATAAAGAATGAAGATTTGGAAGATGCAGGTGATGAACCAGGTGTCAGTGGTTGTCACTTTAAGCTAATGATAGAAAATCAAGAAAATGTGAACAAGGAAGGTGATGAAGAAATGTGTTGATGATGAAACTTGCACTTTTGAATTAAGACTTTAGATAGTTAATTAAGAATTGTTTGCTTTAGGCTGTAAGCTTAAAGCAAGGACCTCCAAGGTGGTATTTTCGGAAATACTTCCTGTACCACGTGCCACGCCGGAGAGGCAACGGGAGATTAGGGAGGTTAATAAGTGGCTCAGGAATTGGTGTAGGAAGGAGGGGTTTGGGTTCCTGCAGAACTGGGCCGACTTCTCAGTTGGCTACAGGTTCTATGCTAGGGACGGGCTGCACCTCAATGGGGAGGGTGCAGCGGTGCTGGGGGAGAAAATGGCTAGAAGGTTGGAGGAGTGTTTAAACTAGGGATGGGGGGGAGGGTATTCCTTTTATAGGAGGGAAGACAGTGCAGATAGAGACCTGGGTACAAATAATGACATTGGGGGTGGGGTGGCATGGGGGGTGGGGTTAGAACAGTTAATAATTTAAGAAAGAATAGAGGTACAGAGAGATACATAAAGTGCATGTATACTAATGCCAGAAGCCTCGCCAACAAAATGGAGGAATTGGAGTTAATGTTGTTGGAACATAATTATGACATGGTGGGGATATCTGAGACATGGCTGGACGAGAACCACGACTGGGCGGTTAATTTACAGAGCTATAGTCTGTTCAGAAATGACCGTACAAATAAACGAGGGGGAGGAGTGTGTTTATATGTAAAATCATCCTTAAAACCCATCCTTCGTGATAATATATATGAATCTAATGAAAATGTAGAGTCCCTGTGGGTGGAGATAGGGGGAGAGGGGAAAAATAATAAATTACTGATAGGGGTTTGTTATAAGTCTCCAAAAATAATGGAAGCAACAGAGAATGTCCTCATAAAGCAAATAAATGAAGCTGTGACTCAAGGAGAAGTCATTATTATGGGGGACTTCAACTACCCTGAAATACATTGGGGAACCAAAACCTGCAGTTCCAGCAAAGGTAATAGGTTTTTGACAACTATGAGAGACAATTACCTTTCACAACTGGTTCAGGACCCAACAAGAGGGGGGGCACTGCTAGACCTAATATTAACCAACAGGCCAGACCGCATATCAAATGTAAGGGTTGAGGGTCACTTGGGTAATAGTGATCACAAAATAATAAGTTTTCATGTTTCCTTTAATAAGATGTGTAGTAGTGGGGTTACAAGGACACTAAACTTCAGGAAGGCAAATTTCTAACGGATGAGAGATGATCTTGGTGCAATTAACTGGGACGATATCCTGAGACATAAAAATACACAAAGAAAATGGGAGACATTTATTAGCATCCTGAATAGGACTTGTGCACAATATATACGGTATGGGAATAAACATGCTAGAAATAGGAGAAAACCACTATGGCTAAATAGAGCTGTAAGGGGCGCAATAAGGGACAAAAATAAAGCATTTAGAGAATTAAAGTAGGTAGTGATGAGGCATTAAATAAATACAGAAAATTAAATAAATTCTGTAAAAAGCAAATCAAAACAGCAAAGATTGAGACAGAGGGACTCAATGCCAGAGAAAGTAAAAATAATCCCAAAATATGCTTTAACTACATAAATAGTAAGAAACTAAAAAATGATAGTGTTGGCCCCCTTAAAAATAGTCTGGGTGAAATGGTGGATGAGGATGAGGAAAAAGCCAATATGCTAAATGACTTTTTCTCAACAGTATTTACACAAGAAAATCCCATGACTGATAACATGATCAGGGATAAAAATTCTCCATTAAATGTCACCTGCTTAACCCAGCAGGAAATACGGCGGCGTCTAAAAATCACTAAAATTGACAAATCCCTGGGCCTGGATGGGATACACCCCCGAGTACTGCAGGAATTAAGCACAGTCATAGATAGACCATTATTTTTAATCTTTAAAGATTCCATAATAACAGGGTCTGTACCACAGGTCTGGCGCATAGCAAATGTGGTGCCAATATTCAAAAAGGGGACAAAAACTGAACTTGGAAATTATAGGCCAGTAAGTTTAACCTCAACTGTGGGTAAAATCCTGGAGGGTTTTCTAAGAGATACTATACTGGAGTATCTGAAGAAGAATAACCTCATGACCCAATATCAACATGGGTTTACAAGGGACCGTTCCTGTCAGACTAATCTGATAAGCTTTTATGAAGAGGTAAGTTCCGGACTGGACCAAGGGAATGCAGTGGACGTGGTGTACATGGACTTTTCAAAAGCTTTTGATACGGTGCCACACAAAAGGTTGATACATAAAATGAGAACAGTGGGGATAGGGGAAAATATGTGTAGGTGGGTTAAGAGCTGGCTCATGGATAGGAAACAAAGGGTGGTTATTAATGGAGCACACTCGGACTTGGTCAAGGTTAGCATTGGGGTACCACAGGGGTCAGTTTTGGGCCCGCTTCTTTTTAACATATTTATTAATGACCTTGTAGGGGGCATAGAGAGTAGAATTTCAATATTTGCAGATGACACTAAACTCTGCAGGGGTAATCAATACAGAGGACAATTTTATATTACAGGAGGATTTATGTAAACTAGAAGCTTGGGCTGATAAATGGCAAATGAGCTTTAATGGGGATAAATGTAAGGTCATGCACTTGGGTAGAACGAACAAGATGTATAATGATGTGCTTAATTGTAAAACACTGGGCAAAACAGTCGCTGAAAAAGACCTGGGTGAATGGGTGGACGACAAACTCACATTTAGCGGCCAGTATTAGGCAGCTGCTGCAAAGGCAAATAAAATAATGGGATGCATTAAAAGAGGCATAGATGCTCATGAGGAGAACATAATTTTACCTCTATATAAGTCACTAGTGCGACCACACTTAGAATACTGTGTACAGTTCTGGTCTCCGGTGTATAAGAAAGACATAGCTGAACTGGAGCGGGTGCAGAGAAGAGCGACCACGGTTATTAGGGAACTAGGGGGTCTGCAATACCAAGACAGGTTATTACACTTGGGGTTATTTAGTTTGGAGAATCGAAGGCTTAGGGGTGATGTTATTACAATGTATAAATATATGCGGGGACAATACCAAGACCTTTCTAATGATCTTTTTACTCTTAGACCTGTGACGGGGACAAGGGGGCATCCTCTACGTCTGGAGGAAAGAAGGTTTAAGCATACTCACAGACGCGGATTCTATACTGTAAGAGCAGTGAGACTATGGAACTCTCTGCCATATGATGTTGTAATGAGTGATTCCCTACTAAAATTTAAGAAGGGACTGTATGACTTTCTTGAAAAGTATAATATTACAGGGTATATACACTAGTTTCCTTAATATTGCATTGATCCATGGAGCTAGTCTGATTGCCGTATGTGGAGTTGTGAAGGAATTTTTTTCCCCAATGTGAAGCTTACTGTTTGCCACATGGGTTTTTTTTTGCCTTCCTCTGGATCAACATGTTAGGGCAAGTTAGGATAATATATGGGTTGAACTAGATGGACTTAAAGTCTCCCTTCAACCTTAATAACTATGTTACTATGTTACTATGTTCAAGAATGAGTGCCTCTCACATTGAGAAGATTAGATAAGAACTGTTTACTAAGCATTCCAAAAATTTGTATGTTCCTGCGTTTGTCAACTTTGCTTGCCTTGCAGCCCACAGATGTACTGTGTTTAATGGGGGGGTATGCGGCGCCCCTGAGGCTCAGTCGCCACAGAGGTACTGCACCTCCTCCTGAGGTGTGGTATCCCACCATCCAGGTAAGGTGGAGACTCCCGACCACGCTCCAACACCGGCACCCCACACCACAAAGTAGTGTAGCAAAGCACCTTCGGCGGCTCCCTGCTGGGAGTATAGCAAAGCACCCCTTGGTGGCTCCCTGCTTGGAACACGAAACGTGCTGGGAGGTGGGTGGAGTTAGATTACATTTCAAGAAGCGGAAAGAGTTTAAGTGGGTCTGTCAGTAGTTGGTTGGAGAGAGAAGAAGATCCCTAGAGAGAGGGATAGATGGATGGAAGTGCTGCAGCAGTTCCCAGTGACCTGGGTCTGCTGGTACAGGAAAGGGAGAAAGAGAGCAACATAGACTGAAAGCCTGACTATCCATAGAAAGAAAGGATTAGTACGAAATGTGAGGAGTAAAAGAGAACAGAGGACGTGGGTGAGTAGAGAACCCTTCCTAGAAGTTCTAAGCGCAAGACCAGGGCCCGGTCCCCGAGGTTGTATGGATACTAATGGTCCTGCAGCAGACACCGGAGGAATAGAAGTAGTGACCACTTTATTCCCATATAAGACTTGGGGGCACAACAGCAACTGGATAGTGAGCCGGGACTCAGTAGCAAGGAGTCCCCGAAGCAGGCTACAGCTGTCTGCCGTACAAGTAGAGTTCATAGGAACATCTGACAGGAGGAACTCCAGTGTAACTCAGTACTAGGAGTACTTCATCTAAAGGCGCTATAAGAGGAGACGTTCAGAAAAGCACAAGTTGGCAGAGTGTTGGAAAGGAGTGCTTCATCTTGCCTGGAGGTTGACTGAGTCTCAGACCCGGTGGATACGGTGCGGAAGCAGGCACCTGTTTTTACACAGACTGTGAGTAAAGCTTTGGAACTACATGCTCTGGTGTCCTCCACTTATTCCTGCGTCAACCTGCCCGGCACTGCTTCATTCCCTGCGCCTGACACTACATCACCTAAGTGTCACCATACCTACTCTGCCCTGGGACAACAGCCCTGCCTGTGGATGGCTATACCATCACTGCTGCACCACACCATCTGTCCCAGAGGATCTGTCAGCAGCGTCGGCCTAACATCTACATTGCCGAACACCACAGGTGGCGTCACGACTTATTCATTGACACTGAACATTTACAATGGGTGCCCAGGGCCACGGGCCGGGCCACAGCTACCGTGACAACTCCCATTGAGATCCACCGGGCCCGGTACCGAGTACCCCACAGCCCTGTGTGTGAGGGCGTCTCATAAGCTCTTATGGTCAGCAGGGTCCTCGCTCTTTCTCCTGGAGAGAGTAAGCTCTTATGATCAGCAAGGTCCTTTCTCTCTCTCTCCTGTAGAGTATAAGCTCTTATGATCAGCAGGGTCTTTTCTCTCCTGTAGAGTGTAAGCTCTTATGGTCAACAGGGTCCTCTCTCTCTCTCTCCCGTAGAGTGTAAGCTCTTATGGTCAGCAGGATCCTCTGTCTCCTGCAGAGTGTAAGCTCTTATGGTCAGTGGGGCTCTCTCTCTCTCCTGTAGAGTGTTAGCTCTTATGATCAGCAGGGTCCTCTCTCTCTCCTCTAGAGATTAAGCTCTTATGATCAGCAGGGTCCTCTCTGTCCTTCCCTCTTTCCTTTACCTCACATGAAATTACAAGCTTTCTAGTATTGTGATTCAGGTGAATGCATTCGTTGCTAATGATTTTTTTGGAGGAAAATTCTGAAAAGTCAGTGAATTTCAATTTGAAAAGATCCGCTCATCTCTTCTATTGAAGGATGCCCCACTGTTTCCTGTCCCAGCAGAGACCACCATTATAAAGTGTTGAGACTAAGAAGCGAAAACTTGCAGCCCTTATCTAAAAAAGTAATATGCAATAAAATAAAGATGTAAGGACAATAAAAAGGAAATAAACCTCTGGATTAACTGTGCAAAATAAATGTACCCACTAAAATGTCAAAATACTACAGAAGCTGGTTTTCAGATTATTGGGATAGTATTAGATGGAACATGTAATCAAAAATAACCTACTGTAAAACATTTGGTGATATTTTATATTATTTTCCATTTCATTGTGCGTAGTTATTGCAGAGATTAAACTTTTATTTTCTTTTTACTGTACCTAAATCTTCCGTTTACTCTATGCAGATACTATTGCATATTGTGGCTTCAGATAAGGGCTCGCGGTTATCTCTGCCAAGTGTAAACATTTATCAAAGGATCTTGCCGTTTTCATGAGCCCTTACAGTGGGCTGACTCATGAAACATTTCTGTGTTGTTGAGATGACTTTTCAGTGCATACTGTGTATACAAAAAAAATGGCGCCATCATGTCATTATCATCTCAGACTTTAATGAAGCTGGAGGTGGATAACACAGAGTTCACTAATGTCTGTAGAGGATGTGCACAGTTCACCTCCTACCTCTCCCTGCACAGTTGTTGCAGCACAGCAGAAAGCATGCTCATAGCAAACTCCCATAGAGGTATCTTTTCCTGTGCCTAAAAACATTTCTTTGAATCTGTCAGAGGTTTGCATCTGTAATCTGGTAAAGGAAATAGAATAATATTTAGTGACCACACCACATGGCCCAGAGCATGCTCACAACACTCTCCTATAGCACATACTCACAACACGTATGTGTAAAGTTGTGTCGGAGACCCTCACGTGCCTCCTCTCTCCTATACACCGAGCACATGCGGCACCCTGATGGTTCACTAATGTCTTATATTGATATGTCATTTAGTAATGTCATTGTCATATGTTGTATCCCAAATGTGCATGTACTTGTATATATTTTATTTAGGGACAGAATGAGTTAAACTGTTGGGAGGAGTTAAAAGAGGGATGGTGCAAAGCCTCTGAACTTAGAGAAAGGACTACCTGCTCTGAGAGCAGAGCCCAGGCAGGCTTGCCCTGGGCAGGACATGCACCATAGTAACATAGTATTTAAGGTTGAAGGGAGACTTTAAGTCCATCTAGTTTAACCCATAGCCTAACATGTTGATCCAGAGGAAGGCAAAAAAAAACATGCAGCAAACACTAAGCTCCACATTGGGGAAAAAAATTCCTTCCCAACTCCACATACGGCAATCAGACTAGCTCCCTGGATCAACGCAATATTAAGGAAACTAGTGTACTCTGTAACATTATAGTTTTCAAGAACGGCGGGTTTTTTTTGTATTTTTGCATTTTGTGCAAGCTGGGGTGTGGCCTCCCTCTTCTGAGCTGGAAATTGTATTTAAGGCTGTATGCCCACGATGCGATTTTTAAGCGTTTTTGCCGCGATTTTCGGCACGAAAATGCTGCGAAAACGTTTAAAAATCTTGTACATGACGCACCCCATGCATTCCTATGGCATTCCGCACATGCTGTGCTAATGCTGCGCTTTTTTCTGCGGCGGAATCACATAGCGGAAAAAATCGCAGCATGCTCATTCTTTTGTGCGGAATCGCAAAGAATTGCCGCGATTCCGCACCCATAGGAATGCATGAGAATCGCTGACTTCCCGCATGTGGCTATGCCCACCATGCGGGAAGTTAAGCGTCTCATGTGCGGTTGGTACCCACGGTGTGGAGGAGAGGAGACTGTCCTCCAGGCCCTGGGTACCATACCCCTGTAAAAAAAAGAATAAAAAATAAAAAATCGGGGTATATTTACCTTCCGACGTCCCGCGCTGCCTTCCCGGCCTAAGCGTTCCCAGTAATGCCTTGCGGCAAGGTCCTGTGATGACGTGGTCTCGCGAGATCACTATAGTAACGCGAGACCAACATCATCACAGGTCTCGCAAGGCATCGCTGGGAAGGCTGAGGCCCGGGATGGCAGTGCGGGACGTCGGAAGGTAAATATTCCCCGATTTTTTATTTTTTTATAATTTTTAACATTTTATCTTTTACCATTGATGCCGCATAGGCGGCCTCAATAGCAAAAAGCTGGTCACACTTGTCAAACACTATGTTTGACAAGTGTGACCAACCTGTCAATCACTTTCCAAGCGATGCTTCAAATCACTTGGAAAGTGCTTGAGAAAATCGCGGCAAAATCGTGAACAGAATCGCGGTAAAATCACGGTGAAATCACGCAGACAAAAACGTGCGATTTCTGGGAAGGAGTCCAGTTTTCATTGTGCTTTTTAAAACGCTACGTGGGCCCATAGCCTAAAAGCTTCTTCAGACTGGTGTCCACTGGTTGCGGCCTTGTCCTTTTGTCTGCCCTTATTCACACACTGAGGTCAACTCTGACACATGGTAAGGTTTTTAGTGTTAGACAGTGTAGGACCGATCAGAGTCACCTTGTCAACGGTGGGATGGCTTTCATGCTATTTTTGATCAAAAACAGTATTACTAAGAACTCTGTGTTATTTAAATGCACTTTTGCTTTTTACTTATTTCATTACAGCAGGGTTTTTGCTCATGTTGTTTCTTGTAGGTTTTGTATGTTTTATGGCCAATGTGAACATGGGTTTATGTGCTGCATGTATACCAACTTAGACCAAGCTCAATTTTTATGTTTTTTATATGTTCACATGCAGTATTCTTTGTGTACCATGCAAAAATCATAGAGACGTGGTTTTTTTTACATCGAAGGATGAAAATTTCCAATACAGGTCTATTTTATGGATCCATGAATAGCATCAGTATAATCCGTGTGTTGTGCGCAATTAACATTGCAAAGAATTGTAGAAGCGTTATGATTTATCACTCCATGAAAAGTATTAATGGTAAAAACTAACCAAACACTGATGACATTCGAATCTAAAACGCCGATGACACAAGAACAATTTCTTTGCGTACGTGAAAAACACTGACGTCTGAATGAGGTCTAACTCTACCATAGTTCCTTTTTTTTTTTGAGGACCCCACATATTGATTTGACTGTGCCTATTCATACTGCCAGAAATGAAGAATAGTTGTTGATTTTTTTTTTTTAAATAAATAATAGGAATTAAAAAAAAAAATTTTTTTCTAAAGTTCGCTAAGAGTTAGAACGTATAATTAGGTGGTTATGCTGGAGTCCTCTTTGTGTCCAGTAAGCCATTATCTGTAGAGGTTTTTCCCCCAGAGGTTAGTCCATTCGGTGATTGCTGCACAGTATGATCTAGGTTGGCCTCACCACAATGAATGATATTCGTCGAAGTGTATTTTGACATCATCAACATTAATATACATTTCCTTAATGTGTGCTACAAGTTCTGGTGACAGTTGATTTTGAGCGCTCCTATAGTGAACACAAAAACCCCGCTGAATGTCGGTGTCATTTATTATAGCACTGATGCAGTAGTCTGTGGCAGTTTCCGCGGTGGACTTTGCAGGAGGTGGCATCAAACAGAGCTTTAAAACAGCCGTAATGACTTTGCAGATTCTCTGAGTCCTACCCCTATTACCAGCATAATTTGTGCCTGTCATTTGCTTCATCACCTCTTTCCAAAATGAAATATATGCCTATTCATTCTGGCAGCCCGGCAGCACGCCGGTTTTCACTTTGTTTCCAGAAATGGGAAAAGATAGGACATTTGTAGGACGGATATTGTAAAGAAAGATAACACCTCCTGCAACCAGACAGTCACAACATATAACATTGCTCTCCGCTTTATGTATCTCTAAATATAACGTCGGAGTATGGTGTGACAAATGGCAAGCTGTTTTTTCCCCCCGATCTGCACTCATGTTTACAAACATGCTTGCCACACGTGTGGAATCCGGCTCCCATGACTGACATAATAAGACGTGACACAATAATTGAACATGTTGCCGGGAACAGAGGGTCCATTAGAAGTGGTAATTTTTCACTGTATGTTTTTAAAAATATTCTGCAGTGTTGACATGTTGCTGCTCTTTCATCCAATTCTTTTTTGTGGCTTTAGTTCTTTTTTACACTCTTTAGGATATAATGTAAAATCTTAACCTCCATAAACCATCATCCACTAGTGTAGGATCTACGATATTGGCAATAAATCATTAGAAAACTTGGCAAATTAAAAAAACAGTCCTGTAGAATAACTTGACATTACAGCCACTATTAAAGGAAATCTGTCAGTAGGATCAACCCTCCTTAGCGATCTACATAGGCATGTAGGTCATAGAAAATGGAACAAAATGATACCTAAATATCTGTAAACTGATGTCTTATTCCCTAGAAATCCACGTTTTTCTTAATATGTAAATTAACTCTCAAGATCTATCGGAAAGACATAGATCTCCCTGAGAATCTGCCACCAGAGATTATTTTTAATAGTGGGAGGTGCTACCAATGTGAGACATGTAGATCAGGAGAGCAGACTGTCAATCATTACATGTCTCACACTGGTGACTCCTCCTTTCATTTAAAATAAGATCTGGAGGCAGATTCTTGGGGAGATCTAAACAGCTCATTTACATTTTAAGAATACTGTGGATTACTCTGAAATAAGGAATCGGATATGAAGGTATCATTTTTTTCATCTTTCTATGACCTTTTTATATTACATTATTTTAAAGAAGTTGTCCACTAATTGGACAACTTCTTGCCATACCCCTCACTAGGCCTCGATAAAGTTTACACTCACCTCCCGTACTGGTGCCGGTCCCGTCGTGTCAGTACTTCGTCTCGTGGGGCTCCCGTGCGGTTGTTGTGATACGTTATGTCAGCACTAGTGATGAGTGAGTATACTCGTTGCTCGAGTTTTCCCGAGCATGCTCGGGTGTCCTCTGAGTATTTTGGCGTGCTCAGTGATTTAGTTTTCAGCGTCTAATCTGCACGATTTGCGACTTGCAGACAGCCTGAATACATGTGGGAATTCCCTAACAAACAGGCATTCCACACAAGTATTCAGGCTGTCTAGCAGTCGCAAATCATGCAGATTAGACGACAAAAACTAAATCTCCGAGCACGCCAAAATACTCGGAGGACACCCGAGCATACTTGGGAAAACCTGAGCAACGAGTATACTCACTCATCACTAGTCAGCACCCAATCAGCGCTGGCGTCACTGTCCCCGCCTCCTGTCGAATTTACTTCTATTGGGTTTGAGTTATGGGTCACATTAGGATGCCAAACTGAACTACTTTGTCAGTCATTACATGTTTCACACTGTTAACTCTGGAGGCAGGTTGTCGGGTAGATCTATGTATGCCCCATAGCTAATTTACATATTAAGAAAAATGTGAATTACTCCAAAATAAGAATTTGTAATACACATATGAAGGTATAATTTTTTTCAACTTTCTATAAGCTAATTTTATTCTGTTATTTTAAGTCAGTTTACCATTTTGTAGTATTTTTTACTATTAAAGGACATCATTAATAATGCATGACATTATTATCAATACCAGACAACACTACCATTATAGTTACATGAGACTACTACTATATAGATTAGTTCCACTACATGCTATGACTACAACTGTATGAAATCACTATTACTAGAGTACAATACTAATCTATGGAATCAACACATTATATAATGTTGTATATGCTGCATTGACATCACTACATAAAGTTACAGAGCTGGGCTACATAAAAATCCCCAACAGTCTGCTGACTCCATAACTACAGAGTCCAAATCTCCTCTGGCATTAACATCAGCACAGAAGCAGATTTTCATGGCATATATTTCCATAACTGAGCAGCTGTGTGCAAGCCTTACATTATCAAGCACAATGCCAAGATCAGATGGAGCCATGTAATGTAGCCGTCATTGGAGCTGTGGTAACATTCCTAATCTGGAAGTCTGATGGATATGTCTGGTTTTGGCAAATACCAGGAAGACGTTACTTGCCTGACTGCATTGTGCCAACTGTAAACTTTTGTGCAGGATGAATCCCATGGGGCTGTTTTTCAGGGGTCGGCATTGGACCCTTAGTTTTTGTGAAGTGAAATATTAATGCTCCAGTATACTGAGAAATTTTGGACAATAGTAGCCTCCAACTTTGTGGCAACAGTTTTTGGACGGTACAAAGCAAGGCATATAAAGACATGGTTGGGTGTGAAAAAATTTGACTGACCACACAGAGCCCCGACCATAACCTCCATCCAATACCATTGGGATGGATGAGCTGGACCTGAGATAGTGATCAAGGTCCTCTGGACCTAGTGTCTTAACTCACAAAAGATAAATAGGCAAAAATTTCCATCTATGCGTTCCAAAATGTTGTAGAAAGCCTCCGCTGAAAAGTGTAAGCTGCTTTACCTGCTAAGAGGCGACTAACTCCATTAGAAAACCTATTGATTTAAAACAGAATTGGAGACCATAGAAGCTCCAATAAGTTTAATGTATCGGTGTGCCGAGACTTTTGTCCATATAGTGTATAAACTTGCCATCAAATAACATAAAACAATAGCTTTATTTAAATATATTACAGTCTGCTAAAACAATATCTGCTTTATGATCAACTACAATACTCCTGTCTATACATCTTCAAGGTCACTTATTGTGCTTAAACAATTATTGTGCTTAAATTGTGTTTCATATTTAATTTACATTACTGCTAAAACAATGGTGTAACGTTATGAATGCTGCTCCTACAAAAGGCGAAGAAGAGTGTGAATAGATTGAAAAAATATTGGCCATTTTTCTGACTAGCTTTCTATGATGATATGGGGCTGCTTGCAGTTATCAGTAAATTGAAGGCAGCATCACAATTTAAGGATGAATGTGTTCCAGTGGAAAACCAAGTTGTAAGTGACACCTAAAGGGTATAAAAAATGCAGTATTTGCATGGATAAAATGATCAAAAAATAAAAAAGGCACCAAAAAATGAACTTACTATTAAATTCCCAACTATCTCCGGTTACGTCCTCCCAAAATTCTACTCTAGACCTGATATGGGCAGAATACGGGATAAAGAAAATCAAAGATGTATATAATGGAGACAGCTTTGCCTCCTTTAGTGACTTAAAATTTAATATCTCTTCATCAGTCTTCCTACAATTCTTAATACTCAAGGATCAAATAAAAACCTTTCTAAGCTACAAAACTTTGCATCCAACAACTTACTAAGGCTAGTTTCACACTAGCGTTTTCGGGCGCAACGCAGGGCCGCCTCTAAGCCCTGCCCCCGGCCGCGCCCCCTCCGGTCAGTTCCTCCTCTGATTGCATGACGCTGCATGCGATCAGTGAACCCTATATTTAGCGTTGGGTACGTTGACCGTGCGCTGGTCATGCGCTGGTATGATTTTGCTGGCGCTGCGCCCTTTTGGCGCTGTGTCCAGTGCGCAAAAACACGCTGTGTTGCATTTTTGTGCGCTGGGCGCAGCGCCAAAAGGGCGCAGTGCCAGCAAAATCATACAAGTGTACGGGCAGCGTACCCAACGCTAAATATAAGGTACACTGATCGCATGCAAAGTCATGCTATCACAGAAGGAACTGAACGGAGGGGCGCGGCCGGGGCTTAGCAGCGGCCCTGCGCTGCGCCTGAGAACGCTAGTGTGAAACTAGCCTAAGCAACGTAAATCATAAGGTGTTTTGGAGCAATCAATATATCTACCAGTGGTTTGAGGGAACCCGGCCGGGATATGCGGGGGGCCAATGACTGGACATAACGAGCAAAGGAGTGAGTTTATAATAATTTCCCTGGGAGCGCAGTTAAGGGTTAAAGAATCTGTTTGCTGGGCTTACCTGAATATGTGCGTGGTTGGTGGAGAATTACTGCTTCCGGGGCTGGTTCATCCTGGAAGGGGTATAAAGGGGAGGGCCGGATGTCGCTCGGCCTCTTTGTCCTCAGGATCGAGAGCGGAGGTGCCACTGTGAGGTGGGTGCAGTAATGGCAGCGTGGGAGGCTGAGATTACAGAAAGAATAGGCAAGGAAGGACTGGGCTGGATAGCAGCGCTAATGCAGGCGCCGGGGGTACCGCAGCAGAACGCGGCAGCAGGTCGGCGTTCAGTGCGGGGGGTTAAACCCAGGAGCCGTTGGAGCCCTGGGACTGGTAAGAGTGGCCATGCGCGCGGCACAGATGTGCCTGTGAGGGAGACACAGGCAGCTTCACAAGAAGGAAGCGAGTCTGTAGCCCCGCCCCCTGTGAAGGAGAGGAAAAAGAGGGGCGGGAAAATTAAGGAGCACGGCCGCCCAGTGCTGCAGCGCTCTGTGAGGAAAGGTGTTCTGTCACCTCAGCAGATGACAACTGATAGCGGGCTCTGTGGAGGGAATAAAGGGAGGGCAGGGATTAATGAACTGTCAGTAGGACATAAGACAGTTACAGAAATGGGGGGTGGTCAGAGCAATAATTCCTCAGCTAGTGAGGAGGTGAGAGATGTGAGGTCTGAGGACCGGCAAGGCACTGCTACGCAGGAACAAAGTGAGAAACGGGCAGCAGAGAATAGTGCAAGTAAAATGACACAAGGAATAGGTAGTCAGCAGGAGACTTTGAGTATGACAGTGATGGACACATTAGCTAGTCAATCAACCCAGCCACAAGGGAGGCAGAACTTGCAGCCGCAGTTTTTTCTCCCTATGGCCGTTACATCGCAGGCTGTTACCCTCCCTCAGGAAATGGTGGCACCTCCAATAGTGGCGGGTTCGGTGGTTACCTCACAAACAGGTGGGGTGATTTTGAACCCGTCACAGAGTCAGTCCCAGTTAGGTCTGTCATTGACGGATGTTACAGTTAACCCAGCCATGACTAGCTATTTGGGAGCCTGGAATATACCTCAACAGCAGGTTCCGTTGGCTTCATCCTTTGGGGGTATTGCTCCTGCAGGCGTAGCTAGCGGGGATATTTCTGTAGAAACAACGAGGCGTAGGAGCTTGGAAAAAAGGAGACGCAGAAGGTCTTCGTCCTCTTCTTCTGACTCACGTAAAGAGTCGGCTAGCTGTCATAGCCGACACAGTCGTCGCAGGAGGAGGAGGTCTGGGTCCAGGTGCAGTCGCTATTCAAGATCGTAACGACATCACTCATCATCCTCATCTGGGTCACGGGGCAGGAGTCGGGTTTCGGCTCGACAGGCGGAGCAGACCCGGCAGGAGAGCAAAGGAGGACATGCAGTAGAAGAGGTGTCAAGTCAGTCCGCAATTGTCGGTCGGGAGGAGTCGAGTGGTGAGTTTAATTACGCGGGAGCCTGGGGGGGTGTGGGTGAGAGATTTGTGACCATGGAAAATTTAAGGAGTATTTTGGAAGGAAGAAAATTGGTATTGAACCCAAAAGTGGTGCTAGGAGAGAAGGTTTCCAAGCAATCTGAGCCGGCGCCAAGAGCAGATATACATAAGGATGTATTTTATTGTGGTATAGCCCCACTAGGTTCCCATTTGGAGCAGGAGACAATAGAGAAAATTTGGTCGAATGATTATGTGGATATTTGGTCGCTGGTGACGCCGGATCAAAATACGGTGGACCGAGAGAGGCGGCACCTGGACAGGCCTTATGAACGAAGGCCAAAAGTTGCAAAGACAATTAATAACTGGCTGCAAGCCTTTTTCGTGTTAGGATGTGTGATGGGTAAGAAGTATCCGGAGCGTTGCTCAGAGTTGTTTTTATATATGGATAGCATATATAATTCGTATAAGACACATGGGGGTTCAGCGTGGTGGAGATATGACGAGGATTTTAGGAGGAGGTTGGCCATTAACCCACAATTGGGTTGGGGGGTTAAGGCTACGGATTCTTGGCTGAGGCTAATGATGTCGCAAAAAGGAAGTCATCCCTTTCATTCGGGGGCCCCTAGCCAGCAATCCGGCTCGGGGCCAGCAGCCAACCGGAGACCGGGAACGTGTTGGTTGTTTAACGATGGTCACTGCAGGTTCTTTGGGCTATGCAAATATAAGCATGAATGTGCATCATGTGGCGGACCACATGCTGTCACAAAATGTACACGAGGATTCTCAAAAGTCCCAGTTCCCAGGGCATTTGTCCAACAAGATAGCAAGGACTCCGGTGAAAATAACCGAGATGGAGCCTTGGTTAAGCAGGTATCCCAATAAGGCAGCAGCAGCACAGTTGAGAGTGGGTTTCAAATATGGTTTTTTCATACCTTTCAAGTTTTCAGAATGCCCATCGTTCTCGTTAAATTTAAAGTCTGCTAGGGAGCTTCCGTTAGTTTTGTCCCAAAAAATCAAGAAGGAAGTGGTATTGGGAAGGATGAGGGGGCCTTTTGTTTCGCCACCATTCACGAATATGAGGGTTTCGCCTTTAGGAATTGTTCCGAAAAAAGAGCCTGGTGAGTTCAGATTAATTCAGCACCTATCACACCCAAAGGGTTCATCGGTGAATGATGGAATCAGCGCTGAAGAGTCTTCAGTGGTATATGTGTCTTTTGACAAGGCCGTAAAATTGGTTCGACAAGCAGGGCCAGGGGCGCTATTGGCTAAGTCGGATATTTCTTCGGCTTTCCGATTGTTGCCTGTTCATCCTGATTGCCATCATTTATTGGGTTGTTTTGTTGATGGGGCCTATTATTATGAAACCTGTCTTCCTATGGGCTGCGCTATTTCTTGCAGATATTTTGAACTATTCAGTAGTTTTTTAGAATGGGTGACAAAATTGGAAACTGGATCACATTGGATTACCCATTATTTGGATGATTTTTTGTTTTTAGGACCAGCTGAATCTGATGTTTGTGGGAAAGTTTTGAAAAAATTTAGGGAGATCATGGGTGCTTTTGGAGTTCCATTAAACGCAGAAAAAACGGTTGGCCCAGTATCTTGTTTGTCATTTTTAGGGATAGAGATTGATACGGTGGAAATGGTCTTTCGTTTACCGGGGGAAAAAATTTCTAAGATATTGGATTTGATAGATGGTTTTTTGGCACGAAAGAAAGTGACGTTAGTGCAAATGCAATCGTTGTTGGGGTTGCTGTCTTTCGCATGTAGGGTTATGCCTATGGGTAGAATTTTTTCCCGTCGATTGTCTATGGCTACACGGGGTGTTAAACTACCTCATCACAGGGTTCGTTTAGGTCTTCCGTTGTTAGAAGATTTGAGGATTTGGAAAACATTTTTGCTGGAATAGAACGGTCGTACTTGTTTTCAGGATGAAGAAAAGTCATGTCAGGAGATATCATTGTTTGCGGACGCGGCTGGTTCGGTAGGTTTTGGTGTGATTTTTCATAGCCAGTGGTGTGCGGAAAAATGGCCAGAAATATGGGTTAGGAATGAGTGGACAAAGAATCTTACCCTTCTGGAGCTTTTTCCATTGGTTGTGGCTGTTGAGTTATGGGGAATGCAGCTTCGGAACTCTCGGATTTGTTTTTGGAGCGACAATGAAAGTGTGGTTCACGCGATTAATCATTTGTCGTCTTCTTCCATTCCAGTGATAAAGCTTATTCGCTTTCTGGTTTTGAAGTGCTTGCAGCTTAATATTTGTGTACGTTCTCGGCACGTGCCGGGCAAGGAAAATGCCATGGCTGACTCATTATCACGTTTTAATTTTCAGAAGTTTCGGGAGCTTGCCCCAGAGGCCAATCGGATAGGAGCGCAATGCCCAGGATACCTGTGGACAATACCAGAGACCTCTTAATGCCGTTAATTAGGGCATCATTAGCACCATCGTTATGGAACGCATATGGTAAGGCCTGGCAGGATTGGTTAAAGTTTGTAGGAGGTCGTCCAGTGGGCTCGTCAAAGGAGGCAAGGTTGGAAGTGACTTTGGGATATATTCAACATTTGCATTCCATTGGGGCGGCGGCTACGCTGGCAAGAAATAGATTAACGGGATTAGCATTCCATTTTAAGCTTCGTGGTTGGGAGGATGTAACAAAATCTTTTGTTCTGCAGCAAGCGCTAAAAGGTTGGAAAAAAATTAGTATACCAAAAAATTCAAAGCGACCTATTTCCTTTTCCTTGTTAGCCAGGATCATAGAAGGTACAAATGCGGTTTGCAGCTCTTCTTTTGAAGCGATAATGTTTTCCGCAGCGTTTGCGGTGGCGTTTTTTGGGGCATTGCGGGTGAGTGAGTTAGTTGCCCCGTCATCTAGGGTTATTGGGGGCTTGCAGCGCAATGACGTGATTTTGTGTAATGGCGGGGTTCGTATTCGGATTCGGCGATCAAAAACGGATACCATGGGTTGCGGTCTATGGTTTTCACTTTTTTCCATTCCGGGCCCAGTATGCCCAATTATCCTGGTGAACAGGTATTTGGAGGTCAGGTCTAACGAGAGTATAACGTTTTTTGCACATGCAAACGGGGCCCCGTTAACTAGATTCCAGTTCTCGACGTTGATGCGTCGTATTTTAGTAGTTCTGGGTCTTCCCGCTGGTGAATTCGGAACGCATTCATTCAGAATTGGCGCAGCGACAGAGGCAGCTCGCGCAGGCTTTAGAGAAGAGGAAATAATGAGAGTAGGCAGATGGCGGTCGTCGTGTTTTTTCAGGTATATCAGACCGGAGCTGTTAATTGCATAAGAAGTGAAGTGTGATGTAATTTTAAGTTTCTTTTCATTTCAGGTCAAGCCAGGCCAAGTGTGTGGATCTTGGGACATTCATATGTCTTTTGGGCTGAGCGGAGGGCAGAGTTGTGTCCTGGCGGGAAGGTTCTGGGGTTTTACAATATTGAAGTGAATTGGAGAGGTATACGGGGTTTGTTGTGGTCTCAAGTGCTCTGTGAAGTGGTGCAAATTTCAAGAATGGTAAACACCCCTGTCATCCTGGTAGTCCATGCAGGAGGAAACGATTTGGGGTCTATACAGTTGACAGAGCTGTTAACATTAATGCAAGCGGACATAGACAAGTTTTCGCGGTTTTTTAATCAGTTGGTTATGGTTTGGTCAGAGATTATTCCGAGGCTCGTATGGAGTGGAGCTAGAGATTGGGCTGGGATTGAGAGGGCGAGAAGAGTCGTGAATCAACGCATAGCTCGTTTTGTGCAATTTAAGCGAGGCGTCGTTGTTAGGCACAGGCAGCTTGAGGGTAATAATGCCAGGTTTATGCGGGCGGACGGGGTTCATTTAACTGAAATAGGGTTGGATATTTTTTTGGCGGGTTTGCGTGAAGGTATTGAGGAGGCGTTGTTTACACTTGGGGGGGTCGTAGCTCCGTTGAGGCGTAGCTACTCCGTGGCGGAAGTACAAGGCTGGGTAACATGTGCCGGGAGTCCGGTGACATAACCCCACAATATTTCAATGGTTAATACGAGAGCTGCGACCTTACCCCTCCAACAATGGGTGTTATATATAAAAGAAGAGAGTTGTTGTTAAAAGGTTACTCTCCAATAAAATTGTTTTCTGAATTGTTTTGTTGCTGTTTTCGTTGCAAAGGGAAATTGGGAAGGGTTAAGTTTATAAGGTATGGGCAGTCTGAGGGAACCCGGCCGGGATATGCGGGGGGCCAATGACTGGACATAACGAGCAAAGGAGTGAGTTTATAATAATTTCCCTGGGAGCGCAGTTAAGGGTTAAAGAATCTGTTTGCTGGGCTTACCTGAATATGTGCGTGGTTGGTGGAGAATTACTGCTTCCGGGGCTGGTTCATCCTGGAAGGGGTATAAAGGGGAGGGCCGGATGTCGCTCGGCCTCTTTGTCCTCAGGATCGAGAGCGGAGGTGCCACTGTGAGGTGGGTGCAGTAATGGCAGCGTGGGAGGCTGAGATTACAGAAAGAATAGGCAAGGAAGGACTGGGCTGGATAGCAGCGCTAATGCAGGCGCCGGGGGTACCGCAGCAGAACGCGGCAGCAGGTCGGCGTTCAGTGCGGGGGGTTAAACCCAGGAGCCGTTGGAGCCCTGGGACTGGTAAGAGTGGCCATGCGCGCGGCACAGATGTGCCTGTGAGGGAGACACAGGCAGCTTCACAAGAAGGAAGCGAGTCTGTAGCCCCGCCCCCTGTGAAGGAGAGGAAAAAGAGGGGCGGGAAAATTAAGGAGCACGGCCGCCCAGTGCTGCAGCGCTCTGTGAGGAAAGGTGTTCTGTCACCTCAGCAGATGACAACTGATAGCGGGCTCTGTGGAGGGAATAAAGGGAGGGCAGGGATTAATGAACTGTCAGTAGGACATAAGACAGTTACAGAAATGGGGGGTGGTCAGAGCAATAATTCCTCAGCTAGTGAGGAGGTGAGAGATGTGAGGTCTGAGGACCGGCAAGGCACTGCTACGCAGGAACAAAGTGAGAAATGGGCAGCAGAGAATAGTGCAAGTAAAATGACACAAGGAATAGGTAGTCAGCAGGAGACTTTGAGTATGACAGTGATGGACACATTAGCTAGTCAGTCAACCCAGCCACAAGGGAGGCAGAACTTGCAGCCGCAGTTTTTTCTCCCTATGGCCGTTACATCGCAGGCTGTTACCCTCCCTCAGGAAATGGTGGCACCTCCAATAGTGGCGGGTTCGGTGGTTACCTCACAAACAGGTGGGGTGATTTTGAACCCGTCACAGAGTCAGTCCCAGTTAGGTCTGTCATTGATGGATGTTACAGTTAACCCAGCCATGACTAGCTATTTGGGAGCCTGGAATATACCTCAACAGCAGGTTCCGTTGGCTTCATCCTTTGGGGGTATTGCTCCTGCAGGCGTAGCTAGCGGGGATATTTCTGTAGAAACAACGAGGCGTAGGAGCTTGGAAAAAAGGAGACGCAGAAGGTCTTCGTCCTCTTCTTCTGACTCACGTAAAGAGTCGGCTAGCTGTCATAGCCGACACAGTCGTCGCAGGAGGAGGAGGTCTGGGTCCAGGTGCAGTCGCTATTCAAGATCGTCACGACATCACTCATCATCCTCATCTGGGTCACGGGGCAGGAGTCGGGTTTCGGCTCGACAGGCGGAGCAGACCCGGCAGGAGAGCAAAGGAGGACATGCAGTAGAAGAGGTGTCAAGTCAGTCCGCAATTGTCGGTCGGGAGGAGTCGAGTGGTGAGTTTAATTACGCGGGAGCCTGGGGGGGTGTGGGTGAGAGATTTGTGACCATGGAAAATTTAAGGAGTATTTTGGAAGGAAGAAAATTGGTATTGAACCCAAAAGTGGTGCTAGGAGAGAAGGTTTCCAAGCAATCTGAGCCGGCGCCAAGAGCAGATATACATAAGGATGTATTTTATTGTGGTATAGCCCCACTAGGTTCCCATTTGGAGCAGGAGACAATAGAGAAAATTTGGTCGAATGATTATGTGGATATTTGGTCGCTGGTGACGCCGGATCAAAATACGGTGGACCGAGAGAGGCGGCACCTGGACAGGCCTTATGAACGAAGGCCAAAAGTTGCAAAGACAATTAATAACTGGCTGCAAGCCTTTTTCGTGTTAGGATGTGTGATGGGTAAGAAGTATCCGGAGCGTTGCTCAGAGTTGTTTTTATATATGGATAGCATATATAATTCGTATAAGACACATGGGGGTTCAGCGTGGTGGAGATATGACGAGGATTTTAGGAGGAGGTTGGCCATTAACCCACAATTGGGTTGGGGGGTTAAGGCTACGGATTCTTGGCTGAGGCTAATGATGTCGCAAAAAGGAAGTCATCCCTTTCATTCGGGGGCCCCTAGCCAGCAATCCGGCTCGGGGCCAGCAGCCAACCGGAGACCGGGAACGTGTTGGTTGTTTAACGATGGTCACTGCAGGTTCTTTGGGCTATGCAAATATAAGCATGAATGTGCATCATGTGGCGGACCACATGCTGTCACAAAATGTACACGAGGATTCTCAAAAGTCCCAGTTCCCAGGGCATTTGTCCAACAAGATAGCAAGGACTCCGGTGAAAATAACCGAGATGGAGCCTTGGTTAAGCAGGTATCCCAATAAGGCAGCAGCAGCACAGTTGAGAGTGGGTTTCAAATATGGTTTTTTCATACCTTTCAAGTTTTCAGAATGCCCTTCGTTCTCGTTAAATTTAAAGTCTGCTAGGGAGCTTCCGTTAGTTTTGTCCCAAAAAATCAAGAAGGAAGTGGTATTGGGAAGGATGAGGGGGCCTTTTGTTTCGCCACCATTCACGAATATGAGGGTTTCGCCTTTAGGAATTGTTCCGAAAAAAGAGCCTGGTGAGTTCAGATTAATTCAGCACCTATCACACCCAAAGGGTTCATCGGTGAATGATGGAATCAGCGCTGAAGAGTCTTCAGTGGTATATGTGTCTTTTGACAAGGCCGTAAAATTGGTTCGACAAGCAGGGCCAGGGGCGCTATTGGCTAAGTCGGATATTTCTTCGGCTTTCCGATTGTTGCCTGTTCATTCTGATTGCCATCATTTATTGGGTTGTTTTGTTGATGGGGCCTATTATTATGACACCTGTCTTCCTATGGGCTGCGCTATTTCTTGCAGATATTTTGAACTATTCAGTAGTTTTTTAGAATGGGTGACAAAATTGGAAACTGGATCACATTGGATTACCCATTATTTGGATGATTTTTTGTTTTTAGGACCAGCTGAATCTGATGTTTGTGGGAAAGTTTTGAAAAAATTTAGGGAGATCATGGGTGCTTTTGGAGTTCCATTAAACGAAGAAAAAACGGTTGGCCCAGTATCTTGTTTGTCATTTTTAGGGATAGAGATTGATACGGTGGAAATGGTCTTTCGTTTACCGGGGGAAAAAATTTCTAAGATATTGGATTTGATAGATGGTTTTTTGGCACGAAAGAAAGTGACGTTAGTGCAAATGCAATCGTTGTTGGGGTTGCTGTCTTTCGCATGTAGGGTTATGCCTATGGGTAGAATTTTTTCCCGTCGATTGTCTATGGCTACACGGGGTGTTAAACTACCTCATCACAGGGTTCGTTTAGGTCTTCCGTTGTTAGAAGATTTGAGGATTTGGAAAACATTTTTGCAGGAATACAACGGTCGTACTTGTTTTCAGGATGAAGAAAAGTCATGTCAGGAGATATCATTGTTTGCGGACGCGGCTGGTTCGGTAGGTTTTGGTGTGATTTTTCATAGCCAGTGGTGTGCGGAAAAATGGCCAGAAATATGGGTTAGGAATGAGTGGACAAAGAATCTTACCCTTCTGGAGCTTTTTCCATTGGTTGTGGCTGTTGAGTTATGGGGAATGCAGCTTCGGAACTCTCGGATTTGTTTTTGGAGCGACAATGAAAGTGTGGTTCACGCGATTAATCATTTGTCGTCTTCTTCCATTCCAGTGATAAAGCTTATTCGCTTTCTGGTTTTGAAGTGCTTGCAGCTTAATATTTGTGTACGTTCTCGGCACGTGCCGGGCAAGTTAAATGCCATGGCTGACTCATCACGTTTTAATTTTCAGAAGTTTCGGGAGCTTGCCCCAGAGGCCAATCGGATAGGAGCGCAATGCCCAGGATACCTGTGGACAATACCAGAGACCTCTTAATGCCGTTAATTAGGGCATCATTAGCACCATCGTTATGGAACGCATATGGTAAGGCCTGGCAGGATTGGTTAAAGTTTGTAGGAGGTCGTCCAGTGGGTTCGTCGAAGGAGGCAAGGTTGGAAGTGACTTTGGGATATATTCAACATTTGCATTCCATTGGGGCGGCGGCTACGCTGGCAAGAAATAGATTAACGGGATTAGCATTCCATTTTAAGCTTCGTGGTTGGGAGGATGTAACAAAATCTTTTGTTCTGCAGCAAGCGCTAAAAGGTTGGAAAAAAATTAGTATACCAAAAAATTCAAAGCGACCTATTTCCTTTTCCTTGTTAGCCAGGATCATAGAAGGTACAAATGCGGTTTGCAGCTCTTCTTTTGAAGCGATAATGTTTTCCGCAGCGTTTGCGGTGGCGTTTTTTGGGGCATTGCGGGTGAGTGAGTTAGTTGCCCCGTCATCTAGGGTTATTGGGGGCTTGCAGCGCAATGACGTGATTTTGTGTAATGGCGGGGTTCGGATTCGGATTCGGCGATCAAAAACGGATACCATGCGTTGCGGTCTATGGTTTTCACTTTTTTTCATTCCGGGCCCAGTATGCCCAATTATCCTGGTGAACAGGTATTTGGAGGTCAGGTCTAACGAGAGTATAACGTTTTTTGCACATGCAAACGGGGCCCCGTTAACTAGATTCCAGTTCTCGACGTTGATGCGTCGTATTTTAGTAGTTCTGGGTCTTCCCGCTGGTGAATTCGGAACGCATTCATTCAGAATTGGCGCAGCGACAGAGGCAGCTCGCGCAGGCTTTAGAGAAGAGGAAATAATGAGAGTAGGCAGATGGCGGTCGTCGTGTTTTTTCAGGTATATCAGACCGGAGCTGTTAATTGCATAAGAAGTGAAGTGTGATGTAATTTTAAGTTTCTTTTCATTTCTGGTCAAGCCAGGCCAAGTGTGTGGATCTTGGGACATTCATATGTCTTTTGGGCTGAGCGGAGGGCAGAGTTGTGTCCTGGCGGGAAGGTTCTGGGGTTTTACAATATTGAAGTGAATTGGAGAGGTATACGGGGTTTGTTGTGGTCTCAAGTGCTCTGTGAAGTGGTGCAAATTTCAAGAATGGTAAACACCCCTGTCATCCTGGTAGTCCATGCAGGAGGAAACGATTTGGGGTCTATACAGTTGACAGAGCTGTTAACATTAATGCAAGCGGACATAGACAAGTTTTCGCGGTTTTTTAATCAGTTGGTTATGGTTTGGTCAGAGATTATTCCGAGGCTCGTATGGAGTGGAGCTAGAGATTGGGCTGGGATTGAGAGGGCGAGAAGAGTCATGAATCAACGCATAGCTCGTTTTGTGCAATTTAAGCGAGGCGTCGTTGTTAGGCACAGGCAGCTTGAGGGTAATAATGCCAGGTTTATGCGGGCGGACGGGGTTCATTTAACTGAAATAGGGTTGGATATTTTTTTGGCGGGTTTGCGTGAAGGTATTGAGGAGGCGTTGTTTACACTTGGGGGGGTCGTAGCTCCGTTGAGGCGTAGCTACTCCGTGGCGGAAGTACAAGGCTGGGTAACATGTGCCGGGAGTCCGGTGACATAACCCCACAATATTTCAATGGTTAATACGAGAGCTGCGACCTTACCCCTCCAACAATGGGTGTTATATATAAAAGAAGAGAGTTGTTGTTAAAAGGTTACTCTCCAATAAAATTGTTTTCTGAATTGTTTTGTTGCTGTTTTCGTTGCAAAGGGAAATTGGGAAGGGTTAAGTTTATAAGGTATGGGCAGTCTGAGGGAACCCGGCCGGGATATGCGGGGGGCCAATGACTCGACATAACGAGCAAAGGAGTGAGTTTATAATAATTTCCCTGGGAGCGCAGTTAAGGGTTAAAGAATCTGTTTGCTGGGCTTACCTGAATATGTGCGTGGTTGGTGGAGAATTACTGCTTCCGGGGCTGGTTCATCCTGGAAGGGGTATAAAGGGGAGGGCCGGATGTCGCTCGGCCTCTTTGTCCTCAGGATCGAGAGCGGCCCACCCTCCCTCCCATGTTTTGATGATTTGCTATTAATGTTCATTCTGTATAATTTACGTTGAAGTCGCAGTGATGGCGGAAGTACAAGGCTGGGTAACATGTGTCGGGAGTCCGGTGACATAACCCCACAATATTTCAATGGTTAATACGAGAGCTGCGACCTTACCCCTCCAACAATGGGTGTTATATATAAAAGAAGAGAGTTGTTGTTAAAAGGTTACTCTCCAATAAAATTGTTTTCTGAATTGTTTTGTTGCTGTTTTCGTTGCAAAGGGAAATTGGGAAGGGTTAAGTTTATAAGGTATGGGCAGTCAAACACCGACACGGAATTTATTGAAACCTCCAACTATATAAAATGGGAAGCTGAACTAAAATCCTCATTTCTCCCAGAGCAATGGAAAAACGTGATTCATTTTACCTACACAGCAAGTATCTCCATGGCATTACAAGAATCCTATTTTAAAGTTAATAACAAGGTGGTACTACACCCCGGTCCGCCCCTCGCATATAAGCCCAGACAACTCCCCTATGTGTTGGAGGGAATGCAGACAACATGGCACTCTCCTCCACATCTATTGCTACTGCCCCAAAATAAAAACCCTATGGGCACAAGCCTCTGACTTAATTAACCTTATACATGATAACAAATTCACGCTCACCCCAGAGATGGCCCTCCTTTCATTGGTAATGGAAAACATAAATCCAAAAGTCAGACCCATTATAATTCACATATTCCTGGTAATTAAGCAGACAATTGCTTTCCATTGGAAAAACCCAACCCCTCCCAACTTAACCAACATCACGGAAAGGATCAGCCTACATAAAACCTATGAGCGAAAATTTGCAATTGCTAATAACTATTTTGGTAAGTTCGCTAAAAAATGGGAAAAATGGTTAGTACTATACCCTAACTAATTGGTATCTTACAGATGCTCAGGTCAACCACTATTTTCTTTTTTTGTATGTTTACCCTTTGTATATACTGTACATTAATGCAAGAACCTGCTGGGACCTTGTAGTCCTCCTTTTTGCCTGTTTGTTTGTTGATCCCCTCCCCTTCCCAATCCCCTCCCCCTCAATGTCCCTGTTATAAAATAAAAAAATATTTAAAAAATTGAAAAAGAAAAATGCAGTATTTTACTCTCCTACCATAGTGATTGATATGTACAAAATCTCACACTGCTTATTTTTTTCCTTGCAGATTTGAAACAGTTACAAATCTGCAGCATGTCAATTCTGTCCTCCCTTTTGCAGTCATTTTTCACTTATTTTAACCCCTTCACCCCCAGTCCCGTTTTCACCTTCATAAGCAGGCCAAATTTACAATTCTGACCAATGTCACTTTATGAGGCAATAACTCTGGAACGCTTCCAACGAATCCCAATAATTCTGAGAATGTTTTCTGGTGACATGTTTGTGCTCCACGTTTGTTGTAATATTTGTTCTATATGACTTGGGTTTATTTGTGAAAATATTGGAAATTTGGTGAAAATGTCCTTAAACAGAGATTTATGTCACACAGAATGGTTAATAAATAGCATCTACCATATGCCTACTTTACACCTGCATCATTTTTTTTGTTAGGAAGCTACAAGATTTAAAAGTTTATCAGCAATTTCTAATTTTTACAACAAAATTTACAAAACCATTTTTTTTACAGACCACATCACATTTGAAGAGACTTTGGAAGGCATATGTGACGGGAAATCAACAAAAGTGACACTATGCTAAAAACTGCACCCCTCTAGGTGCTCAAAACCACATTCAAGAAGTTTATTGACCCTTCAGGTGCTTCACAGGAATTAATGGAATGTGGAAGGATAAAATGAACATTTTAGTAACATTTTAGTGACAAAAATGTTCCTTTAGCCTCAATTTTTTACTTTTCACAAGTTAGTAATATAGTGCCTGAAAAAAATAACTAAAAACTTACATGCAAATGATGAGACTTCAGTCCAGCCATTTGGAGAACTTTTACGCTCCATCATTTTGCATATTGTGGGCCTTTCCCCGCTTCTGATTGACAATGTTCACTTCTCAGAACGAGCATTGTATGAACTCAGCTGGGCCGTTCTAAAAGTGTCAGTGTGTATGTTCTCCACTGGCTATATAAATTTCAGCACTGAGATCTCATCTCTCGAGAGCTGGGTCCCGAGATCCCATCTGTGCAAGCTCCGGCGGCCATTTTTTACCGGAACCACCGCACACACAGGGGAACCATGGAAATGCTGTGGCTCTGGCCTGTTGCACAATGTCGGCAGAACCCCAGGCAGCGCCGGACACACACACAGCACTGCTGGGCACCGGAGACACCCGCAGCACCGGCCAGCAACCGCCGGACACCCGGACGCCCCCTGATCACGGCCTATGGTATGGCATGTACGCTTTGTAAAACGAACCCCCATTTTCCCCATAAAATTTTTAGGGAAAATAAGTGCGTCTTACAAAGTGAAAAATACGGTATTTATCTTTATTTTTATTGTGGGGTAATTAGAACCATTGCTATAGAGCCTTGTGATTGCCCCTAAGGACATGGATACTGTCAAGAGTATTATGGGCTGATGTGACTCACTGCCGGACTGGCCCATCTGTAATTTGCCAGAATTGCCAGACAGCCAGTCCAGTCCTGTAAATAGCCAACAGCTCAGCCGTCTGCTGTTATTTTATGGATTGCCACCATGTCCAACTCATAGTGCCTGAACTCTTTATTTTATCCTATTCATAAAATTTGCCTAAAAAGTAATTTACACTAACATTATTTTTTAAAGCAATTTCTTTTTTTTTTTTTTTACAAATGAACAGAAATAAAATACATACATATTGTACAAATACACATTTAAAAAGAAGAGGCAATCAGATATTTAGCTATTTAGCTCCTAGCACAGGTATACCTAATACCAAGCTGCCAGGCTGTAATGTAATGCTCCACTGAGTTGTCCATCCAATTACCATCCTCTCGCAGGCACACGAATGACAGAGATGTAAAATATAAATGTATTTCTGTCGATATAAATAGATAAGTCAGCTGGAGCGCTCACCAGTCTTAAACAGATTACTAGAGATATTAAGAGCGAGTATAAATTACACCGAAGCTTTGGCCTTGATAAAGGTCTCTTAACAAGCCAGAAATGTCAGTGTAATTTATCCATCTTTCATAAATCGACTTCTTCTTGTTTTATGCCTGTGAGTGCTCGGAAAAGCTGTCTATGGATTATAAATTGCTACCAATTAATATTTACTATACAGTTTTAATGAAAAGGAAGCACGCCTGGCCAGTTTCTCCCGATCACAGAAAGCCTCAGATGGAGTAGCATTTATTGCAGCAATTGATAAACCATAGGAAAGTATTACATGGAGATTCTGTGCTATTTAGTGAAACGTTTCTAGATTAATTCAGCAGTAACTAGCTGACGTTATTGAAATTAATTGGGAGAGACAGGCTGTGCCGTGATGTGCTGCTCACTGCGATCATTTTTTACTCCATCTGCACATTGACTACAGAACAGAAAATGATTTACCAAACACAAGATTTTTTTTCTTCTTTATTAAGAACGGGAAACAATATTTAGTTTACTCTTTACATTTCCCTTAGGTCAGAAGCAGAGAGAGACAGAAGGGCCCCTGTGCAAGAACAATATATACGGGCCCTTTGCAGTCCAATACGTCATCATAATTCACAATGCCACAGGCTTTGCAGGTGGCGGTGGACCCCTACATCTTGACCCCTCTGTGTCTGCCCAGGTTGTAGCACAGCCATGTCTGCACCTGTCATTAATTTATATGGATTTTCAATTGTGACGCCCTTGAACACTTTTACGTTAGAGGCTGGACAGACATCTGTCTGAGATGGTTTAGTGAATCCTGCATTGATCAGGGGGTTGGACACGATGACCCTGGAGGTCCCTTCCAACTCTAACCTTCCATGATTCTATGATTGTAGTGATGCAGTGGGGTTGTTCACTTTATTTTTATTTTACATAATGTACACCAAGATGTCATGTGAGGCCTAGTGATTAGACCTCTTGTAATGTCCTTACATCTTGAGGGTACAGTATTCACAAGAGGCCCCAGAATGCTGGAATTCGAGTGCCGGCTGTGGAAATTTGGACCACCTTGGTCCCTCTGCTATGGACTCGTCACCCATAGGCTCCCATTTTAAAAATATGTGTTTAGCAAGTAACTTATCAACTGGATTCCATGGCATAGAACTGTACAATCTACTATGCCATTACATACCTATTTTTAGTTAGATGATATGTACGGGATCCTCTTTAGACCATAAAGCCCTCCAGAGATATTTAGCTTGTATGTCATAAGCTTTTTTTTAGCAAGTATTTTTGTGGGACTTTGAGGTTTCTATACACTTATTCTAGGGCAACACGAAGGCCCCAATTTGTCAAGAATTCTGGCTCAGCCACCACTGGAGCTCCTACACCACTAACTTGATTTAAGATGAGCTCACAGGACTGGTGACACATCAGAAGCACTCACTCCTGTGATAAAACAGGCAGGGAAATGTGTTACCTCAGAAAGCAGCAGCTGTGAGTCCATGCTGTTTCGTGTCTGTATACTCACTTATCATAAGTCACTTCCCTCATCTCCTGGACGGGGCAAAGTATGTGCCAACCAAGAGCTCGAGCAGCTCTACATGGTTGGGCACAGAAAATAACAGTGCATATCAGCGGCACATGTATAAGATTATGTCAGCACATAAACATTTTTTAACACATCCAATTGAGGAACTTATTATTATTCCACAATGCATTAATTAAACAGTACTTTGTCCATGAGAAAACACCATTTACAGGTGCACTCCTTTTAATGAGCCAAGGGAGCCTGACACCAACCGACCCCATCATCAAGACCAGCATTTCACGCTGGTCTTGATGAACTGAGGCTACAGTACAGTATTCAAAAACACATACAATATATGTTTACATTTTAAAAATAAAAATGTATATATATACAGTATATATGGATCCAATAGAAAAAAAGAGGACAGCACCGCTGATACCGCTCAATCTACACAAATCAATGCGGTGTTAAATAATACTGCAGGCATATACCCCGAGACCTCGGGTGTTTACCCAGAAACAACAATATCGCAGATCCAGAAAAAACAGAATGGGTAGCACTCACCAATCTTGAAATTCCACACTTTATTGGTAACGATTAAAACATCTTCACTGGGAGGATTGGGAAAGGAGTGTGTCACCTGCACACTCCTTTCACTATTCTCCCAGTGAAGATTTTTTAATCGTTAACAATAAAGTGTGGAATTTCAAGATTGGTGAGTGCTACCCATTCTGTTTTTTCTGGATCATATATATAGATATCATAGTTGTATGGCATTAACATATTCACAACTGGAACACAATAGGAGATGAGTTGGAGTAGATATCTACAGAAACACAGCATTTTCCCACTAATCAATCCTGTTTCTCCAGGATCCCGTGGAAGACTACACAGTCAGTCTCCTTCACTCCTGACAACAGTTATGTGCCCAAAAGTACAATAAAGAAGGATATGAAGCTGGGGAGATGCCCAGCCAAAAAGATGGAAGAGAGGCAGAGTTTCTGCTATTAAGTTCTGTATATTATTTTGAAAGTATGCTCGGGCCATACTTAAATAAATGAAAGGGGTAGAAACCCCCTTTAGTATGAAACCATAATGATGCCCATTTGGTGTACCACTTTTCATTAGTCATTTAGTTTAGTTCTTGCTGAGCTTTTACTATGTACAGCAACCAATCAGCAAACAGTGCTACACTATGTGTAAAGGTATGTGCACACGCTGCGGTTTTTGCTGCGGTTCCGCAGCGGTGTTAGTCCTGCGGAACCGCAGCAGTTCCGCAGACAGTGTACATTGCCATGTTACTCTATGGGTTTGCAAAGCCGCTGTGCACATGCTGCGGAAAAAAAACGTGCGGAAAAGCACCTTTTTTTTCCGCAGCATGTCAATTATTTCTGCGGTTCTGCAGCGGTTTTGTACCCATAGACTTGCATTGAGTCACTGTATTCCGCAGCAAAAACCGCAGATGTAAAAAGATCTGCGTTTTTTGCTGCGGTTTGGGGTGTAAAAACCGCAGGATAAGGAAGTGAGGGGGCGGAAGAGGAAGTGTGTGGGAGGAGGGAAGAAGACGTCGCCATGGCCTACCGTCGCATGGACATTGATGTGGGGCATCTGATAGATCTGGTATGTATGTTTGTATGTTTGTGTGTGCGTCTGTCTGTGTGTGTCTGTCTGTGTGTGTCTGTCTGTGTGTGTCTGTCTGTGTGTGTCCGGAGAGTGTCCATGCGGCGGTAGGCCCCCTATTGTGCTCGATCGCTGCATGGGACTGCTGCTCCCATCTGCCTATAGGATGGGAGAGTAGTCCCTGGGGCGACCGAGCACAAAGTGTTAAAACATGTAACAAAAAACACAAACATGACATACAACATAGAATACATGTATACATGACAGACATGACATACAACATACAACATAGAATACATACTCACCACATACAGCACATTTTGTTCCCCGAAGCCCTTGATCACCTAGGGAAAAAAAATAAAATAAAAAAAACACAAAATACTCCCTGTCCGCAGAAATCCAAAAATAGAGTGTCCCGCGGCGATCTCAGCAGTCCTCGGGCGATACACTAGCAGGAGCGGTGCTCCTGCAGTGTATCGCCGAGTTTTCCGGTGTTCGGCCGCTCCGGGACCTCGCTTCACGGCTCTTCTGCTGCGTTTGACCATTCCCACGCAGCAGTGCCGTAAAGGAGGTTACCTGAGTCACTGAACTCAGGTAAACTCTTGGCACATGCGCAGTAACACACTGCAGGAGCAGAGCTCCTGTCAGTGTGTTTCTGCAGGCATGGAGAATGGTCACATCACCTGATGTGACTGTTCTCCATGTCAGATCGTCATGGGACACTCGTTGAATGGACTGCGACGGAACGGTAGGTATAGAATTGGTTTGTTTTTTTTTGTTTTTTTTAGGTGATCGAGGGCGTCGCATAGGATTGAGGGTACAATAAAAAAATTAGTCAAAAACAATGTTTTTTTATTTCAATAAAAATGTTTTTGTTTGTGTCTGTGTTTTTCTTTTAAAAATGGTTTCTATGGGCTTAATAATGGATCGGCGTCTTATTGACGCCTCTCCATTATTAACCGGGGTTAATGTCACCTGTCAATCAAAGGTGGCATTAACCCCTTTATTACCCCACATCCCGCCGCCGCAGAGCGGGAGTGGGAAGAGAGGGGCTAAGTGCCGGAATTGGCGCATCTTATAGATGCGCCATTTCTGGGGTGGCTGCGGGCTCATATTTGTAGCCGGGGGGGGACAATGTCCATGACCCCTTCCTAGGCTATGAATATGAGCCCGCAGCTGTCTGCATAGCCTTTCTGGCCCTAAAATATGGGGGACCCCCACGTCATTTTTTTGGGGGGTCTCCCTTTTTTTTAGAGCCAGAGAGGCTACGCAGACAGCTGCGGGCTCATATTCGTAGCCTGGGAAAGGGGACATGGATATTAACCCCTTCCCAGGTTGGAAATATCAGCTCGCACTTGTCTGCTTAGCCTTTCTGGCCCTAAAATATTGGAAGGAAGTGACATCATTTTTTTTTTCTCCAGTGTTGTTTGTATAAACTTTATGGGTATTCATTCCCTCAAAAAACGCATACAAAACTGCAGGTAAAAACCGCAGCAAAAACCGCAGGAAAACCGCAGAAGGGAGAGACCTGCGGTTTATGCCAACAGCTGCGGTTTTGGGTCAGAAAAAAACCGCAGATAAATCTGCACTGTGTGCACATAGCCTAATAGTGCAAGATAAGAAATCAGTAATAGGATGTGTGAAGAATGGTTCCCTGAATAGACAACCACTATTTGTTATACAAATATAAGTGCTTCTTACAAAATTAGAATATCGACAAAAAGCTAATTTATTTCAGCTCTTCAATACAAAAAGTGAAACTCATATATTATATAGAGTCATTACAAACAGAGTGATCTATTTCCAGTGTTTATTTCTATTAATGTTGATGATTATGGCTTACAGCCAATGAAAACCCAAAAGTCATTATCTCAGTAAATTAGGATAATTTATAACGCCAGCTTGAAAAATGATTTTAAAATCTGAAATGTTGGCCTACTGAAATGCATGTCCAGTAAATGCACTCATCACTTGGTCGGGGCTCCTTTTGCATCAATTACTGCATCAATGCGGCGTGGCATGGAGGCGATCAGCCTGTGGCACTGCTGAGGGGTTATGGAAGCCCAGGCTGCTTTGATAGAAGCCTTTAGCTCATCTGCATTGTTGGGTCTGGTGTCTCTCATCTTCCTCTTGACAATACCCCATAGATTCTCTATGGTGCTAAGGTCAGGCGAGTTTGCTGGCCAATCAAGCACAGTGATACTGTTGTTTGTAAACCAGGTATTGGTACTTTTGACAGTGTGGACAGGTGCCAAGTCCTGCTGGAGAATGAAACTTCCATCTCCAAAAAAGCTTGTCGGCAGAGGGAAGCATGAAGTGCTCTAATATTTCCTGGTTGACAGCTGCGCTGACTTTGGTCTTGATAAAACACAGTGGACCTACACCAGTAGATGACATGGCTCCCCAAACCATCACTGATCGTGGAAACGTCACACTAGACCTCCAGCAGCTTAGATTGTGGCCTCTCCACTCTTCCTCCAGACTCTGGGACCTTGATTTCCAAATGAAATGCAAAATTTATTTTCATCTGAAAACAACACCTTGGACCATTGAGCAACAGTCCAGTTCTTATTCTCCTTGGCCCAGGAAAGACGCTTCTGGCATTGTCTATTGGTCATGAGTGGCTTGACACAAGGAATGTCACACTTGTAGCCCATGTCCTGGATACATCTGAATGTGGTGGCTCTTGAAGCAATGACTCCAGCAGCAGTCCACTCCTTGTGAATTTCCACCAAAGTTTTGAATGTCTTTTTTCTTAACAATCCTTTCAACGCTGCGGTTATCCCAGTTGCTTGTGCACCTTTTTCTGCCACTTTTTCCTTTCATTCAACTTCCCATTAATATGCTTGGGTACAGCACTCTGTGAACAGCCAGCTTCTTTAGCAATGACCTTTTGTGGCCTACCCTCCTTGTGGAGTGTGTCAGTGACTGCCTTCTGTTGGATGTTGATCTCCATGAGGTCAATCATCATCTTTTTTCATAGTCTTCTACTAGGCATTGCTCCTACTAGCCAGTTTCCTACTCCACACTGATGAGGGGCAAATACCCCGAAACAGCTGTCTGTGGATGGATACCATATTTTGGTATAGGTGGTTTCCTTCATTGGAGACTGCCCTTCCCGTGGTTGTTCCTTCCCGGTGAAAGACCTGGCTAGTCATTGCTTGCGTTGAGAAACATGTGATGGTGTCTCCGCGGCTTCTGTTTTTGCATGTTTTACATATTTCCCATAAGGGATGGGGGCAGTGCTCTAGAATCACTGCGTTGAGAAACACGTGATGGTGTCTCCGCAGTGTTGGATGTTGATCTCCATGAGGTCAATCATCATCTTTTTTCATTGCCTTCTGGACATCTGTCAGCGGTCTTCCCCATGATTGTGGAGCTAATGAAACAGACTAAGGGACCTTTATAAATGCTTCAGCAGCTTTTGCAGGTGTTTTTTGTTAATTATTCTAATTTACTGAGATAATGACTTTTGGGTTTTCATTGGCTGTAAGCCATAATCATCAACATTAACAGAAATAATCACTTGAAATAGATCACTCTGTTGATAATGACTCTATATAATAGGTGAGTTTAACTTTTTGCATTGAAGAACTGAAATAAATTAACTTTTTGATGATATTCTAATTAACCCCTTCACGACCTTTGACGCCACGTAGGCATCATGAAAAGTCGTGCCAGAACGACCCATGACGCCTATGTAGCATCATGACTTTAAAGCCCCCCTAGGGGCTGAAAGGTCACCCGACCCGCAGATACAGGGGGCTTTGTTCTTCGCCACAGGGGGGCGTGGCTTCGCCCCCACGTGGCTACGATCGCTCTGATTGGCTGTTAAAAGTGAAACAGCCAATCAGAGCGATAGTAATATTTCATCAATGAAAATTGATGAAATATTACAATCCAGCCATGGCCGATGCTGCTGTAGCATCGGCCATGGCTGGAGACACCGATTCCACCCCCCACCGGCGATCGCCCCCCCGCAACTGAATGACAGCGGCGATCTGCCGCCGCTGTCATCATCTGCCCCCCTCCCATTCCCTCTGCTCCCCGCCAGCTTCCGATAACCCCCTCACTCCATCTCACCTCCCCCGGCACCTTCTAAGTCCCCCTGTCGCTCCCGGTGTCCGGCGGGTCCGGTTCATGGGCGCCCGCCATCTTAAAAATGGCGGGCGCATGTGCAGTGCGCCCGCCCGGATCTGCCGGCTGCAGATTCCATTCTTTCATTTTGATCACTCTCACAGTGATCAAAATGAAAGAAAAAGTATATAAACCCCCCGTCTATCACCCCCATAGGTAGGCACAACTAATAAAGTAAAGAAAATATTTTTATTTTTGTTTTTCCATTAGGGTTAGGGTTGAAAAGAGGGTTAGGGTTGAAAAGAGGGTTAGGGTTGGAAAGAGGGTTAGGGTTGGAAAGAGGGTTAGGGTTGGAAAGAGGGTTAGGGTTAGGGTTGGAAAGAGGGTTAGGGTTGGAAAGATGGTTAGGGTTAGGGTTGGAAAGAGGGTTAGGGTTAGGATTGGAAAGAGGGTTAGGGTTGGAAAGAGGGTTAGGGTTGGAAAGAGGGTTAGGGTTGGAAAGAGGGTTAGGGTTGGAATTAGAGTTAAGGTTGGAATTAGGATTAGAATTAGGGTTGGAATTAGGGTTAGGCTTGTGGTTAGGGATGTGTTAGGGTTAGGGCTGTGGTTATGGGTGTGTTGGGGTTAGGGTTGGAGTTAGAATTGAGGGGTTTCCACTGTTTAGGCACATCAGGGGGTCTCCAAACGCGACATGGTGCAACCATTGATTCCAGCCAATTTTGCGTTCAAAAAGTCAAACGGTGCACCCTCCCTTCCAAGCCCTGACATGTGCCCAAACAGTGGTTTACCCCAACATGTGGGGTATCAGCGTACTCAGGAAAAATTGCACAACAACTTTTGGGGACTAATTTCCCGTGTTACCCTTGGGAAAATAAAAAATTGGGGGCTAAAAAATGATTTTTGTGGAAAAAAATGATTTTTTCATTTTCACGTCTCTGCATTATAAACTTCTGTGAAGCACTTGGGGGTTCAAAGTGCTCACAACACATCTTACATACGCTCCTTGGAAGGTCTAGTTTTCAAAATGGGGTCACTTGTGGGGGGTTTCCACTGTTTAGGCACATCAGGGGCTCTGCAAACGTAATTACGACCGCAGACTATTCCATCAAAGTCTGCATTTCAAAACGTCACTACTTCCATTCCGAGCCCTGACGTGTGCCCAAACAATGGTTCCCCCCCACATATGGGGTACCAGCATACTCAGGACAAACTGGACAACAACTTTTGGGGTCCAATTTCTCCTGTTACCCTTGTGAAAATAAAAAATTGAGAGCTAAAAAATCATTTTTTGAGGAAAAAAAAATTATTTTTTATTTTCATGGCTCTGCGTTATAATCTTCTGTGAAGCACTTGGGGGTTCAGTGTGCTCACCACACATTTAGGCAACTTCCTTATGTGGTCTAGTTTCCAAAATGGGGTCACTTGTGGGGGGTTTCCACAGTTTAGGTACATCAAGGGCTCTGCAAATGTAACATGATGCCCGCAGACCATGCCATCAAAGTCAGCATTTCAAAATGTCACTACTTCCCTTCCGAGCCCTGACGTGTGCCCAAACAGTGGTTCCCCCCCACATATGGGGTACCAGCGTACTCAGGACAAACTGTACAACAACTTTTGGGGTCCAATTCATCCTGTTACTGTTGTGAAAAAAAATTGCGGGCTAAAGATCATTTTTTTTTTAGGAAAAAAAATGATTTTTTATTTTCACGGCTCTGCGTTATAAACTTCTGTGAAGCACTTGGGGGTTCAAGGTGCTCACCACACATCTAGATAAGTTCCTTGGGGGGTCTAGTTTCCAAAATGAGGTCACATGCCGGGGGTTTCTACTGTTTAGGCACACAGGGGCTCTGCAAATGTAACATGACACCCTCAGACCATGCCATCAAAGTCAGCATTTCAAAATGTCACTACCTCCCTGCTGAGCCCCGACGTGTGCCCAAACAGTTGTCTCCCCCCACATATGGGGTACCAGTGTACTCAGGACTAACTGTACAACAACTTTTGGGGTCCAATTTATCCTGGTACCCCTGTGAAAATAAAAAATTGCGGACTAAAAATATTTTTTTTAAGAAAAAAAATATATTTTTTATTTTCACGGCTCTGCGTTATAAACTTCTGTGAAGCACCTGGGGGTTCAAAGTGCTCACTATGCATCTAGATAAGTTCCTTAGGGGGTCTAGTTTCCATACTGGGGTCATTTGTGGGGGAGCTCCAAAGTTTAGGCACACAGGGGCTCTCCAAACACGACATGGTGTCCGCTAACGATTGGAGCTAATTTTCATTTCAAAAAGTCAAATGGCACTCCTTCCCTTCTGAGCCCTGCCGTGCGCCCAAACAGTGGTTCCCCCCCACATATGGGGTACCAGCGTACTCAGGACAAACTGGACAACAACTTTTGTGGTCCAATTTCTCCTGTTACCCTTGTGAAAATAAAAAATAGCGTGCTAAAAAATCTTTTTTGAGGGAAAAAAATGATTTTTTATTTTCACTGCTCTACGTTATAAACTTTTGTGAAGCACTTGGGGGTTCAAAGTGCTCCCTACACATCTAGATAAGTTCCTTAAGGGGTCTAGTTTCCAAAATGGTGTCACTTGTGGGGGTACTCCAATGTTTAGGTACACAGGGGCTCTCCAAACGCGACATGGTGTCCGATAACGATTGGAGCGAATTTTCCATTCAAAAAGTCAAATAGCGCTCCTTCACTTACGGACCCTGCCGTGCGCCCAAACAGTGGTTTATGACCACATATGAGGTATCTGTGCACTCAGGAGAAATTGCCCAACACATTTTAGGATCCATTTTATCCTGTTGCCCATGTGAAAATGAAAAAACTGAGACCAAAAGAAAATTTTTGTGAAAAAAAAGTACTTTTTTTTTTTACCGATCAATTTGTGAAGCACCTGGGGGGTTCAAAGTGATCACTATGCATGTAGATAAGTTCCTTGGGGGGTCTAGTTTCCAAAATGGGGTCACTTGTGGGGAAGCTCCAGTGCTTAGGCGCACAGCGACTCTCCAAACGCGACATGGCAAGCGCTAAATATTCCAGCATATTTTCCATTCAAAAAGTCAAATGTGCTCCTTCCCTTCCGAGCCCTGCCGTGCGCCCAAACAGTGGTTTATGACCACATATGAGGTATCAGTGTACTCAGGAGAAATTGCCCAACAAATTTTAGGATCCATTTTATCCTGTAGCCCATGTGAAAATGAAAAAAATTAATGATAAAAGAAAATTTGTTGTGCACAAAATAAAATGTCCATTTTTTCCTTCCACGTTGCTTTAGTTCCTGTGAAGCACCTGAAGGGTTAATAATCTCCTAGAATGTAGTTTTGAGTAGCTTGAGGGGTGCAGTTTTTAAAATGGTGTCACTTTTGGGTATTTTCTGCCATATAGACCCCTCAAAGTGACTTCAAATGTGAGGTGGTCCCTAAAAAAAATGGTTTTGTAAATATTGTTGTAAAAATGAGAAATCGCTGGTCAACTTTTAACCCTTATAACTTCCTAACAAAAAAAAAATTGTTTCCAAAATTGTGCTGATGTAAAGTAGACATGTGGGAAATGTTATTTAGTAACTATTTTGTGTCACATCCCTCTCTGGTTTAACAGAATAAAAATTCAAAATTTGAAAATTGCGAAATTTTCAAAATTTTCGCCAAATTTCTGTTTTTTTCACAAATAAACGCAAAAATTATCGACCTAAGTTTACCACTAACATGAAGCCCAATATGTCACGAAAAACAATCTCAGAATCGCTAAGATGCGTTGAAGCGTTCCAGAGTTATTACCTCATAAAGGGACACTGGTCAGAATTGCAAAAAATGGCCAGGTCATTAAGGTCAAAATAGGCTGGGTCATGAAGGGGTTAAGTGAGAAGCACCTATATATAAGAATTAAACAATGATCAAGGACAATACAATAAACCTTTGTTAAAAAATTTATTTTGTATCCAGAAGCTTAAAGAAGCACTCCTCCTCCTCCCATCAAAGTTCTTATCCTCTTAATATATTGAATCATTATATTATATAGCACTGTGCACTTACACTTGCTGATTTTGTCCTTCTACCCAATTAATTTTTCTCTTTGCCATTAAGTTTTATAAATTAAATGATTAAAAACAGACTAGCTGAGTCCTTACAAGCTCTATGTAGAAAAGGGAAGTCTCTCTTTCCTGCATGAATCATTATTAGAAACACAATTCTAGATCACTGCAAACTGCAAAGTCCCTGGCAGCCCTACTCCATCCCCTCTTCAACTCCTGGCCCAGTTGCTCCCCTTCTCCCCCTGCCAGGGACTTTGCAGTGATGTAGAATTGTAGTTCTATTGATGGCTAATGCAGGGAAAAGAGACTTCCTGTTTCTGCATAGAGCTTAGAAGGATTCAGCTAGTTTGTTTTTAATCTCATAATTTCATAGACCTAATGGAAAAGAGAAAAAATTACTGGGTAGAAAGGGAAAATGAGCAATTGTAAGTACACAGAGCTATATAATATGATGATTGTAATATATTAAGAGGATCAAAACTTGGATGAGAGGAGTGCTTCTTTAATATGTTATAGCATACAAGATCCAACTAAGAAGAATAACCGATGAACCATGCAATTCTTAAGTGTCACTGAATTATTAATTCCTTAATATCATGTAGCTGGAAAGAAGAACGTGAAAATGAGAAAGTGCAATAATACTGGACATTTTCTTCATGAACAGCATCCACTCTGCAGAAGAACATAATAAACTGGACAACTCGAGAGATGGCTTCAAATTTGTAAACTGTAGGAGGCAAAAGTCCTTAACATTATGCTGGAATATTTAATAGCATTGTCATCTAAAGGTGAATTTTTAGAATTAACATCCGTTTCCCCTTATATTGAAAATATCGTAAATGGCTGGCTATAAGTCCTTGTCGTCTCCATTTTTGTGATACTTGGTGTTGAAAACCAATATGGCCACCTACACGGCACCAATAAACTTTGTATTTTGTGGCAAAATCTATATTAAGTGAATATAGATTTTCACACTGCTGAAATAGGAGATGAGAGCTGCTCTGATTTCAGGAGAACTTGCAGCAGAATGCCTGTGTCTGCCTCTAGCGCCTCCCTCCTCTCCGCTCCATAGCACATTATGAGCACCAGCTGTTATCTCCTATGTTGATAATGTGAGAATCTGTATTCACTGAAGACAAATTTTACTGAAATAGTCTGTTATAAGAAAAGATACATGAGCAGCGCCTCTCACCTCCTGATTTAGTCAGATGGAAGAGGGAGTGGTCGGACAACTCCTTTAAAGGGAATCTGTCATTAGGCTTTTGCCACCTTATGAGAGTAGTATAATGTCAAGATAAAGACCCTGATTCCAACGTTGTGTCACTTACAGGGTTGCTTGCTGTAGTTTTGATATAATCACTGTTTTAGCAACAGATTATCAATAGAGGACTAGTAAAACTGCTGCCATGTGATCCTCTAAATTTATGCACTCTGTATAACCCCGCCCCGACACTAATTGGACACTTTCTGCCTATCACAGTGTTCACAGAAAGCCAATCAGTGGTGTGTGCGGAGTTATGCAGAGCTCAGCATTCTGAGAATTGCTAGATCTGCAGCAGGTATTTTCTCAAATCTGCAGCGAGCAGCCTAGTAAGTGACACATCGTTGAAATCAGAGTTTCTGAACCTACAACATGCTACTCTCAGATGGGATAATCAAAGCCTGGTGAGAGATTCTTTTTAAAGGGAACCTATCATGTAAAATAATGCTATTAACATTTTATTAACCTGAAAGCCCCAATGTCGGTAGTAAATTAACTTTATTCTCCCCGCCAGCCTTACTCTTGCAGTCACAGTGGTGTAGAGAGCGGTGGCTGTAACCATACCCTTGGCACTGACTGACAGCAGACTCATCATAAGGGCCGGCTGTCAGTCAATGTGTGGGGCGCGGTTACACCTATCGCTCACTATGTACAGAGCAGTGACTGAAATCCTGCCGGCACCACTATTATGACTGAAAGAGTGAGGATGCCAGGGGAATTACAATTCTCTTCCTTTCAGCAGTGGAGCTTTCAGTGCTGGTACTGATTGTTGTCAGAACGCTAGTAACCTGCAGATTAACCCAATACCTGCAGGCTAATATAGCTCTATTTTACATGACAGGTGACCTTTAGGGAGGGATCCCATCCCTCATCAAAAAATAATTAGTGTCTCACCATCAGGCTTGCCTAGCAGTCACAGAATCACTGATCTAGGGTATGAACCACCCCGTCCCCAAAAAGAAAATATAATACTTCTTTTTCATGTTTTTATTACACAGTAAAGAATACAACAATACCTGAATCATACTTTAAAGATTCACAGGTTGACAGACCATACATTACAGTCCAACTAAAGGAAAAGAATAAACGAGAACCCACAGTTCAGACATAGTAGACTTGAAAGCTCAAGATTATGCTGACGAAAGCATGATGTCTACCCACCCCCCTGTTCACCCAGTGTTAGTCTACCATTAACTTGTGGTACATGTCTGAATAAAGTATTGCACAACAACTTTTTTTTTTTTTCACAATAACGTTGCAGAACCCAAAAAATAAAAAAAATAAAAAATTAATAATGATTTAGAAAAAGTACTTCATTTCTGCATTTCAACAGTCTCCAATTTACTTTACTGTCCTCTGAAGAATTCGGACAACATGGAGTCACCTTAGCCCACCCCACCCCAACTTTAAGTATTCCAGACTTAGGCATGCTTTGCATTAGTAAACCAGCCTTGAATTTTTAAATCCCCAAGACATGCACCTACACAAATTAAAGCTTAAAAACAGAAAAAAGAAACCAAAGTAAAAAAAAACAAGACAATAGGCGTCCCTATCACACGTCACGAGCCACGCGACAGGGTAGAAGAGAAAGACCAGAAGGAAGAAGTAGAGGGGAAGATAGAGAGAGGGGATGCCCTAAGCCTATCAGCGACCACCATTCAGTTATATCCAATGAAGAGAAGATTTTTTTTTTATTTTAATGTGTTATACCTACAAATTATACTCTCACATAGCCTGCATATAAGTGACAAGCAAAAAAGGAAAGTATTTTTTTTATCTTTTTTATTAAGATAATGAGGTCTGCTTTGTTACCAAGAAGTGATATGGTTTGCAGCTGTATGAGCTTCGCTTTTGGTATCTGTTTATTTTGTATGCCCATTTGGTTTGACTAGACCAGTTTTTGATAGCGACTGGTGCAATATACATGCTGTCAGAGGTAGAGTGAAACTTTTTTTGCCACTGAGGAGACTGTAGCAAAATAGAAGGAAAGAAAGAAGAGAAAAGAAGGAGAGCTCAAAAGTTAGGAGGAGGGAAGTAGTATCGGATGTCACTCAGGGTGCCCTGAAATAAAGTAATGAGACATATTGTTACTAAACCATATTTCACACAGAAAAAACAGCTGTCACAACAATGGACAGCTACGTTGGTAGACAGATGATATGATTTATGTAAATTACCAGAATTTTTGAGATTTTTTCCATTCCTTCCTACACTGAACAAACAAGAGCTCCAATAGAAAAGACTGTCCAGTGTCACACACAGACAATAATACTACACAAATCAAGGGATCCAGGGAGATGGGTCCGGGAGCACCATGGCAAGAAATCACTTGTTGGAGGGGTCCTGGTCATGTGCTTCATTCCTTGTACAGTATTAGGAGCCTTTGGCTGCTAATAGAATTGGAAAGATTGGCCATGATTGCGCTCAATGGAGGCATCTTTAGACCGGATTCAAAATGCAGTAAAAAAACATTTTTTCCGCAACAGAACAAACCAAAAATATGACAAACAACATAAACAAAAACATGATAGAGTAAAAATACTGCGTTTTGGTAATACATCACATTATACAGGTAACATACCTGTAATCTCTAGCTTGAGTGTGTACTCCACCCCATAAACTGTGACTTGCAATACTCAACATGAAGGCTCGCTTACACGAGGTATACACTGGGTGAGTGCTATCTGATGTTTGATCGGAGAGCACTCGGACCAATGTTATACTATGGGGCAGTGTCGATCTGCATTTTGATATCATCCGAGAGCAGTCCGATTTATGGGGACATAGACAATGGAGAAGATGGAGAAATTAAGTTCTCCCTCTTCGCACCAGTGATACGATTCTCTCACTCGAGAGAATCAGATAATAGTAAACTGACACTCGGCTCAGCCTCTAATCAGAGGTTGAGTCGAGTCTCACTACCATACTCAATCAGATTCACTCGGAAGAGATAATCATTGCTCGTGTGACTGTAGCCTAAAGCACACAACCAGGCCCTACACAAGCGATAAGCGTACACCACAAAAAGAAAGCTACATATCCCATGACCAGTAGGCAGCCATGTTTCCCTCTCATTTGTTATCATGGGAGATGTAGTACAGATGAGTTGATACATTGGATTTTCCTTCACTATTTTTATTGTTCTTTTATTTATTGAACCCACACATCTGGTCTGGACACTGGACATCAGAAAAAAAACAAAAAAGATCAATGAATTCACACTGTACCTTACTGGACATGTTTAACCTGCTGATCTTTTGGAATATAGTATTGGTGCTTTAAGAAATTTTAATTTTGGTCCTTAAGATCAGTCTTTGGCTGACTTCCCTTTATGTTTTAATACCGTATGACCTGACATTCAGCAGTTTAAGCCGTCATTCTACACCTCAGCATTTGGAAATCTAATTATCATATTTAAAATGAGAAATACATAGCCTTATAGCAATTACACATGCACTGCCCTTTAACATTTATGTTATTTTGTTTTTGTTTTTTTCTTCTTTTATTACAAATTCCCTATTTGCGAATCTTCTAAAAAAAAAAAAAATAAAAATGAAAAGAAAATCTAAAATAAAAAAAAATCCACTATGGCTCTATGCTACTGATAGATCGAACGGTGAGGTGGATTTAGAATATTCAAAAAAAGGAGTTTTCCAAAATTAAAAAAAAAAAAAAGAAATGCATGCCTAGGGAGTCATTGTGACAGTGCAAAAATACATTTATGTACATCCCTCCTACAAAAACACCGATAGGTTAGCATTCCGTGAAGCATGCTAGATTTCAGAAAAAAATCTTATAACAGAGTGAATTAGCAGCTCCGGTAAATAGCGTTATTTTTTTCTTTCCTTTCTTAAAGACAAAAAAAAAGGGCTGTTTGTACTACTAGAGATTTATCACTTACATTTACAGATATAAAAGCAGCATAGAAAGAGACGGGTTTCTCACCAGCTAAGAATAAAGAGGTTAAATGTGGGCATGATTAGAACTACGATGCATCTTCACATTTGTCCATCACATTTACAAGAAAAAACACCATTGGGGAACCTCACAGGACAGGAGTGTCTGAAACACCGAGAGAACTACTAGCTTTTAAGTTGAAACAGTATGGGATGAAAAATTATTTTCGCTTTAAAAGTGGGCCGGAGCTGAAGCCACCGTGTATACATAATTTTTTTTTTTTAATCATTTTGTCACTTTTAATTTAAAAAAAATATATTAGAATAGACCCGATTGTCTCTGTGGAACCTTGAGCGTCGAAAAGTTTGTTTTGGGGGCAACTGCTTGTTTTCATGATTGCCAACTTGCTACTATTGGATAAGACCATTCCATATCAAAGGAAAGAAGCCTTTTCCATGATGGCATTTTTATTTTTTATTTTTTTTTTAGATATCCCAATGCAACTCATCTTTCATCATGTTGACCTGGATAGTACTGAATTTATTTCAGAAAAAAAAAAAAAAAAAGATGAACATCTGTGGTTTCTTCCAATCTGCTGCACATCTGTGAGTTTTTGTAGCGGGTCTTCAAAGTTCAATTCGTAACCCATGGACGCTATTCATCTTCTTGTTAAAATGTCTACTGCTGTATCCAACGCTTATGCCCTTGAGGAGTTCATCTTGACTTTTTTTTTTTTAATTTTTCCCCTTTTGTTGCTATAAAGAACAATAATTTTATTTTTCGCGTGAGCAGTTTTTTTTTTGCTCTCAACAGCAGTTAGCAATCTCTTGGTTTGCTGTTTGGTAAAGCATTTGTTAATGAGGTCATCTAGTTTTAAATCCCAGCTACTGTAAAATACCAGGGAGGAGGTCAAATCTAGCATTGTGTTATATTCTGTACTCTCTTTCAGTTTTTCTAAAGAAAAAGATATCTTTGATTTTCCATAAGAAGTCATTGTGACCCGTTACTGGCCTTCACTATTACACAACTACCGTTAAGATAAAAGTAGTCCACTGTTATTGTAGCAATGAAATATGGTACTTCATTTAAATCTTTCAACATCTGAGAATGAGGACTTGGTTTTCATTGAGTCTGTAAAGTTTTTAAACAAATTTTTCTCTTTGTTTTTTTTTTAACGGGCAGCTGTCTCTAGGGTGGACGGTGTGCCTGGAGTGGTCGATCGCGGAGTAGCTGCTGGTGGAGTGTCAATCGGGCTTCCTGCACCGCTGCTGGGCGTAACAGAGGAGCTGACTGCTGGAGTCTCTCCTTGCTGTTGAGCTTGAACAGTCTGTCCACAGATATGGTGATGTTTTTCCCAGTCTTTGTGCTGACAAAAGGATCCACAATATCGGGCAGTATTACATCCGCTGCAGGTTTCGCTTGCCTTTCGCCCACAGTTCCAGCAACTCTACAAAATATCGAAAGAGAGGAAAAAAAAATCAAGAAAATTCCATAAGAACATTTAATGGTTTAACTGTTGTTCATTGCTTCAAAGAGTAACATTAAACGAACTGTAAATTACAAGCACAGGTGGAAAAAGTACGAAATGTGTTCTGAACACATGGTGAGACATTTGTGCAAATCCACTGAATTTGCCTTATTATAGTGAAATTGCAAAATGCTATGTAAACAATCTGCTCTGGTTTTTCTGCAGCAGATGACAGAAGACGCTACCAGCAAAGACATGTTCTGACTTTCAAAAATAAATTTAATTTATTTTTTTTTTTTTGCACTCTTTCAAGTTACTTTTTTTCAAGCCTACGAAATGCATTTGATAACGTTACAAGCTTCCCTTCATCTGACAAAGTTTACTTAAAAGTTTGCTATGCTTTGATACAAAAAAAGTCTTTCAATAAAAAAGTAGACGAGAATTGGACAGTGCAATAAACAATGTATACTACTATATTGAAAGCGACTCTAATTCCAGTCTATTTAACTTCCATCAAAGGAACTTTTGCAAACCCAGATGGAGACACCAATAATTATATTATCAGGAGGTTATCTACATCTCCTTTGTTGTATCATAGCCGCTTCGAACATGGGATAAATTCTTGCTATTGGGCCTCAACCCAAGTTTCCAGCCACAGTAAATATTTAATCTGGTTAAGTTAGCCATTCATGGCGATAAACTTCAACGAAAGTTACGAATCACAAAAGCACGAATATTAATTATTTATATGACATTATCATATGGTACTTTAGAGTGCAATACAACAAGATATACCCAGGACAGTATAGAATGTGGAGGACGCAAGATTTAATGGCCATATGAAGAAGTTACACGTGGAAAGAGAATCTTGGCCATACAGGGTTTCAATCTATAAAATCAGCCATGCCCATTAGATGGCTGTTGACCAAACGATGCTTTGGCCAATCGTTCACCCGACAGCCATGTCAGCTGAATTTCCCACGCTCATTCCGCCAAGCGCTCCTGTGTTCTCTATGAGAAAGCCGCTGACATGTTGGACAGTGGCTTGTTTCCGGGAGACCAATGTGATCGACAGTCCATAATTGGACATATCCAATCGACATCTCCTTCAATGATCAGTTGGCCAGTGCTCTCATAAGTATTAGCCTATCGATATGGGAAGGTTCGACCGACATTAGTCTAATGTATATGAGAGCCTTAAGAAACAAACTGTATATAGTAGACATTGGGAAGCGAGTAAGAAACTCTTTGCTTTCCCCGATGAGACAATGACAGAACAGCTTATGGCGTAGGCCAGATATTATTTTTGGTGGATCAGATAAGTTTGCCAAGTGCATTTGGAGGGTTGATAATGGTGAATAGCATGAGGTTAGGAACTGCAGAGAGAAGGTTAAGAGTAAGACTTGAGAGCTAAGTAGGAAGCACATGAGCACTTGATGCTGTGAAAGGCAATGGAGTCTCCGAGTATGGAATATCTCTTTAGTGCCATATGCCACTGATTTATAGGGTAGAAAATGCTTAGGCAATATTCTGTCACAACATGAGCATCCCATGAGAACCATGAAGGCTGCAGTCATAATTTAGAGTCATGTCTCCATATGCTGTCGTATTCTGCCCCAGAAGCGAAACTTTAAGAGGAGTATACAGCCGGAATTATGGCATTAAATGGGGCATGACATAGTCCTTTATATGGAATTGGAGGCATACATAGGTTCAGTAAATGCATAATGTACCTCTATAGAAGCCATATTTTCAGTTGAAAAAAAAAATAGCCATAATATGTCTATTGACCATATCCATGCGTCTGTATAATAAGCAAACTCTGAAAAACCAAAATAGTAAAATAAAAAAACAAACCACCATGTTATAAAGGTCTAGAAATAATGAATAAAAAAACTGATTAAAATCTATATCTGCATGTAAGATTATAGAATGGTCTAAATGAGACTTTAGAAGGTACTGGAACGTTTGCCATGTGGAAATATGGTATCTGTCCAATACTTACTGGCTCCATCAGATTAAAATCAGATGTGCTTCCATAGAAAAGCATAGAGTATACAGAATCAAGCAGATAATTACAAATGCATGTGCTGGAACTTTTTTTTTTCTATTTCTAAAATTGTTCCCATCTTTTGAAAACACTTCAAAATATCCTACAAAAAAAAAGTTTCCAAACACAGAAACAGATGTTTTTTTTTTGTTTGGTAGTTAAATGTTGAGGTTGTAGACTGGATGTCTGGCATCACCTGCTATTAATTCACTCCTTCTGGTTTCAGGTTTACATTGTCTAAACTTAGCTGAGTTTTGGAGATGTCAAAATCTATTACTACACGCAGAAAATGGATTCAGGATATATTTACTTTTGCCATACCATGCAATTTTTTCCCATATAGTTTGTTAAAGCATGCAACAAAGAGCTTTTATCAATATGCTGGAAACACATAACTGCTGCTAGTCATCAGACATGGCAGTAAAACATGGAAATTATTCATTTGACTTGTTCAGTATTGTAGGGTCATTCCATGTCTGAAAAATAAGTATTTCTTTAATTACTAATTAAGGAGATGGAATAACATTTCATCCCTGGGTATAAATCTCACACTGGATTAGAAGACGAATTCATAATTTATAATTCTTCATTTCTTTTTAAGGTAATTTTCAAGCAACTGTGATCTGGCCACCAAACCGGACCCTCTTGTGAGTCTACTGAACCACATACAACCCACCATAGGATTCTACAGTCACCTAAGCCTGGTATCAAATAGCTTTAATAGTTCCATATACAACAGACCATCCATGGATCTATAGAACTGAACTATTGACTTTAAATTGTGATTTAAGTTTGGCTTAAGATGGCTGAAATACAACGACCTGACCCAGACCTCCTGCCATTCCATGGAACCAAACATACAGTAGATCATGGGTATCTAAGCCTGGTTTCTACAAGCTGTAGTACGAACTTGAGAGGGAAACCTTCCGCACTTTTACAGAACTGAGAAAATATCACCATAGTGTTTTACAGTGATTGATGAGTTTGGGCTTGTGGTTATATTATGCACGCTATTATCACATGCAAAACACTAAAGGCCAAACAAAACTAACCTAAAAGATGAAAAGTGTAGTTTAGCATTTACACGAAAATGAACACATCAAGCTTACCCTCTACAAAGTTACATAAGTTGAAAAATGACAAAGGTCCATCAAGTTCAGCCTTCCTACATTAGCTATCGCTTAATTGTTTGTAACCAATAATGACATTTAATGTGAGAAAAATATCCAATTCTTTTCAATTCTGATATAATATTTGCCATTACTACCTCTTGTGTTCGGCATTTCAGTCTGTGTGCTCTAACTGTAAAGGACCCTTTCTTATTTAGCTGCAGGAATGTCCTTTCCTCCACACACAATGAATAAAGTGCCGGGCTCTTGTACTTACCACAGTCCTTTGCATTACATCGCCACACAAAACAGGATTCGCGTGGATGCTCTGATGGGGCCAAAGACTATAATGGTGCAGACGGAGTCAACGTGTGGTCTGTCGCGCATAGTTTTCGAGTGTGAACGCCTAATAAAGGTGGAAACTAAGACGCATTCTACTATGTCTTAGTGTCCACGTCCAGTAGGCATATAAGCCTGAAAATGATACACGACTACAGCACATGTTGACTCCATCAGCCCCCTTATAATCAAAGGCCCCATTGTCGGATATGCCTCCCGTTTTGTAAAGAGGCCGGATCTAAGCCAATGTAAGTAGGACAAAGAACAATGTGAAAGCACTCTAAGAGTCCTCCTACTATAGACCCCAAAACACTGGCCACTCAATATTGTGTGAATGGAGAAAGCAATAGGATTGTCATGGAGCCATCAGCATGCTATACCGCAAAAATCACCATGTGAGATGCTGCATGGAATTTCATATCCTTGCTGTCCTACTGTAAATCACTTGCATCCCAGATACTGGAAAATGAAACTTTTTAGGTGATAGGAATATGTTAGCTACCTTTGGACTTAGATGGGTACTTTGGAGAGTTATAGATAGTCACGAGAAACAGACACTTAATTGGTCCATGCTGTACCGAGATGGTGACTGCAGTGCAGAAGGCACAATATGTATTTACTATGTGTCTGGTCAATCCAAATCTCAAAAAGTTCATGCAATATAAAGTGTCTCTCAAATTTATTAGAGCTGTTAAGAGTTATGGCCACATTCATCAGTCATGACTCACCCCATCTCCCGCTTTTCACCTTTGCCCTCCTGCTCTGTCACTCTCTATTATTGTGATTGCCAATTGTTCTAAAATGCTTCACTATTAACAATAATAATGGGTTATTACATGGAGGAAGCTCGTCTGCCTACCAAAAACGAGACAGGAGCTTCACTTTCCTCATCTGAAAGTAGATAAATCTAAGGACTACATTTTGAAAATAACTGTGACCTATCTAATGAGGGTTGCAACTAAAGGCTGATGTCTAATATCCAGGATAATAAAACAGGAAGCAGTACCTAATAATAGCCAAATCCAATAAATAGAAAAGCAATTTTAATCAAGCTAATGAAATAATGGAAGTAAAATATGTAATAGGATAAAATAATACAAGGTGACCAGATCTTGACAAACTTGAAAGCAAGGAAAGCAATTTCTCTGCAGCACCCCTACAGGGGAAATAAAGCATTACTCCCTATGGAGGACTGTGGCTTCTCCATGCATTACATGAGAAATTCTCTGATCAAAATCGTCGAATGATATTCTGATATGATAAGTAGGATACATGTGGGTACCAGACCTATTTAAAGACCAGTCTGGTAAGCCTTGGCACATGAGTGGCAACCTCCAACCTCATCAATTATTCTTCACCTGGATGCTATACCTGTGTCAATAATACCTCTTAAGGGCATATAAACCATATGCTATCTATACAGATAGACTTTAGAATCAGACCATAATGTAGTTCCACATCATACAATGCTACAAATACCTAATAAATGTTGTGAACAGGCACACAAACATTTGGCTGTTCTTACACTTTCCCTTTAAAACAAGTAACCATAGAGGGACAACATATTACGATTACAGAACAAAGACTCGATTGAATGTGTACAAATATGTTCATCAATATCTGACTTGTTAACATGAAGATGCCAAGCCAATTATGGGCCGCTCTCATTTGATTCTTGCATGGAGGAGTTTGCTTCCCTTTAACTCCCTTCCTTAGAAACTTTCAGATGTTGCAAATCAATTCCTTTTGTCTTTGGGAACTCATCTGCTATGCATTAAAATGAAACTCTGGGCATCTACTGATCCCACAAGGGTCTTTCATCCTCAAAGACGTCTGCAACAAATTAAATGCTAGCTTTGCCTATTAAGACACAGTTACACGTTGAATTTGGAGCTCAGTGCCAGGTTTTTCTTTTTTTACATAGTTTTGTAATTGGAGGATTTCAACCTATAGTTTTATGTACAATTCTCATATCTACCAATTATCTATCTATCTATCTATCTATCTATCTATCTATCTATCTAATATTCATTCCAAAAACAGGCAGCACTGCATAGTTAGTCTTTCAAGTGATAGTGAGTTTTATTAGACCCACATAACCAGGCAACGTTTCGGCTCTAATGAGCCTTTCTCATTTGAGCCGAAACGTTGCCTGGTTATGTGGGTCTAATAAAACTCACTATCACTTGAAAGACTAACTATGGAGTGCTGCCTTTTTTTGGAATGAATATTGTATATTGTGGCGGATACTGGACTATTTGCCTGGGGCTGTGCACCCGAAGTTAAGTAGTGTGCTGTTTCTCTTTTTTCTATTTATCTATCTATCTATCTATCTATCTATCTATCTCATACTTATCTATAGTCTAGCTAGTATTCACATATCACATACTTATCTAACTTTCCCTGTTTTGTCTATAAAAAATAGTTCTTCAAAACCAGGACTCTCGTATCATCTGTTCACAAACCCTTCATGCACTTAATAGCCCTTTGGGTCCGTACGCATACTGGTTGGTGACCGCTTCGCGCAGCATTACATGAACACCCTATTTATTATATTGATGGCTGGACCGCACAATACAAGCAATTGTTACCATCCACCTTTCGTGTCCCCCCATTTCCGCCATAGATTGTAAGCTTGCGAGCAGGGCCCTCATTCCTCTTGCTATCTGTTTTGATTTATAGGATTATTGTTGTTCTGTAATATCTTTTATTGTCTGTACAAGTCCCTCTAAAATGTAGAGTGCAGCAGACTATGTATGGAAATAGAGCTGTTATTATTATTAGTCACTTAAAGCAGGGATGTCAAACTCAAATACACAGAGGACCAAAATTAAAAACTTTTAAAAAGTTGTGGGCCAACCTTGATATTTATAAAACAAATTGCCATCAATTGAGGAAGATTTTCTTATTATCACATATAAAGTTGAACTTTTTCATATGGAAAGAAAACTTGTCTCACAAACAAAGTACATTTTAATTAATAAATCTTTGAATGAAATCCTGGAATAATATATTATATAATAATATGTTATGTAAAAGCAGTAAAAAGCATATGGCCCAATTGGCTAATTTAAATATGTAACAGCAAAGGATAAAAAACCTTGAATACTTTCATATAATAAAGTATGATGCCAACAAAAGTGCACCCAAACAGAGAAATATACCCCATAAAGTATAATTGCCCCACATAGTCCTCCATACGGTATGATGGACTTTGAATTGCCTTCTATATAGTATAATGGGCACCACATAGTCCTTCATAAAGTATAAAGGTCCCACAAAGTGCTTCATACAGTATAATGGCCCCACATATTAATCCATACAGTATAATGAGCCCACATAATCCTCCATACAGTATAATGTCCCCGCACAGTCCTCCATACAGTATGATGAGCCCCACATAGTTCTCCATACAGTATAATGACCCCACATATTTTTTCATACAGTATACTGGCCTCACATATTTCTCCATACAGTACAATGGACCCTGAATTGCCTTCCATAAAGTATAATGGGCACCACATAGTCCTTCATAAAGTATAAAGGTCCCACATAGTGCTACATACAGTATACTAGCCCCACATATTACTCCATGCAGTATAATGGGCCCATATAGTCCTCCATACAGTATAATGGCCCCACATAGTCATCCATACAGTATGATGGGCCTCACATAGTCCTCCATACAGTATAATGTCCCAACATATTTGTGCATACAGTATAATAGCCCCACATAGTCCTCCATACAGTATAATGGGCCCCACATAGTGCTCCATATAGTATAATGGCCCCGCCTAATGCTCAATAAAGTATAATGGGCCTCACATAGTCCGCCATACAGTATAATGGCCCTACATTTTGCTGCATACAATATAATGACACCACAAAGTGCTCCATATATAATGGCCTCACATAGTGCTCCATACAGTATAACAGGGCCCTGTATTGTCCTCTATACAGAATAATGGGCCCCATATCACAAAATAAATAAATACTCACCCCTCCTCATTTCCCCGCTGCTCCGGTCTAGGCAGCGAGCACTCTCAAGCTCTTCACTGCTTGGCACAACGAGCGCATTGTAGTGATGCTGATACATGTGAAAGTGTGATGCCGGGTAGGGGGCCAGATTTGGCCCACAGGCCAGAGTTTGACATACATGACTTAAAGAGATTGTTCATTTTTATACTGCTTTTTTGGGGCTTCATCAAAATGTTTGCAGTCACTCTGTATCACTGCAGATTGTAAAATCCAAGTAGTGTTCATGACGCTAAATTGCTGCAGTTACTCTATGTTAGGATACTCAACATGCATACTACATTCTCATCCGCTTCTCTCAACAGAAATTCTATACTGATGGTCACTATTGATGAGCGAGTATGCTCGTTGCTTGAGATTTCCCAAGCATGCTCGGGTGATCTCCGATGTGCTCGGAGATTAAGTTTCTGTCGCCGTAACTGCATGATTTGCGGCTGCTAGACAGGCTGAATACATGTGGGGATTCCCTAACAAGCAGGCAATCGCCACATGTATTATACTCGGAGATCACCCGAGCATGCTCGGGAAATCTCGAGTAACGAGTATACTCGTTCATCACTAATGGTCACTTTACTATCTATCTAGTTACAAAAAAACCCCTCCAAAATTAGCAAAAAAACAGACCTTAAATAGCCCATGCGGCATGGCAACGTTTCGGACACACAGAGTCTATCTCAATCTCTTTCTCATATCTATCATTTACCTATCTATCTATCTATCTATCTATCTATCTATCTATCTATCTATCTATAACCAATCTAATAATAATAATTCAGTATAAGAAAACCCTTATGTTCCAGGTTAGCTTTAAAAATAAACCACAATGAATGTTCACAGCTGACACAAAGGTGGGGTCTCTGGCTTCAGCTGGCTTTCTAACTTTTTTACCTCGTTTGAGTCTTCTTGCTGGTTAATGACGGAGAGTGCGTCCTCTGCAGCTTGCCTTTTTGCTTCTGCCACCGTCCTTTCCATTTTTGCTCTTTCCGTAGTAATCATTTCGTGTGCTTTTCTTTCTGCCTCCGACACTGCTTTTTGAAGTTCTGTCATCGCTTGTCTTTTCACCTCGTTTACTGCTTCTTCTGTAAGGTAATGAGGATATTTCTGTGAATCTACATGTTACGCAGAGGTCCACAAAGAACACTGAAGAACCCAAACTGTTCACGGATAAGAAGCCATGTGACAGAAATACCTGCGTCCTGAAAAAATGCAAGAACTATACAAACCCTTTGAAATGCCTGAATTTTCTATAAGGAATATTTACTAAAATAAACTGCACTTACACCTCGGGGGTCATTACACAGTGCATATACCCAGTGCACCTTGAATGCAGGTAACTTATACACTGATATGTGGATATACATATATATAATGTGAGTAACCAATCATAAATATATTTATTCAGCTTTACTTATAACATAATAAATAAAAACAAATAAAGATCAGACAAGTATACAGACATGATAGCAGGGTTGAGTCTCTAAGCGCTAAATTGCACAAAGTCATAAAGTTGCAAATGAATACAGGTAGGGTAAGGAATACTGTTAGGTTAAAAAATGCCCAAAGTACAAAATATGCACATACCTAGTAATAAAAAAGGCCATTACAGTTATTTAAAGTGGCTAAAGGATATGATCAAAAAGATTTATAGGACGGTCAGGTTAGTAATCTGTAAACGGGCTGCTGAACCAGAGCCCTGTGAACCTCCTCCTATCTGCCGTCATTCCCGTCTTTACTAATCAGAAGTATTGCTGGGGAGAAAGTTTATATGGCTCTGGTCCAATGGTCATGAATTACTAACGTGGTCCCTAGACCACGGTCCTGCAAATCTTCGAATCTGTTTAATCACCACTAGTTACATGCACATCCAGTCACACAGGTAAAAGGATTGATGAGTATTCATTACACTTGTATACCCATCTACACATTTCCCTTATGTGTTGCTGTTCCATGTGTAAAAAGCAGAGTGACCTATATACAGTCAACTACTGGCGACCACTCAACTTTCAATCATGGGTGACCTCTTTTTGAATATTCACTATGGTTGAATTCACCCTGTTATATCACCTTTAGACTAATATGGTATGTATGGACAACTTAAAAAAAAGCTATTAACATTCAGATATAGGGGTAATCTGCAGGTTAATAGTGTTCGAAAGCTCTGCGGCAGCTGCACTAAAAGCTTGGCTACGGGAGGGTGTGAACTTCATTCTTCCAAGCAGCCTCCAGCTTTTAATCATAGAGGTGCGGCCAGCTCGGCTCCGGTCATAATGAGCAGCAGCTGTAACTACGCCCCGCCACTGACTGACAGCCAGCTCAGCACTGATGCACTGTAGAGTTGGCTGTCAGTCAGTTCCCGGGGCGTAGTTACAGCTGCCACCATCTACTCACTGAGCAATGACTGTAGCTGTAATGGGCACGCCTCTATGACTGAAACCTGGAGACTGCCGGGAAGAATAAAGCTAACTTCCTCCCAGTACCTGGGCTTTCAGTGCGCCGGCCGCATGGATTCTATTTATGGACCAATAGATATACCATTTATTTTTGGTTAATCTTAATGGGTAACCAGCAACACATAAGAGACCAGCTCAATTTATATCACACTATTGTATCCAAAATACTGTAATCAACACGTTCCAACATGTGTATATATATATATATATATATATATATATATATATATATACATATATATGGTATATATATATTTAATCTGTTAAGGTAACATTATTTAATTCACATATTTGGATTTGCATATTTATTCTGATATATCAACCCTTAAAGTTACTTATTACCGGTCGATGGTCACATATACTAAAAGTCAATGGACAAATAGCAATGTTTTACAATCACCAACCTACATGACTAGTTTTATCTCATTAGATGTATATTACTGCCTACATTATATTTTTCATGAGACAGATATTTTTTTAGTAGCTAAAACTAAAATATTCCTAAGGAATCTGATTTCTTTGTTTTTTTTTATTATGTCGCAGCACAAAGAAAATTGATAGAAAAAATGTAGTAAAAATAAATAAAAAATGCAACAAAAATGTTTTTTTTAAATATACTTTGTTCAGTCGCTTATTCACTACATTAACAAAGACAGACTAAAGTACTTCATTTAAAGAAAAGATCTAATTTAATTATCAAGGAAAGATATCTTCCACTTGATCCAGTTTATCTAATTTTCATCTTTATTCAAACCAAAATGACAATGAATAATTGAAAATTTAATAAGCAGTAATTATTAACTTGGCAAACGTTGTACCAATTAACACTCTATTAAAACTAATTATGACATGTTTCATTCAAGTGTTTTCACCTAATTGTTTCACTCGCTTAAAAAGCACCTTAATTAAATGTTCTGTTTAATTAAGAACATAGATTTCTAATAGAATCATATTACCAGATATTAAAAATTAAGAACAAATGAATACGTTTCGGGAAGAGATCTTTAAAGACACGAGCCGCAAACCACTGAAGATATTAATTTTCCCACACGCCATTAGCAGAAACATCAGAACATTATTTTTTTTTTAATCTCTTCTATTTTCAAATTTAAGGTTATAAAATGCATCTATCATTTGTAATCAATGAAAAAAAACGCAGAATTTCTCCTAAATATGAAAAGGATCGAATTTGAAAATCTATTTTTATGATTTTTTTTTTTTTATTAAACCAAAAATTGTACTTGTATTTTTCTTCATTTTTCAAAGTGGAAACTTTGGTTCTTAATATGAAATCCGTGAGTAATGCAACCTGGGCTTAATTTACTTTGAATATTCAAGGTGAATTAAAATTCTATCTAAGTGGCAATACAGGACAATAATTTTTGCTTACGATCAAAGCTCCAGCTTGACTAATTGCATATGCTAATCAGGCAATTTATATTTAAATTATGCATTCCTATTCTAGTCCCACAGGCACGCACAGATCTGCACAGAGAATTGATAGGAGGCTCACAAGGTGCTTGCATATTTATTATCAAATGCAAACAAAGCTTGCTTACTGAAAAAGAAAAAGAAAAAACTATAGACTGCGGTATCCCTTGTCTTTTATTATGGTGGTTGCAATTTTTTTTTATTATTTTGATTCATCACAAATTGTACAATCAATGCAATTTCATAGGAGCGTAAATGTGGAATACTGACTTTTTTTTTCCTTAAATATTTTATATTTGAAACCACAGTAGACCTAAATTATTTATTTTTTTTAATAGGGCTATATTCAACATATTTCATTATCTTTTTTTTATTTTTAATTATTTTATTTTTTACAGATTTTTTTATTCTTATTTTATATTTGCATTTAATTATTGTATTTATTTTTATCATAAAAACATATATTTTATTTTTAATTATTTTGGTTATTCATTCTACATTTACGGTAATTACTTTTTAAAATAAATATTTCATTCATCATTTAACTACTGTTATTGCAGTATGATTAAATCATTGTAATTATTATTTATCAATTTATTATTATTATTATTATTTTATATTATTATTTCATTATTTTTTCATTATCTATTGATTTTTAATCATTGTTTAAATTATTTTATTTTTAATTATTATTATTTTTCGTATTTAATTATTTTATTCATTATTTAATTATAATAAATTGTATTGCTATGATCATGATTGCTATTTATTTTTAATTGTTATTTTTAATATGCTATCTTTAAAATCAATTTTGTTTTCTATTGTTAAAACAGTCCCAAAATAATAAATAATAATAATAATAACAATAAAAATAATAATAATAATAATAATAATAATAATAGAAAAAAATTCCCAATACATAAAAAGCTAGAAAAATATTAATAATATTATATCTTTTCATTGGCGATGCTTCAAATAGCAAACACTAAGCCCAGTAGCAGAAAATACAGCACAAAGGGCACACGTTTTGCCTATTAATTCATCGTAGACGTCATTCACCATTTTAAATGTGTTCTTGAAACATTACGGACTCATCTCAACAATACAGGCTAATGGGACCATGCATAGTAATGACACAGCCAACATAAAAGATCAATAGTATCTCCTGGGGTTGAAGATTTTCTACAAAGGAATTCCGCAGTAACTCGTATTATAATTTTGAGCAGTTATTAAGGATTATTGCAATTTTGCTCTGTTACTAATCAGTCTGTATTTTGATTCCTCACATCAGTGCATTAACAACTGCACACATCTGCCAGAACACTAGGTCTGTGTTTTTAAACAATCCTTACCAGCTTTCTTCCAAATTTCCTCTGGCACGTACCCAGAAGCGGGCCTGTGAAGGAATTCCCGATGCGATTCTGCAGAGGAGGAAGAGAGAGAGAGAGAGAAAAAAAACCACATTGAGAGTACTGCTCATTTGTTAGTACTTGAGACTGACAGTAAAGCCCACTCTGATATCACTCTGCAAGTATTGTCTACTGTACACAAAAATCTCATTGTCACAGCTGTTTCATGCCTTCTGTAGGAATGTCGACAGCATAACACCATGACATTCTCTGACAGATTGCAAATATTCCAAAGAAATTAATGCAAATGGAATTTTCGACAGCGAGCAGCACTGACTGAGCCGTGTGTGAGCGCCGGCTCATAAATATAAGCGTCAGGCTTGGCTGGCGTAAAAACGGGGGGGCAATCTTTTTAGTTTATGCAGGACACGAGGCATTTATTAATTAGTGGATTTTAACTAGTTAATAAAAACCATTTATACAGATTCTATAAGTTCCTTTAACATTTCTTCAAATTAATGTGTCCAGATCTATAAACGATGTGATCGGTTGCCTGTGATTTACTATATGTCAGGGGTTATCATACCATAAATCATAGAGCTTTACACTGGGTCCTAATATCTTAAAAGGGTAAGTCCATCCTCATCACCATTTTACAACTGCTAAAAGGGGTTGTCCGACCTTGGGGTACGAGTCTTCAATCACTCTATGTAACTGCAGACTTGTAAATCCTCACATCGCACGCATTGCATGCTATGAAGGTTCTCTTGTGCTGGGGGCGGACGATCATGTGACTTCAAGTATGCGATTTGCATACTTCCAGCCACAGTCCGACTAGACATGTCCAGCCACGGTCAATACACTTGCACTGAGCGAGGCCTCGCACGTCTAGTTGGCATGTGACCGCATGTATGCAAATAGCATAACTGCAGTCGCAAGCCTTCGGCTCCCAGCAGTGTAAATAGAGAATCCTTACAGCGTGTGGTGCACGCAATGAGACTTGTACCCTAAGGCCAGACAACAGCTTTAAATGCATCTAAAATATAAAATAGATAAACTTTACAAATCGCCTTGTGTTTCCAAAGTAACAGACTACAAACAAGTCATGTGTAGTCTGTTCCTACAGTACATTGCTATCCATTTGTCTCCCTATTTTTTTGCTAACATAACATTTTTTAGCGAGCAGAAAACAGGACAGATAGAAGGGGACAGCAGGATCAGACTACACAAGGTTTGTTTGTAGTCTGTTACCATGGAAATAACATCTGGAAATTGTCACAATGATACCACCTGTAGGGTAAAAGTGTTTATTTGATATCTAGCCAAACCAGCAGCTGGTTATACTACACATAAGAGCTTCTGCAAATACCATTGCCACCAAATCATTTCCTAAGATGTTTGCTACATATATTACTTAGGATGCCTGATAACATTTAGTAATATTTAAAGAATAACTTATTACAAATCACAATTATTCTTCGGAAGTGCTAGGTCACGAGACCCTCATTAACCAAACACTGTGCAGAAGTGCTCCGGCAGTGAGCCCACCTCAAAGCCGCAACATGTCAGCTGTTCAGACAGCTTTTGGAGCGCTTTTGGAGCGCCCTCACTCACTAGGGCTGTGGGGTACTGTTCAGACAGGGGAGGCCCAGGACAGTTCGCGGCCTTTTCTTAGGACCACCCATGTTGTCACGCCCTTCTTCTCCGCGCTGGCAGCCATTTTTAGCATTCATTTTACAGTCTATCAAATTGGTTATTCTGCACATTTCCACAATCTTTTAAGTCCAATAAATCGAAAGGCACACAGAACCCGATGGCACCGGGTCTCGTCATCCTGTTCGTGACGCCAAGTTGGAGCGCCCTCACTCACCAGGGCTGTGGGGTACTCGGTACCGGGCCGGTTGATCTTCTCAACGGGGGGTGGTCACGGCAGCAGTGACCCGGTCCATGGCCCTGGGGCTCCATTGCAAAAGGGGTTGTTTCAGTGTGCTTACGGTGGTGAAAGGTTATAAGTTATTTGTGACGCCACCTGTGGTGTTCGGCAATGAAGTTGTAAGCCGACGCTGCAGACAGATCCTCTGGAACAGATGGTGTGGTGCAGCAGTGATGTTATAGCCCTCCACAGGCAGGGCTGTAGTCCCAGGGCAGAGTAGGTGAAGTGACACTTAGATGGTGTAGTGTCGGGTGCAAGAGATGTAACAGTGCCGGATGGGTTGGCGCCGGAATAAGTGGAGGACACCAGGGCATGCAGCTCCAAAGCTTTACTCACAGTCTGTTGTGGTACAGGTGCCCGCATCCGTGCCGTGTCCTCAGGGTCAGGAGCTCAGCCAACTTCCCGGCAGGATGAAGTACTCCTTTCCAACACTCCGCCAACATATGTGCCTTTTCTGAACGTCTCCCTCTTAGCGCCTTTGACACTGGAGTTCCTCCTGTCAGATGTTCTTATGAACTCTACTTGTACGGCAGACAGCTGTAGCCTACTTCGGGGACTCCTTCTACCTAGTCCCGTCTCAATATCATTGCTGTTGTGCCCCCAAGTCTTGTGTGAGAATAAAGTAGTCACTACTTCTATTCCTCCAGTGTCTGCTGCAGGACCATTAGTATCCATACAACCTCGGGGACCGGGCCCCGGCCTTGCGCTTAGAACTTGGGAAGGGTTATCCTCTAACCCTGGTCCTTGTTCTCTTATTCTCCTCACATTCCGTACTAATCCTTTCCTTCTTATGGAGAATCAGGCTTTCTAAAATGTCTCTTTCCTGTGCCAGCAGACCCAGGTCACTGAGGTCTGCTGCAGCACTTCCATCCATCCATCCCTCTCCTGGGGATCACTCAAACTCTCTCCCTCTCTGTCAGACTGACTGACTGACTGACTCCTAACTCTTCCCGCTCTTTTAGTGCAAAAACTCATCTCCTCCCAGCTCGTGTTCCAAGCAGGGAGCCACCAAGGGGTGCTATGCTACACTCCAAGCAGGGAGCCGCCAAAGGTGCTTTGCTACACTACTTTGTGGTGTGGGGTGCAGGTGTTGGGAGTGTGGTCAGGTGTCTCCACCTTACCTGGATAGTGGGGTACCACATCTCAGCAGGAGGTGCAGTACCTCTGTGGCGACTGAACCCTCAGGGGTGCCACATATTTACATAGCATTTCCGGGCCGGAAATGAGCTCATCGCTGACCCCCGTCACGTGATCGGGGGTCGGCGTCATGTTGCCTGGACAACCAGAGGTCTCATAGAGACCTCTATGGTTGTTCCAGGCAGATGGCTTTCAGCACCACCCAGTGGTCGGCGCTGAAAGCACAGGAGTAAATTTGCTACATATGGGCGATCTACTCATCGCCCATATGTAGCAGAGCCAATAGAGTATTGCATGCTTCAAGCCTCCTATGGATTGGCTGCAGTGATAGCATGACATAATGTCACGTGATCCCTGGGAGAGGCAGTGCCCACACAGCTGAAACGGTGCTGGCACTGGAGGTGAATGTAGGCGAATGTGTTTTACTGGGGTCAAATAAATGATTTGGAAGGGGTAGTCTGAGTAGTGGACAACCTCTTTAAGATGTCTATATCAATAAAGGTTCTCACCTCATAAACCCGTCTTCCATGAGAATGAAAGTGAAATATTGTAACCATAGAAATATTTCAGAGTAAAGAGCGAACTCTTCCAAGAACAGATTAGCCAAGCTGCTGAACAGCTGTGAAAAATATATGACAAAACTATGTGGTATTACAAATTAGCCACTAAAAATACTTTGTTGTGATTTTCATTAGACTCAAATTATATCTGATTATTTGCAGTGTTATTCTATCTGGGAGTCTGCTAGCCAAAATACTGGAGTTAACATTTAGCTACATAGAGAAAGTCATATTTTCTCATTAACAAGGAGATATGAGGTTGACAGGGGACTGCCTCAGATGACCAAAAATAGTTACAAGTAAAATAGAGCAATTTGTACGGATTCGAGCTTATCGGCATACGTCTCACAATGATATATAAATACATCTCAGTAATAGAAATCTCACATGGGAGTCTGCGTGCTAGACCAAGGTACATTGAACCCAAAGTAAACTCTTCGATGGCAGAACGCCAATACTGTGCAATGGATTGTTATAAGGTAAAGAAAGTAATGGGAAAAGTATAGGAGAATACTGAGGTCACCACCTACCCACAGACAGTAACATTTCACAAAAACAGATGCCCTCATATCTGCCTGTAAATATTTTAGCTACATTTAGCAATGGTCCATTGGATTTTAGCAGTTACCGTTCAATTTCAAGAATTTAATTTTCTTTGTTTAGTAATTTGTGATAGGCTAGGATGTGGCAACCACAGATGTGGAGCCCAATGAAATTGTACTAGATCATGTTTTGTGACATTGACCTGTTCAGCCCACATGTCTGGCTGAAATTGTGAAGGGGACAATATATGTTATGTCTCAATTCTCTATTATGTTCCAAGAATGAAGTCAAGCTGGTTATTTATGTTAAAACTCTAACAAACCCCAAATACTTGGCCACACACGCATGTGTCCTTAACAGAGAGACAAAAGTAATCTGTTGAACTCAAAGAACAGCACTAGAAATTCAACATGCCCAATCCTTATTTCTCTCTGAGTCAGGAGGCCCATATACACATGAAAAGGTTTAATAGTCCCACCGTAAAGCACCCCCATACAAAATTAATAGCTGTTGGGTGAATGATCATTCTGCCGATCATTCAACCAACAGGTGTCTCTCCTAAGTCCCCAAAACACAGGAATGTTTGGCTCGGTCAAGCGTTCACCAGGAGAACAAAAGGATCGCTGACTAGAAATCCAATGTGTTGGATCCTTCTCTTCTCCAACATCATTTGTTGGGGTAGAATCTGGGGTCACCATGCACAGTAGACTGTCGGACAATCCCGCCAATATCAGCAGGTTTAGACAAGTTAGTATAATGTGTTTGATGACCTTATGGCCATCTTTCATGAGGGAGCGGAGTACTGCGGAAGATTCAGAATGATATATCAAGATAAGTTGTAGCTAGTCATAATTTAAGTCTTTCGAGATTATATTATCGTTTGAACACCTTTAGAAATAAATAGGGCACATGTGGAATTATTTATTATTTAGCTTCTGTAAGAACCATCAAATTTAGGACTATTTAGAACAGGCAATTTGAGGTGTGATATTTTGAGATTTTTCAGGAAATATTCCGAGATTTAAAAGGAAAGTTACCCCCCAGGGTGTTTTTAAGTAAAAGAGCCACCTTCAGCAGCACTAACGCCAAAATATTAACTTTTATAAATATGTCCCCATACCTGTAATACGTCCCATAGGTATGGTGCGCCCCCCTGTAGCAGCCGCCTCCCTGCCGTCAATCATGCCTACCCTGCGCCACCTCCTCCTGCCTTGCTGTTGCCTTTACATGGCGCAGGCGCCCGCCGGCAACAGTTCTCGGGCATGCGCACACTGCGCGCTGCCCGTGAACTGACATCAAGCTATCACGCCTGTGCGTTTTTCAGGCTCCAGATTCCCAGCCCCGCAGTCTGAATACATCATAACATACTGCGGGGCGGGATCTGGCATCTGCGAAACACACAGGCGCGATAGCCCGATGTCAGTTCCCAGGCAACGTGCACTGCGCATGCCCAAGAACTGTTGCCGGGGGGCGCCTGCGCTGTGCCATGTAACGGTGACAGCAAGGCAGGAGGAGGCGGCGCAGGGCGGGCATGATTGACGGTGGGGAGGCGGCTGCTACAGCGGGTTGCACCATACCTATGGGACGTATTACAGGTATGGGGGCATATTTATAAAAGTTAATATTTCGGCGTTCCTGGGGATCAGAAATAGAAGAGCCATCTTCACAGAATGCAGCCTTAGTGCTGCTGAATATGGATCTTTTACTTAAAAACGCCCTTGGGGGGGTGACAGGTTCCCTTTAACAAAAAGTTTGTTGATGCCTTGTCAAAGTCGTTTGAAGAAAATGATGGATCAAACGCCACATCACAAGTAGATCTAAAATGTACAAAAATGGGCAAAAATATTCTAAAGAAATAAAAGAGTGACCAGAATTAATTAAATTTAGATTGTTGAGGGAATTTTTTTTCTATGCTCCCACTGAAACCAATTGGATGTAACGGCTAATAAAATATAACTTTACTTTGCATTCAGTTACGCTGCAGATGTTGGTACAATATGAAATGTCTCAAGGCCAGTGAATGTATGGAGATTCTGAATCTAGATTTGTGGATGTGACTAAAGGCTTCTTAGTGTCAGACATTACGTTTATGACTCACCGGCCCTTTAAATCATAAATCATATACTAATAAAATGTAACACAGCCTCTACAAAATTATGGAATCTAACAGAAAGAAACACAGGGGCAAAGCTATGGCGACTGAGGAAATAGTATAGACAATAAAAAAACAGATATTTGTGTTGGCACAAATCACTTGCTGTAAAATTCTTGGAAAAATTAAATGTCCTACACTATTGATTATTTTATATTTTGTGGAAAAACACATAAGCTGAACCTTATTTAACCTAAAGTTTACGGAAAATTATAACAATGTGGGTAAGATTATTTTTATAAATTCTTTAAGTGACATTGGTGAATCCAAATGCGGCAGCAATGGGATAATCTGCCATGCATAATTTCAATCCTTTTTCGAGGAGAGGAAATGGTTGTCATCTGTCCTCCAAATGCCATGATTCAAAGAAAGTATACGTTGGGAAATAAAGCAGAAGAGGATAGGCGGTTTGCTTGTATTCATGTGTCTATATCGTATTTATACTAGATTAATAAATTGGAATGGGACAGCCCGAAAAAGGAACAGAGTGCCAAACTAAGGCTACTTTCACACTTGCTTTTTTTGCAGTGCGTTTTTCCAGCAAAAAAATGCATACAAATGCTGCGTTTTTTTTCAAGCATTTTTATGCGCATGCATGAAAAAAACGCAGCGTTTTTATGCGTTTGCATGCGTTTTTAGTGCGTTTTTACCGTGTTTGCGTTTTTTCCAACATTAGTTGGCCCCTCACACTAACCCAAACCATGACTTTACTAACCCTAACCCTTAACCAAACCATACCCTAACCCTTAACCAAACCATACTAACCCTAACCCTGACCCTAACCCTAACCCTTGACCAAACCATACTAACCCTAACCCTAACCCTTAAGCAAACCCTACTAACCGTAACCCAAACCCTAACCCTAACCCTAAACCCTAAACAACCCTAAACCCTAACCCTTAACCAAACCATACTAACCCTAACCCAAACCCTAACCCTAAACCCCCTTAACTAACCCTAACTCTAACCCAAACCCCTATTTTCCATTGTCAAACCAATAGTCAACAAAAAAACGCATGCGCAAAAAAACGCATACATGAGCATGCCAATGCGCACATATGCGCACCCATAGACTTATAATGGGTGTCTTGCTGTAAAAAAAACGCATTGCGCGTATGCGTTTTTTTGAGGCAGGTCGGACACCCAAAAAATGCAACAGGATACATTTTGTGCGCCCGAGCGCACACCACAAAAAAACGCATGCACGTAAAATGCATACAAGCGCATGTGTATGCGCACATAAGCGCATCCCATGCAAAATATAGGGAAAAAAAGCGCATGCATTTTTTAGCGCTAAAATACAGCGCAAAAAAACGCAAGTGTGAAACCAGCCTAAGGGCAATAAAAAATGCAATGGTTAAAAAAGAAATCTGGTGATGACTTGGAGTTTTTGGCAGATTTTAGGATATGTAATCCAAGTCTAACAAAATACAAGTATTATGATTACAAAGAGGTCAACATCTGTGTGTCATGTATTATTCAAATGCGAATACCATTGTATATATTAGCCATTGGCGCCTATTGAACAAAATACTGCTGTATACTTTTTTTTTTTGCATAAAATTGTACTGAAAAGTGTAGTCGGCTATGATTTTCAATATACAGAAGCAGCATTGTCTAACTTGACATGATGCAACAAGATATCTGACACCTGACTTGACATGCTCAGTGGCGTTTGCTGTGCTAAAGGTCAAGTTACAGTTTTCTGCATCAATATAGTTTCCTAAATTATTGTTAGAACACAATAAGAACATTTCTTTCGATACAAAACTATTGCGGAAGCTAAAATGATCAACACAATCTATTATATAACAGACCGTATTATAGAATGGACACCATTTCCAGACTACAGGTTGCTGTAAATTGCACCATGCGTCCCATTGCTGGACTTGAACTAGAATATAAGCTGTGACGGGGTTGTCAACAGTCTGCAAATTCCAGGACTGAAGGTAAAAAGAGGACACTTTTTTCAAGCATATACAAAAAAAGCCAAACACCGCTACCCTACCCATGGTATCATTGTCGTTTTAGACTATATTACTATTCACGCACTGCTCAGTATAGAATGTTGTCAATTTATAGATGAGGATGGGGATCATGGTCAATTTCCATTAACGTCTTTGTGTTGATTTTTAGCACCTGATGTGCATTGGGCACACTTATTTTCTGAGTCAATGGCAATGTATGGACCATGAAGTTACCCAAAAGGGCAGCTATCTTGCCTTTCCTTAACCAACATAGACAGGCTTCTATTCTTCAATGGTTAAATTCTTAGCATTGGATTCATGATTTTACAAAATAAATACAAGACATGATATATTAAATATATGAAACCATCATCAAATGAAATTACTTTTCACATAAATAGCTACAAAGAGAATGGTCATTTAAGAACCTTAGAACATAAAGTCCAAGGACCCATCAATGGTTGTGCTAATATACCTAAGGGGACAGGATCTGGATTCACAGGGCTCTGTTGTCTGGAATGGCTGGTGCTGCTGCTACTGCTACCTTTTTTTAAATCCTCCGCATCACTGTACCGCCTGATCCAGTAATTTAGCTCCTCCCGGTCAGCTTCTTGACATCGCCGAAGAACAGTGAGGGATCGTCTTGTTTTTTCCACCATATCCATTATGCAGTTTAAAAGCTGTTAGGAAAAGATAAAAGAAACAGCCAAATGTCATTGTCTTAAAAGAGCCGCAGCAAATACACATAGGTAGATATTAGACGCATATTGTTTGCTTGATCCAATGTGACAATTGTATCTCATAGCTCCCATTTTATTTTTTTTCTTTTGTGACAGCATAAAAGAGCCGTGGCTCAAAAATAGGCAGAAGATCCGTCTGTGAACATGTAACATTCATTAAGCCTAGCTTCCGAACACTTGGAAAGTACTTTCATCTGCCATCTGTGATGATGGTAGAGTTATTCGTTTTAAATATATTATGACTTGGTAATCTCGCATACTTGAAATTTGCATAGGGCTGATCCAAACTGCCATGGAAATGTACGCCATTATTTAGCTCTCGACGACAGTACGTGAAGACAATGTACGAGGCATAAAGATGATATATTGTAAATGAGTTAGGCGAGTGAAGCATAACGGAGGAAAAAAATTAATTCAGGCAGCTACTATGCTGAAAAATTGTCCAAACAGAGTAATGCTCTACAGAGAAAGCTGGCATAATTCTATTTTACATGTAACATCAAATTTTTCTATTACTCAAATCCTGTAATTTTTTCTTATCTGGCGATACACAAATTATTGTAGTACATCAATGTTTCTCAAGGTTCAATACCACCTACTACTACTAAAGTTCAGTGTAAGTTCAATAACACATACTAAAATAAAAATAATAATAATAATAATAAATCACCCAAGAAAATTATATTGCAAGCTTCCCCTTTTGGATATGGTCTGCACTCCCAGGAGTAAGGCTGGCCAAACATCTCAGATGACTGTCGGCCCAACTATGTTTCGGCCAAAAGTTTGGTTGACAGCCATCTCAACCGACGGGCCTTTACACGGGAGTGTTCGTTTGGCCAAGTGCTCCTGTGCTCTCTATGAGAAAGCCGCTGACTGACATGTCTGCCAGCGGCTCATCTCAGTGAGAGCAATACAACTGGACTTGTGCAATCAACGTCTCTCCAGTCCATCAGTTTGCTGGCATCGCCATACACATTAGACCACTGGCTGAATCCTTCAATATCGGCAGGTTCAGCCAATATCAGTCTACTTTGTATAGGGGCCTTACATGTTGAGTAGCTAGGTTCTTCATTGCTAAGCTTTGGAGACCCATTTTAAAAGTTGGTTAATTAAAGCCAGGGTCTCCATCAGAGCAGTACAGGTGTTACTATAGTCAAGAGCCCACACTCACATATCGGCTGCCAATGGTTTATCATCTGGGACTTGCAAAGTTAGGCTATGTGCAAACGTTGCGGAATTCCCACGGTAACTTCCGCGGGAATTCCGGAATTCCGTGGGAAAATCGCATTTTAAATTCCCGCGATTTTCCCACAGAAAAACTAGCGATTTGCAAGCGTAAGTAGCTTGCAGAATGCTAGCGTTTTCCAAGCGATCTGTAGCATCGCTTGGAGAACTGATTGACAGGTTGGTCACACTCGTCAAACATAGTGTTTGACTAGTGTGACCAACTTTTTACTATTGAGGCCGCCTATGCAGCATCAGTAGTAAAAAGATCTAATGTTAAAAATAATAAAAAAATAAAAAATCAGGTTATATTCACCTTCCAGCGTCCCGCGCAGCCTTCCTGGGCCTTAGCGATGCTCCCGTTCCCAGTAAAGCCTTGCGAGACCTTTGAGGACGTCACGGTCTCGCGATACTGTAGCGATCTCACGAGGAATAGGGACCGCTACAGTATTGGCGAGACCGCGACCTCATCAAAGGTCTCGCAAGGCATTACTGGGAATGGGAACATCGCTGAGGCCCGGGAAGGCTGCACGGGACGCCGAAAGGTGAATATAACCCGATTTTTTATTTTTTATTCTATTTTTAACAGGGATATGGTACCCAGAGCCTGGAGGAGAATGTTCTGCTTACTTTTCGCATGGTGGGCACAGCCACATGCGGAAAGTAAGCAGATCAATGCATTCCTATGTGGGCAGAATCCCAGCAATTCCGCAAAATTAATGAGCATGCTGCGTATTTTTCCGCAATGCGATTCCGCCGCGGGAAAATCCGCAGCGTTAGCACAGCATTGCGTAATCCCATAGGAATGCATGGGTTGCTTTTTTTTGCGTTTTCACGGCAAAAACGTGCGTTAAAAACTGCCGCGAAAAAAATGCGACGAGTGAATGCAGCCTTACAGCTAAAGAGTTCACAGGCTGCAATTAGTCTTCCTTTTTTAGTGGCCTTCATATAAATTTTATGAGTCTAAAAAGTTGCTTAAAGAGGACCTACCAGCAGGTCAAAAGTGTCCAGCTTTTTCTCTTATTTCATTCTCGCTATTCCCTTTAGTGTTGGATTTTATTTATTTTTTTAAATAGTTCCATAGAAATGGAGCTTTATATGGCGTGTACCCAATATGCAAATGTTAAGGTCTTTTTGAAGAACCATAGGATTCTCTGGGGTTATGTCTTTGGGCTGCTGTGCTGAACTACGTTGTGGGCAATGACCCATGGTCAAAACCATAACAACAAACAAAAAAACTAATGGAATACTCAGGGGAGCCACAAGAATATTATAAGAGAAAAAAATGACCCATTTTCACTGCGTAATAGAACTTCTATAGTAGCCATATATATTCTCTTTTTTACCCCTTTGGAAACAACAAACACCTTCCAAGTCTTTTTGGTTCACCATGATCTTGTGATCCTGCCCACACCTAAACATTCTCCTTTTATTTCTCCATTCCATCTACATAATAGGTTACCAGGAGGAATTGTTGGAAGATCCTTGGAGGAAATGGGAAGCCTTTCTATTTGAGGCTCAAGGTATTTCTTCCCTGACTAGAGGACAGACTTCGGAATCATTTCAAAGGTATATAACTTTAATACAAAAGAAAACCTAAAAAGAAAATTATTTTATATCCACTATAAATTTTTTTACACCTTATGACACAAGCATCTCTTATATCTTACAGAAATTTAGCGAGGTTCTTACATGATCAAGGTGCTTCCATTCTTCTGCCCACTCTCTGTCTGTTAGCCTGTGGTCTATCATTTCTTCTTGACGTGCTCCATGCAACCCTAGACAAAGCAGATGTAAAGTCTCATGTAACACTAATTAACACCCTTCTGAAAAATGGATTAAGTCTTTCAACGATAGCCTTAAGGAGGTTTTTTTTTTTACACTAATTGGTGGAGAGTTAATATAATTGTCCCAGTGAAGAAAAAAAAGAAAACAATAAATTCTGTAAAAGTCATAAGGACAATAAAATAACATGCTACTCAATGGAGGCAATAGCAACGCGGAATGTAAAAAATAGAATGCATTGAATTCCGAACTGTCAAGCAATTGATGCCCACCATGGTCTCTGTAGCCACATCCCCACTGCCATCAATAATTCTGATTTCAAGTGTAGGAGATAAGCGGCTCTAGTTTGGCAGTCAGGTCTTCAGTGGGAGTTCCAAGTGTTTAATTACCACTTTCAGTGCAGAAAGCGACTGGCTGTTATTTCAAGTGATTTTCTCCTACACCTAAATCAATAGCAAATGTGATTTATTGACTTAGATTTTGCATTTTTTAATATTACAACACATTGTATTATAACAATGACCATAATGAATATTATCAAGTTAACGTACTCCGCAAAGCTATGCTAACAAGGGAGAAATACAAAAAGATCTCCAATTCTCTTACCCATAGGCCTGTTTCTGTCCCTGAGGTCCCTGTGGTTAGGGTGTCTGTACGAGTCCCTGTAGTGGTGGGCAATTGCCATGTCATCCAAACGATAATGCTGAGGTGGTGGTGGGGTAGGGTGAGGCAGACCATTGGGTTGATAGGACAAGCCATTATTTGGACTGTACCGCTGGCCGGGGCTTATAGTGCATGGCCGCTTGCTTGGATGCTCTGAGTGCAAAGGCTCTCTGTCAAAGCCATTTTCTTTGGTTCTGAAAAGAAAATATGTGTAATGTACTACAAATGTAATCTAAATGTGTAGTTTATTGATCTTACGTAGGCTTGCTATCGTAGAGTTGGGTAGGTCGTATCTCGTGCTCGACTTGTTCTCACCACAACCAACCTCTCAACCACAAGCAACGCCTCAAAGGTTTTGGAGAAAAGTTACCATAAGAAAAGCTAAATCCTGTAATACAGAACTTTTTATTTTTTTTCCACAGGTTTAATAACACCCAGATTTCCTCTACACTAAGCCGGAAAAAGAAGTAAATAAAACCTGTGAAGTAGAACAAATGATTGGGTCTTGCTGAGAATAGAGTCTAATAGTGAGATAAATACTATGAGTTCTTTGCAGCCATGACATGTCATGGACAAATTACTCAGTTGTGTTTTCCACTCACGTGTCAGGATTTTTTTTCACTCTTTCTGTGACTGATGGCTCCCAGTGTTATTATTGAAACAGATTGATCTTTTTAATGAGCCAGTTTAATAGACTCCAAAATCTCACCGTGGCTGCTCATCCGTGTTAGACCATATGCACCAAGAAAACATTCAGTAAAACATAAAGCTTCACTGTCAGACTGCTGAAACCTTAATAAACCTCAATCTACAGTTCTGCATAAAAATGCACAGAATGGCGACGTATATCAAAAGCAACAACACAATGGTGCCATAGATGGAAATATGAGAGCAGTTAACATTTTTTGGAACAAAGGACTACCTAATTAAGACTATGGGGCAACCGAAAACTAAAAATCTTCTACTTCCAAGAATCAAAGTGACATTTGTTACCATGTAGTCCTAGTCTAAATGCAACTTACACCTCCATATCAAGCACTTGGCTCTTTGCCTCTTGGTTTTGCTAATTCCTTTGGTGAGAAGAAATGGATTCCCAGTAAAAATATATTCCAGTCTGAGGCCTGGCAGTATATAATTAAACGTCAATGACTTTCTTTGGGTGGCCAACTCAACTGCAATTCTTGCGACAATGAAGTCCCTGCAATTCTTGCGACAATGAAGTCCCTACTACATCTGTCATTGTATGTTCTACATTCAGGGTAAAGTTTCAGAATTTTTGCTATAAAATCATCTGTTACTTTGATTTTAATGTCTTCATTTGCTCATAAGACTTTGAAACATAACTCCATTATAAATAAACTATCATTTTCTATCCCATCCATCTTTAAGGTTACTTAAGTGTCTGAAATACAACTTTTAAATGAAGAATTATTAAAAAAGCACACACATAAAAATTTTTATCCTCTTAATATATTGCAATCTTCATATTTTACAGCATTGTGTACTTATAATTGCTCATTTTGCCTTTCTACCCAGCTAATTCTTCTGTTTTCTCTGCTCTTTGTAGAAACAGGAAGGTTCTTTTCCCTGCATTTATCATTCCCTTCTTCAACTCCTGACCCAGCAGTTCCCTCCTCCCCCACTGTCAGGGACTTTGCAATGAGATAGAATTGTAGTTCTAATGATAACTCATGCAGGTAAATGAGACTTCCTGTTTCCACATAGAGCTTTGAATGATTCAGCTAATCTGTTTTTAATCAGGTGATGCCATAGACCTAATGGAAAAGAGAATAATTAATTGGGTAGAAAGGCAAAATGAGCAATTGTAAGTACACAGTGCTATAATAGGATGACTGCAATTTATTAAGAGGATAAAAACTTTGACTGGAGTATTTATTTAAATGTGCGCTGAATATCTAGATTAGGGTAAAATGAATTAATCACTAACATCTTTTTACAAAAACTGGAGAGGATATAGGATAATATATATCAATATTTTTAGCAACTGTCAAAGATATCAAAAATGTTCAGGAAAAACTTATTGAAAGTTTTATTTAAGTCGGCTCCATTTTTAGAAAAAAAAAGTAAACATATATATATTTATATATGTGCCACAGATTCCAAGACTGTAGATAAATATGATATCACGCGTACATAACTTAGAATTCTTAAAGAACAAACGTCGTTTAAATTTCTGTTTTACAAATTACTAGCACACATGACAATAAGTACTCCTATATTAATCTTTCATTCTTAATTCACAGGTAAAATCTGTAAAATCTGTACTCCGTGAAGAAAGATTTTCTCATACTGGGATAGGAGAGGACAGTTTGTGTTTTTAAAATTCTATGGAGAGAGGAGGAGCTAGAGGCGGAGACAGACATTCTGCTGCAGGTTCTCTTGAGCGACAGTTATTTTTCTCCGCGGAACTTTATAAGCACCAACTGTCCATCTCTTATCACAGGAATGAGGAAATCTGTATTCATATTCACTTAATATAGATGTTACCAGTGAGTTGATCATTTTGAGAGTGAAAGATCAGTCCTCGTGGAGAAAGAAGCAGATTTCCCTGATAAGATGTATTATAATAAAGTTTCTTATTTTTACATTGACTATTAAAGTATGGAAAATTAGAAAAATAAAACGATGGGTGTTATTTAACATCTCTTCTAGGGTTTGCCTTTTTTTTTTTGGAGCCTCGCTATTTAATATTCTTTAATTTCATATTAGCATGGTGTTGGAGAAATTTGCATGTGATCAGTTTCTGAAAAATAGCTTCTGGCTAAAATATTTGACATGTCTAATTTCACGCTTGAGGAGAGTGAGTGTGCAGAGATAACCCCATCAAAGGAGGGGAAAAAAAAACAACAAATGCGCCTTGATAAGCTGAATCTATTTCTAGGCATTCTCTTACAGTCATTGACTGCAGACATAATTTGATGTAAAAGTTTAATATATTTATTACATAAATCCCAACTTAGAGTTCCACGAAGCTACAAGAAAACTCTGTTCACATTATTGCTTTACCCATTCCATACTTGATGGATCCCAATTTGAGTTGATGAGATCTTTGGGATCTGTTTATAAATAGATCGGTCATAGCCCTGCCCCCAATACTGCAATTTAAATTTCTAGTTTGTGAAACAAATGAACGTTTTAGGTGTTAGGTTGGTGAATTTTTGGGAGAATTATTTTTTCTAATATCCAATCACAATTTTTTTCTTCTGCAGGCAGCATTTTATAGAACAGTGCTAGAGCTTTGCAGATTGGTATGTAGGTTTGTGGGAAAATATTAAGTGTAACTTATCAGTTATTGATCTAAATCTCTTCTCATTCCCGGCCTAGGAGTCCAGTAGGAGGTCCAGCTCAGTGCACACACAACGATCACTGCCAATCACTGATTAGGTCCACCCACTGGACTCCTAACCGCAAAATAAAGGAAAAATGTAGCTTAATAAATTATAACTGACCCTAGACCTTTCCTCACAAAACTATCTATCAATGTGGCCAGCTTCTTCTGCTCCATAACATGCTGCTTGCAGACTGGACTGCATTTTCATTGGAAATAATGATCTGTTATGTAAGAAGACTACTGCTGCCTGATGAATATATGACATATTTAGACATTTTGGTAACTGCCACAGTCATGGAATTAAAAAAAAAACACTCCTATCAAAATTTTGATCCCTTAATATTAGAGTTGAGCGACTTTGGTCGGATCGGGTTTCGTGAAACCCGAATGAAACAAAATTTGATTCGGATGAAACTGGTCCGACTAGAGCAAAAAAAGTCGGAGTTTCGTCCGAAACCCGACCCCAATGCAAGTCAATGGGGAATAAAAGTCGGCATTGAGCGGATGACATTCATCCTGTAGAATGTAAGCCCGAAAGGGCAGGGTCCTCTCTCCCCTCTATCAGTCTGTGACTGTTAGTTTGTTTACTGTAAGTGATATCTGTAATTTGTATGTAACCCCTTCTCATGTACAGCACCATGGAACCAATAGTGCTATATAAATAAATATTAATAATAATAATAATAATACACTCAATGCCGACTTTTAGTCCCCACTGACTTGCACTGGGGTCGGGTTTCGGGCGAAACTCCGACTTTTTTTGCCCTAGTCGGACCAGTTTCATCCAACTCAAATTTTGTTTCATTCGGGTTTCACGAAACCCGATCCAACCAAAGTCGCTCAACTCTACTTAATATTTTGCAGTCATCATATTCTATAGCACTGTGTACTTACAATTGCTTATTTTGCCTTTCTACCCAGCTAATTATTCTCTTTTCTCTGCTCTTTGTAGAAACAGGAAGTCTCTTGTCCCCGCATGAGTCATCACCCTCTTCATCTCCTGACCCAGATGCTCCCTCCTTCCCCTGCCAGGGACTTTTTGCAGTGACTCATGACCCGTATAGGGAAAAGAGACTTCCTGTTTCTGCATAGAGCTTAGGCCGGTTTCACATTTGCGTTTCAGGGCACTGCGACGGCCTGCGCACGGTCGCCGCTAAGCCCCGCCCCCTGACGTGCCTCCGCCGGTAGCTCCGCCTCCGGGCGCAAGACGCTGCATGTGTCACGCGTCTCCTATCTTTATCACTGAGGGCGTAGGCCGTGCGCAGTATGTGTTTGGCGGCGCCTGCGTCCTTTTGACAGTGCGCCGAGCGCAACCAAATTGCAACAGGTTGCGTTTGGGGCTGGTCGGCACACCGTCAAAAGGACGCAGGCACCGCCAAAATGCATACTGCGCACGGCCTGCGTCCTCAGTGACAAAGATAGGGGACACATGACGCATGCAGTGTCATGCGCCCGGAGGCGGAGCTACCGGCGGAGGCGCGGCAGGGGGTGGGGCTTAGCGGCGGCCGTGCGCAGGCCGTCGCTGCGCCCTGAAACGCAAATGTGAAACCGGCCTTAGAAGGATTCAGCTAGTCAGTTCTTAATCAGTGATGCCATAGACCTAATGGAAATGAGAATAATTATCTGGGAAGAAAGGCAAAATGAGCAATTGTAAAGTACACAGTGCTATATAATATGATGACTGCAATATATTAAGAGAAGAAACATTTTTATAGGAGTGCTTCCTTAAATCTATGTGTCTGCATTTATGATAAAAAGCAAAATCCATGAAAAATATTGGATTTTTTTTAAAGAAAAAAAACAAACTTTTTTTTAGATATTTTAAATCAAAGATCATTAATACAAAAACTCTAAGCTCTTTATCCATTTTTCTTCGCTATATTGCGGATTTAGCTGAAATTCGGTTACATTCCATGATAATAAGAAGGAAAAATCTGAAGTCTGGGACCATATGTTCAGAGGCACCGCTCACACCACATATACGTTGCACTTTATATCATGTTGAGCTGGAAATAAGGAAAACATGAAAGTGAATAGGCCTTGTAATTCAAATGTCTTTTTCCCCCTCTAACCATATTTTATGTGTTTTTTATTTCCAGGAATCTCTTCTGGGAGCATTTGTGGGGCCGCGTGAGTGAAGCAGTCAGATAAGACCTTTTTATGAGGATATTAGAAATAAAATAGCCTATATAGTCTGCCAAGGAAAACGTAGGACATTGAAGAAGATCTGTAGAAAATAGCCATGGGAATGTTTAGGTTAACTTCATTCTAAAGGATCTAAGGAAGTCTTATTTCCAGAAAGAAAAGTTTGACACTTTAGTTTTGTGTTCCATGGCCAATAAGTAATTTTAGCACAAAAAAATTAAAACAAAATGACGCTAAGTTATGACACACACACAGATTGTCAACCATTTCTCTGGAGTGACATTAATGAATAGTGTCAATTTATTCTATAGAGAATTTGCTCTCACTAGTCCGCAGGGTTCACCTATATGCTGAATATTTTTTCGGTAGCATAAATTTATTTATTATATAAAAACACAATTTATTGGTTTTACTGGTCTGCGGCCACCACTAGGGGGAGCTAGGGAGCTTACTGTTTATAAGACAATACTAAAATACTAAAACAGAGTGCAGGACAACCCATAGCTCCCCCTAGTGGTGTTTGCTGGCAGACATAATTTTATCAGCAAACCCTAAGGGTATGTGCACACGTTGCGGATTGCTGTGCGGAATTTTCCGCGTGGAAACTGCTACTTTTGGCAGAACCCGCAGGTCAAAATCTGCGCGTTTTTTATGCGGATTTATTGCGGATTTCGCCTGCGTTTTTACATCTGCGGATTCCTATAATGGAAGAGGTGTAAAAATGCTGCGGAATCTGCACAAAGAATTGCCATGCTGCGGGAAAAAAACGCTGCGTTTCCGCGCAGATTTTTCCGCAGCATGTGCACAGCGTTTTTTTCCTCCCATGGAATAACACTGTACTGTAAATCACTTGCGGATCCGCAGCAAATCCGCAACGTGTGCACATACCCTTAGTTTATAAAGGAGATTTAAAGCTGAATATTCGAAAAAATGGAGCTCTGACTGTACTGAGACATTAAAAATCCGAATACTGGATCTAAAAGACAAATTTTTAAGCATAAGTACAATGGCACAATAAATGTGTTCCATGCTTTATTGTCTGAAGGACCTAATTCTTCACATAACTCTTCAAGATCACTTGATCTACAAACATACAAGGGCAGGTCTACTGAGGAAGAAGCTAAATGCCATTATATTTGTATAAGCAGTAGGTAGTATATTAATGGGTCGAGAAGCCCTGGATGTCAATAGATCCTGGTTGTATTTACCTATCGGGGGTTCTCCTCTTCCCGTTTTCATTCACATCGAGAAGCAACTCGGAGGAGTCAACAGGCGAGGTTGTGCTGGCATCCAGCAGCAGTTGCTCATGCTGAGCTAGATACTGGGCAGGGTTTTGCTTGGCCAGTCTTGCACAGTGCAGAAGTTCCCGCTGCAGCAGAGGCAGATTGGCCTAGAAAATAGACAAAAAGCTTCAAAATTGGAACTTTGGAGGGTACATTATTTGATTTTCATATGCCCAGAACAGTTTCAATAAGCCTACAATCATTTCACATCCTTGTCTTCAAAACTTTGCATATTCAATGGGTCAGGGAAAGTAAAAATCGAGAACATGAGTATAAGGCCAGCACAGTGGCTTAGTGGTTAGCATTGCAGCACTGGAGTCTTGGGTTCGAATCCCACCAAGGACAACATCTGCAAGGAGTTTGTATGTTCTCCCCGTGTTTGCGTGGGTTTCCTCCGGGTTCTCCGGTTTCCTCCCACACTGCAAAGACATACTGATAGGGAATGTAGATTGTGAGCCCCATCGGGGACAGCGATGATGACGTCTGTAAACAGCTGTGAAATTAATATATAATTAATCATTGTCTCATTTTGAAGATAAGATCATTGAAGGCCACACAGGATCGTACATACTGGACGAGAACTTGTAGAAATACATTCATTCAGCGCGTCTCACGGGCGTCTCTGCACTCACCTGGGATCATGTCACAAGGTATTTTACCTTGCTTGCTATTATTTGGGTAGCGTTACTTCTTTGTGTCTGGTACTTCAGCACATAGTGTTGTACATACAGCTCCTGCTTGGATACTATTATGGACTCCCCGGCACTCCCATTATAAGCCTGCTAGAGAGGCATATATCACTACTGAATGATCGTGACCGGACAGTCCATACTTCAGCCCTAACCATGGGCTCTAGCTCCAGCATTTGGAGCATGTTATAATAACATTGCTCACTTATGTTTAATAGCCATTTACCCAGCAGTTCTTTGCTTGATTGGCTCATATTTCTTTACTTGGCTCATTTTATTCAGGCTTTGAATTTTTATTGTCATTAACTAGGACCACAGTTGATTACCAGATATCCTACATTTGAAATCTAATGCGGCACCTTGAGCATGCCTAGATAATACTGCTCTTGGTAATCAACTGTTCCTTTGTGATTTGGGGCCTGTACTGTGTTCGATCATTTGGGTATATGTTTATTTCATATATATAAACCTATATAGAAATAAGGAGTATAAACGCCCAAACAATTACTAGAGAAAGTCAATTTAATGGTATCAAAATTATTTGCTCTTTATTAATACAGGTGCAAAAAAGTGTATATATTAAAAATACAATCATATGGTCAGATACCAGGGATGACACAAAAAAAGAGGGAATAGGATCGCTGCACATAACTTGTAAATGCAATGGTACAAAACTTGAATTAAAACCCCCAAAGCAATGCACAATTCATCATAATGCAATGTACTCCCACCCTTAACAATCCATTATTGTGACCAAAGTATAGTCCATGTTATGGGGCCTCAGGGATCATGCAAAAGCTTCCATTTAAAGTGCTGTGTGCAGGAAGGTATGGGGGAAAATTGAAAAAATGACCATGCTTACCCATGTGGAAAATGCATATGCAGCGTATCCGATCCCCCAAGCCCCTACGCACGTTTCGCGCTGGGCTTCATCGGGGGGCTAGCACTTTAAATGGAAGATTTTGCATGATCCCTGAGGCCCCTTAACATGGACTATACTTTGGTCACAATAATGGATTGTTAAGGGTGGGAGTACATTGCATTATGATGAATTGTGCATTGCTTTGGGGGTTTTAATTCAAGTTTTGTACCATTGCATTTACAAGTTATGTGCAGCGATCCTATTCCCCCTTTTTTTGTGTCATCCCTGGTATCTGACCATATGATTGTATTTTTAATATATACACTTTTTTGCACCTGTATTAATAAAGAGCAAATAATTTTGATACCATTAAATTGACTTTCTCTAGTAATTGTTTGGGCTCCTTATACTCCTTATTTCTATATAGGTTTATAACATTGTTTCTATGGAGTTGTCCTTCCATTATGTCCTTTTGAACATCCTTTTTTCAGTTAGGGAAAAGTATCATGTTCATTGTTATGTTGGATTTTGTTAACTATGTTTATTTCATGTAGGATTAGAACTGTGGCTATTACAGCACCTAGCATGAGAACCGCTGCTACCTATACCCTGTTTTTGTGCGGTTGTCAGCCCTGAGACGAGTTTTCTGTCTGGCATTATATTTGTCATCACTGTGCCATTATCTTTGTTAGTTGCTATACTTCTTCTACCTCACCATGAGCACTTTTGTATGTCTATGTATATATATATTTGTGATAAAATTTGATATCATTGTATTAAATCCTCTCCAAATTGTGGTGATTTCTCCCACCCACTAGTCATTCTTTATCTATCCATGCTATTAGTAGCCTTATTAGCTGTCTAAGCATAAAATGGAGTTCTTTTCGGTTTATACATTCATTCTGCGTATTTTATAGCGAGTTTGGAAAAAAAAAATTTTCTTTTGCTACATGGTTTCATCTCCTACATTGATTCTGCGTAATTTATAGCAAATCTGGAAAAAGCTTTTTTTTTTTTTTTGTTAGATGGTTTCATCTCCTACCCCCACAATACTTCTTACCTATGGCAGCTAAGAGATCATCTTTTGCCTTTGAGTTTTTGCCATTTGGCAAGAAAACTAAAATTGTTTAAGATACCACCACGTAAAAAAATAGTCTACTCTAAGGAGGTCCAAACACTCAAAATTATTTTCATACCTTTGGACTGATGCACTTAAAGAGTTGTCGACTCCCTTGGCAACCCTTTAAAATAAGTAGTCACCCCCTTGTGTATTTAAAAAACATATACTATAGCAGATTATTTTGGTCTGGATCTTAACTAACAACGTTAGGGAAGTAGCATAAAAAACAATAGACTCACCTCCCGCACTGGCGTTGTTCCACCAATGTCAGGGCCGGGTCTTCTGGGGATTAGGTGACATTGTTATGCCATGTGAGCTCTGCAGCCAATCACCAGCCACCATTGGGTCGCTGCGCTCTCACTTCTGTTTGTCCGACGTTCTTCCTAAGGAAGTAAGAGCACAGCAGGCCATTATTGGCTGCTGGTTGGATGCAGGGCTCGCGTGGTATAACAATGCTATGCAAACTCCGGAAGACCAAGTGCCGACTTTGCTTGAATGGTGCAAGTATGGGAGGTGAGTCATTTTTTTTATACCACTTCATTTAAAAAGCGGCTGTTCAGGAAGTAGACAACCTCTTTAAGATAGTTGTCACTTAAAATCCAGACAAAAATAAAATGATAATTACGGTAGACCTTGCAACTTAGTATGATAATTTACGACGATTTGTTGCTGGAGATAGTCATATCGTAAAGCTATGAAAATAGGCATCATTTTATGCAGTCTCACAGACCAAATTCCTGAATGATAATTAGGGAAAATTACTAGCCATGTTGCGTGCAGATGAGTTTTGGGAAAGCCAGCAGGCTCTGAGCCAGGACCAACCTCAATGCATTGTCTACAGAGTGTTTACACCCAAAATCCAGAAGCAACTATAGAATAGATCATATAATAACACAATCTAAACAACATGAAAAACCCTAAAGATATAAACTGCTGAGAGTCTGCCTACTATGGTAATAAGAATTCACCCGAGGGGTCACCATGCCGGGACACCAGAGGCAGCATTAGGGGCTATTAATTGCCACATTATGCTGATATAATCTAAGCACGAAATCAAAAATTCAGAGGTAATATGATAAAAAGAACAGGTCCACACTAGATGGAACTAGTCACAACTTCTAAAATTCCTTAGTCGCAAATAAAACATTTGAGGATTGAACATTGTTTGCAGGAGCCATGGACAAATATCTTTAGATGTTCATTGTTCATAAAACCTATGGGTCTAAAGGAGAATGTTTCTCCATGTGTAGAGTGCCAAGTCAGTGTAAGGAGACTTACAGGCCATGCAATATGCAAATATCCTATTAAGAGAAGAAAAGGAATAGAACCTTTTGGCGGTAACAATCCTTTTCCTTTTTGAAAAGGATATTTGCATATTTAAATTCCCAAAGAAGCATTTTATTGCCAACAAGTCCCCTTATCACGACTTGGCACTCTTCACAAGGTGACCCCTTAGACTCCCTGTCAGAGGCCTCTCTTTTACTCAAATCGAACCTCCTGCTTTGCACTGATGAGGGATAAATACCCAGAAACATGTGTCTGTAAATGGAGTGTCTGGTTTCACTTTTTGTCCTAAGTCATATGGCAAGGCATATTAGAGAGTCAGTATTGAGTTTTCAAATTGCTACTCCCAATTGTTGGCACAAGAGTTCTAGTTCCCTCCCTGTCTGAAAACTGTAGGTATGGTTAGCACATGAATTCAATGTGGATGTAATTTCTCAACATGTTGGATGTCCATTGTTACTCTGATAGAGAACTGGTTTTCAATTATGTAATAAGTGAAGGGTTGTCCATTTAAAAACAATAAATTCTTAACATGATTTTATAGAACTGAATTATTTTTATTTCGAAAGGTGCCCTAAGTTTTGGATCAATATGGTCCCGACTGCTATATGCCTGTCCCTGAGCTTGACACAGGAGTAACCTGAATAGCATGTCGTCAGTATTGTGTGTGAAGGTTGCTGGCTGAGGTTTCAATAGCTAAACCAGTCCCCTTCTGTCGATGCATTGGTTGTGATGGAGAAGAAGGGCTGGTTAGCTAGTGAAATGTACCCGTCAACCAGTCCACTTTACACATAGCTTACTCTGGAAACTCTCTGCTGTTTTTAGCGCAAGTTGGACAGGTAGCTGCCAGGACCCAGGATTTCTACTGATATATTTAGAGGCACCTTTGTAAATTGAAAATATATAACTCTTCTAAAATAATATTAGAAACTCAACTAAAGTGATTTTTAGTGGAAAAGCTTTTCTGGATTAAAAAAAAACATTTAACACTTAAGTACTCATTGGAAAAAGGGGTCTGTTCACGCGCACCTTCTAGCCACAAGGGTTCCCCCCAACCTATCTGACATGTATCACCTATCTAGTAGATTGAAATGTTAAATGTGATGCTGGAATACAATAATAATAATAATTATAATATTGTGGTGGTTTTAGCCACGTGCGAAGCTGAGGGGATGGCTGGCCATGTGGACAGGGTACGGCCAACAAGATATTTCACCGCGATCAATCTCTGTAAATATACAGTAAGGCTACTTTTACACTTTTTACATTATTGCGGCCCGTTTGAGGATCGCCGTGTTTTTTTTCCCCCAATACTATGTAAATAGTATTGGAAAAAAAAAACGGCGGTCAGCAAAATAGGAAGTCACGGTGCGCCACAAAAACAAACTTCCGTTTTTGCGGCCCCATTGACTTTCAATGGGGGCCCGTGTCCGTACGCCGTGAAAAAGATTGAGCAAGCACGATCTTTTTTCACGGCCGCAAATAAGGCCCTCACGACCGTACGGCACACGGCGCATCGTGGAATTTTTGCGGGCCGATTTTGCGGCCACACAGAAATGCACTGGGGACGCAAAATCGGCAAGCAAAAACACGGCAAGTGTAAAACCAGCCCAAGGGTAGCAAACTGAATCTTTTCCCAGTTGATGGAAACCCTACCTGCAGGTCAGGTTTGAACCATCCTAAATATCACACATTTTGGAAGATTGATGGCCATAGACAATGTCCAGCTGTCCAGCAAGCATCTCTGGCACATAAAGTGCAATTCAAATGGAAAAACCACTAACACAGCAAACCACGTACGAGATCAAAATTCACATAAAATAAACAACTCATTCCAAAAAATCCCATTCCCTCTTGATGTCTTAGAAACATCAGATCGTCACAGATTTACAGCTAATGAAATCCCAAAATGCTGCCTCTGACAAATACAAAAGTAACGATGACACGGTTAAAATAGCTTTTTGTTTTTTTTTCCCTTTTTTTTTTTATTCAGCAATTCTACAAACATGTTCTTTCGATTCCGGAAAAAAAAAATGGTAATACAAAGCAATTTTGTTTGTTCTAGTTCTGGTGCCAGATTAGGTAATTAGAATGGTGTCTAATATCCTTCCAGTAAATGTTTCTCCATAAACGCAGAATGGAATCGCGGGTCTGCGGGTTGCATTAGCTTAATGAAAACAAGATTTTAATGCATATTGTTACAGCTGCGTTTGAATGCACTTATTAAGGCCCCGTGTTCCCACAACCATATGGTTTTTGTCATTAATGTCTCCTTTGAGGAAAAGCACTAAAATTAGAAAAAAAAAGTTGCATCTTTGATTTCAGTGATCCAAAGTAAATGATATGGCGACCATATGGCGCTCAGCTCTGATAGAAGTATAAGGAAGTGTCCTTGGAATCTTGCTTTTTTTTTTTTTAATTTTTGTGGCAGCCAATTTGACCCTGAATAGAAACATATTTTTATTTTTCACAAAGCAAAGAAATCAGCGGTATTCACAGAGGAAATGATGTTAACATGATGAAATTCGTAAGGAAAGCATCCTTTTATGTAGCAAGCATACCCAGCACTTCTATAAACAGCTTTGCTTATTAGTTTAAGCACTCTGCTTCAAGGGATGCGGGCTGAGCTCTATACGCTGCTTTAACCGCCACCTACCAGTCCATAAGCGACCCTGCATATTCATTGACAACTGAAATGAATTAGACCCAGGTTTATCTGCCTTTGGCACTCAATGTTAACAAGGTGATTATGTTAATTGGCTGAATGGACTACTCTTGGAAGATGGCCAACAATTAACGTTCTTGCCAACATCTGAACTGAATTGACAGAGCTAAGAATAGTAAGCCTATCAGATGCGTTGATGGTTGCCCATAAGTGGCGTCATGCACAGCAGATAGTTGTCTGCTAAATATTGGTTCAGATGATACATCATTTGGGCACCAGTTGTCTCTTCCGACTTCTCCATATGCTCTGTCTAGCGTTCCTGTGTTCTCTATGAGAAAGCTGCTGCCAGAGTTCTCAGGCAGCGGCTTATCTCATCAAGAAAAAAAATTATCGGTAGTCCAAAACTGAACACGTCAGATTCTTAGCTCCCCGAACATTATCCATCAGGATAGAGTCAAGAGGCCCCCATACACATTAGACTGTTGGCCAATCCTGCCGATATTGGTCTTATCAGTTGCCTGCTAGAATTCTCTTCTAGTCTGACCAGTAGAGGGAACATGTGGTTACTGGATGGTGTTTAGCAGAACCTGCTTGACTCTGTTATAGGCTCTGTGGACTTCTCAAAGGACATGATCCACTATATTATCATGATCTTTTTTAATAAATTTGCAAAAATTGCTACATTTCTGTTTTTTTTTTTCAGTCAAGATGGGGTGCAGAGTGTACATTAATGAGAAAAATATGAACTTTTTTGAATTTACCAAATGGCTGCAATGAAACAAAGAGTGAAAAATTTAAAGGGGTCTGAATACTTTCCGCACCCACTGTATATGATCCACTATATTGATTTTATCTTTAGTGTTAAAATTGTAAAAAATTAAAGTCTAACTCCATTCAATCGACGCAGGACTGCTATTTGCCTTAATATTTCACAACTAGACATGAGCAAATCGATTGAAAGAAAATCTAATTCACCTCCAGTTGTTCAAAAAATTCAAATTTGCCCAAATTTGCAATTTTTTTTCCTGATTTGATGCAAAATTGCTGGGTTATAAAGGGCTGAGAAGCGATTAAAAAAAATCTAATAATCATCTCTCCTTGGACCTCCTCTGCTGTTGGTCCTCTAATCAGCTTTTCTATGTCCTGTCTTTTTTGTTCTATATTCATTATGGGGCTATGGTCACTTCCAGACACATCTTCCATTCACTAGGCCCCACATGACCGCATGGACACTGCAATGACGTGATGCCGTGTGGCTTAGTAAACAGAGGTCTCCCAATGACAGGCGATAGAAGAAAGAACAAAAAAGATAGAAGAGCCGTTTGAAGGAACTCAGCAGTGAGACGTGTACAGGGAGGGACGAGGATAGGTGAGTATAATTTTTTAATGCTTTCCTTGCAGCTTCAATCTTCATTGAATTTATTGGATGCAAATCAAATTTACCCCTTTAACTGAGTGAATAAAATATTGGAGCTTTTCTCAGCTGTATTCACATTCCAATATCACACTCCCAGGAGACTAAGAAAGGAGGATCTGCTTGCCAAAGTCCTGATACGTAAACAAGTTATCCGCTACTCGGACAATCCCTTCTCAAGTCTCATGTTTCTCCCTTGTAAAATAATAACACTTATACTCACCTTTGGAGCCATGCCAGAGATGTTCGACACTGGCTCTCCCGAGAAAATGACAGAGCAGCAGCTCTAACTTCCTCCGGATGTATGCAATTTGTCCAAAGGCGGAGAAATGGAAGCCAGCACTTATAGGACTCAAGGATTGTGTGACATAACAATGTTAAGCAATCATTGGGAGAGCCAGTGTGGACACCGCTGAAATAGCTTCAGCACCGGAGGTGAGTATAAGTGTTATTATTCTATAAGGGGGGGGACATTAGGATTGAGAAGGGGCTGTCTGACTAATGGACAACCGATTTAAGAGACATTACACGATTAAGATATTTTTTCTAATCTTACTAAAGCTCCCTGTATCTTATTTTATGGATCCTTATAAGCATGTCATTGTACCATATACTGCAGTCATTCTATGCATAGAAGTCCAGTGGGAAGCCCTAATCAGTAATTGGCAGCTTTCCCTGGAAAAGGTTCAGCCTTAAAGGGAATCTGTCACCCCCCCAGGAAGTATATTGCCTATCAATATGGGCATACAGGTAATAGAAATATTAAACTAGTCTTACCTGTATACCTTCTGTCTTTATGTTAATGATTTCTTCCAGACTCCAGGCATGTGGTGCCTGGAAGAAATCTCTGCCTCCTCTCCTAATTACAATACTATCCCCCTTCCATGCATGTCAGTTATAGAATCCCATGCCTGTGTCCTGCACTCCCTCCACAATGTGTACCTTTTCCTCCCTTCAATGGACGCTGCACTCAGAGATCTTCTGCGCAGGCAAGTCACTGTGAACTCCGGCGTGTGTGCTGATAAGGTGCTCTCCCCGCTTCCTCCCGGCACAGTCAGCTCTAGGAACCATGTGTACATAGTCATGACTATGCAGGAAGGAAGTGGTTAAATCATCTTATCAGCATGCACACTGGAGGTCACTGGAGCCGAAGTCGCCGGCGCCTGCGCAGAAGATCCCTCAGTGCAGTGCCAATGGAAGGGAGGATAAGGTATGTATTTCTGAGGGCATGCAAGGCGCAGATGCGGGACTCCAGAGCCATAACTGGTGTGCATGGGAGGAGCATAATATTGTAATGAGGAGAGGAGGCAGGGATTTCTTCCAGGCACCGCACGCTCCAGAGCCTGGAAGAAATCATTAGCATAAAGACTGACTATAACATTTCTCCACAACAAGACCATAAATATGAGGTATACAGGTAGGACTAGCGTAACATTTCTATCACCTGTATGCCCATATTAATAGGTCATATACGTCATGGGGAAGTGACAGATTCCCTTTAAGAAGAAAACTGTACATTTAATACACATAACGTTAATAAATAAGTGTCTGATATTTCCTACAAATAATAACTGACCTATAGCATCATATAAACATCAAATATTCCATCCTATCCCATTTGACCTGAGATGCGAAACCCACGGGCTTATCTGTTTTACCCTAAACACTGATGAAAAGTACATTGCGCTTCTTGAACTTGAACTGGTAAATTGTCCGTCATGAGAAATGCTTTGGTTTTCTAACATGCCATTATATATTTCTAGAGCAGGAAGCGTACCATTAGTGACAAGATCACACCATGTTCATTTTAAAGTACTCATCGACGTGTCTTTCCTGACACTTTGTGAGCGAACATCTCTATCATTTTCTGCAATTACTCAGCCTTGGCAGAGCCCGGTTCTGTGTGAGGTTTGTAAGTGCGAGTTAAGGACATAATGTGCTATACATATGTATTGATGCTAGTTTGCGGCCTGATGATCTACACGTGGTGTCTAACAACACAGCTATGTTAAAGAGATTGAGTTTCCTCCGCAGGTCATGACTTATAAAAATGACGATGACAAGCTTTCTACATAGCCACTGAATGATGTGATAATTACTAGCGACGGAGGTTGCTTATTAGGATAGGACGATATAGTGAAAATCACACAAAAACTCTGCAACCTATAGTAGAACTGAAATGCGTTAGTTAGTATATCTCTAGCAGCGTTGGGCAAATTATAAGGAATGCACCAAAATGGGTGGAGCTGGAGTGGGATGGGGAATCAGTGGGAGCAGGACACCAAACCTCGTCTAAATCATGACGAGCTATGGCATTCCCTACACCAGAACTCTCATTCCAGTCCATAACTGGAGTAAGATTTCTGGCATAGCTCATAAAGGCTCAAGCCACTTGTCAGACACTTCAAATTCATGAAAAGGTGTGGACCTCTTCATAAATCAGTATCGTCTGACTCCAGCACGACCCTCATTAAGGCCTGAGTGAACAATGTCGGTCTTGTTGAATCAGGCCCGTAGGCTTTATACCTTGGGGGTAATACCAAAGTAGATCTCTCTCCAAGTATTGCAACATTTTAGTTTTCGCAGAAACCGCATCAGTCTTGATCTCCACCTATCAAATCTGAAGATTCTTTAATAAATTTTAAAGAGTAATCGCTGTTTTAATTTGTATTGCATAATATAATATTTCTTATCAGAGAAATCTGCTTCTTTCTTCTCCTGGATTGGTCTTAAAACTCTCAAATCACAGGTAAAACGTGTATTCAGTAAAGACAAATTTTCCCATTACTGAGAAAGATGACAGTTGGTCCTCATAAGATTCTATGTAGATGGGAGGGGAATGAGCTTGAGTCAGACACAGGAATTCTAATGGAAATTCTCCTGGAGTGGCAGTTATGGAGCTCCATAGAACTTTATAAGCACCAACTGTCTTCCCCTATCTCAGTAATGGGAAAATCTGTACTCACTGAAGTCAGATTTTATCCATGAATTGAGAATTTTGAGATTAAATGATTAGTCCAGGAGGAGAAAGAAGTAGATTTCTCAGATAAGATATATTACAAAGTTGTATATTTCTATGTGCACTATTAAATTATGAAATTAAAATTGAAATGTGGGTTACTCTTTAATGTTTCCAAAACTATATATAATCCATTCTGCAGTTTCTGAATTTACTAATCAGTGATATTTCTAGTATTAAAGGGAATCTGTCACCCCATTTTTGGCCTATGAGCTGCGGCCACAGCCATCAGGGGCTTATCTACAGCATTCTGCAATGCTGTAGATAAGCCCCCGATGTAACCTGAAAGAGAAGAAAAACAAGTTATATTATACTCATCGGGGGCGGGTGAGGTGGTTGTCGCGGTCCGGTCCGGCGCCTCCCATCTTCTAGCGATGACGTCCTCCTCCTTACTACTGCCTCGGCTCCTACGCAGGCGTACTATATCTGCCCTGTTGAGGGCAGAGTAAAGTACTGAAGTGCGCAGGTGCCGGGAAAGGTCAGAGAGGTCCGGCGCCTGCACACTGCAGTACTTTACTCTGCCCTCAATGGGGCAGATATAGTACACCTGCGCAAGAGCTGTGGGAGAAGTACGGAGGAGGACGCCAACTCTAGAAGTTGGGAGGCGCCGGACCGTGACACCTATCGGACCGGACCCCTGGGTGAGTATAATATAACTCGTTTTTCTTATCTTTCAGGTTACATCGGGGGCTTATCTACAGCATTACAGAATGCTGTAGATAGGCCCCTGATGGCTGTGGCCGCATCACATAGGGCAAAAATGGGGTGACAGATTCCTTTTAATGCGTTTAGCAACAGCAAATTTACATTACACATTTTGGGAGAGTTATTTTGAAAAAATAAAAGCTAGAAAATCTAAAATCATCATAAAATACTAAACACTGAATATTACCTTTATGTCATACATCAGACAGGATTCAGAGAACTAAACCATCCTAGATTATACACTCATGGTACTTTCATGCCCCATAACTAGAAATAACACAAAGAGGAGAGAGCTATAGGGCAAAGAGTCACCTAGGTAAGTGTGTCCATCACAGCTCGGTCCTTACATCTCTGATTTATTTTCCATTTTCTCTCTTAAAAAGCAAAACAGTAAAACACACATTTGTGACCTAGCAACAATAAGGTTTGAAATCATTTCCAGATCGATGAACTGTGCAATACCTTTAAAAATGGGATGACAAAGGGTCGCAGTGGAAAGTTAGTCGCTTCTTGCAGTTTGGAATGAAATTCTTCAATTGTCAGCGTAGAATTCTGTTGGGAAAAAAAGAAAATATATATATATATTGTATACAGTATATATACATCTCAGCTTATTGTCTACTGGTAGGAAAAGGATCTCATCAGCAAATTATTACAACGGTAAGCATTCATTAATCTTCTAGTACCTTGATTTAGACCAATAATAAAACTACATGTACAAAAGGAGTTTTCCAGGCTTATGATATGGTTGACCTATCCTTATCCTTGGCATAGGTCATCAATATCAGATCACTGGGGGTCCGACATCTAGCATTCTTCTTCCTGTCTGTGATTCCCCGGCCCCTCCGCCTGCATCCGGTCTGTGAATGACAGGTCTCAGCTGAGATTTCATGTAGAGGAGGCAGGTCATTCACAGACTGGAGGCAGCGGAGGGGAATCACAGACAGGGTAGGAGGAGTCCCAGTGCACAGTCCGGCCCCTGTGCACCAAAATCTAATTAGCAGAAAACCTCAAAAGGGATTAAGGAAGAACCACAAAGCGGATTTATTCAACAAAGGGATCAATAAAATAAGTATTAGAGAACTATTACAGCCATGTCTTCACTTTACATTACAAAATTGTGCAGACAGGTTCTCTTTAAGTCTTTAAAGGGAATCTGTCACCTATTTTTCGTATATAAGATGCTGCCACTGCCATCAGGGGCTTACCTACAGCATTCTGTAATGCTGTAGGTAAGCCCCAATGTAACCTGAAAGAGAAGAAAAACGAGTTATATTATACTCACCCAGGGGCGGTCCGAGTCCGGTCTGGGTCTGATGGGTGTCACGGTCCGGTCCGACGCCTCCCAGCGATGACGTCCTCTTCTTTGCTTTCCATTGCGGCTCCGGCACAGGTGTACTGATCTGCCCTGTTGAGGGCAGAGCAGAGTACTGCAATGCGCAGGCGCCGGGAACGGTCAGAGAGGTCCGACGCCTGCGCATTGCAGTACTCTGCTCTGCCCTCGACAGGGCAGATCAGTACACCTGTGCCGGAGCCGCGATGGAAAGCAAAGAAGAGGATGTCATCGCTAGATGGGAGGTTCCGGACCGGACCGCAACACCCATCGGACCCGAACCGGACCCAGACCGCCCCTGGGTGAGTATAATATAACTCGTTTTTCTTCTCTTTCAGGTTACATTGGGGGCTTAACTACAGCATTACAGAATGCTGTAGATAAGCTGATGGTGGTGGCCGCATCTTATATACGAAAATTTAGGTGACAGATTCACTTTAAAACCCCTGTAAACTATAATATATCCGAGCCACTGCAAACATGTAACATACACTGAATTGAGGAGGGACTAGGTCTTTTTAAAGACAATATATTAATGGTTGGAAGCCCGACTTATGAGACAAGTGCTATTCCCAAAAACTGGACTCTGCAGAGCCCTCTCTGAATCTAACAGTGGTCAAGTATGTGCACCTTTAATCTGTTCATTGTGTATCATATGTGGCAGTCCCATAGACAATGAATGAAGCGGAGGTTCCCATGCTCGACCTCAGTCTCCATTCAGATGGGATTCTACAGAGCCAATTTCTTTGGATCCTTAGGTAGTCTGACCCCCAGCGATCAGTCCGTTCCCCCTTATCCAATGAAAAGGGATTCCCTTACATTCTTGGGACAACCCCTATAAAGACATTTTCCTAAGGGTATATGCCATCATAGTCTGATCAGTAGGAGTAAAATGGTCCCACAGAATGAAGAAGCCACAGAGGTGAACTGCAGTATTGGGTACAACTGCAGGAATGAGACAACAATCCTGTGCAAACATTAAAGCACACTTACGTTTTAATCCTCTTAATTAAATGCAATCATCATATTATATACCACTGTGTAATTACAATTGCCCATTTTGCCTTTCTACCCAGTTAACTCTTCTCTTTTCTCTGCACTATGTAGAAACAGGATGTCTCTTCTCCCTGCAAGAGTCATCCCCCTCTTCAATTCCTGACCTAACTGCTCCCTCCTCCCCCTGCCAGTGACTTTTGCAGTGATGACTCATACAGGGAAAAGAGACCTCCTGTTTCTACAAAGAGCTTAGAAGGACTCAGGGTCAGTTTTTAGTCACATGATGTGATAGACCTAACGGAAAAGAGAAGAATTAGCTGGGAAAAAAGTCAAAATGAGCAATTGTAAGTGCACAGTGCTATATAATATGATTATTGCAGTATAATAAGAGGATAACAATTTTGATGGGAGGAGGAGGGCTTCTTTAACCCCTTCCTGACATGAGACGTACTATCCCGTCCATGGGACCCGGGCCCCTATGCCCATGGACGGGATAGTACGTCTACCGCGATCAGCGGCGCCCACGTGGTGTCACAGCTGACACCCGGCACAATGTGTCAGGGGCGGTCACGGACCGCCCCCGACACGTTAACCCCTTGCACACCGCGATCATACATGATCGCGGTGTACCAGGGGTTAAAGGGAAGCATCGGCAGGGAGGGGGCTCCCTCCGTGCTTCCCTGAGCCCCCCACGGCAGCGCAATGTGCAGCGCTGCTGCCGGGGGCTACTTCCTGCAGGCCCCCGAAGGCCCCCGTCGCCATCTTGGATTCGGGGGCATGCAGGAAGCTGGCTTCCTCAGTGCCTGTAAAGCGCAGGCATGAGGAAGCCTTCTGCAGTGCCTGTGACAGATTGCTGATCTGTCACAGTGATCTGTGATGTGACACATCAGCGATCTGTCACAGGACAGTGATGTCCCACCTGGGACTATTTAATAAAGTAAAAAAAAAAATAAAATAAAGTGTTAAAATAAATTAAAAAAAATCGCCAAATAAATTAGAAAAAAAAAAAAATATTCAACTTATTACTTAAGTACAAACTTATTGCCCTCACCCACAAAGCCCTCCATAGCTCAGCACCACCCTACATCTCCTCCCTCGTTTCAGTATACCACCCTACCCGCGCCCTCCGTTCTGCTGATGACCTGAGGTTAGCATCCTCAATAGTCAGAACCTCCCACTCCCGTCTCCAAGACTTTACGCCAATTCTTTGGAATGCACTTCCCAGGTCAATACGATTAGTCCCCAATCCCCACAATTTTAAGCGTGTCCTGAAAACGCATTTATTCAGACTGGCCTATCGCCTCAACACATTAACCTAACCTATCCCTGTGTGGCACAGCCAAAAGTTTTACCCTAACCAGATTCCCTGCGTCATGTTCCCACATGCTTTATGCCTCCATTAGCCCTCTGTGTCTGTACTGTTACACACTTATGGCTGGTCCATACAATCATGGCAACTGTTACCACCCACCTTTCGTGTCTCCCTTTTTCCATCAGACTGTAAGCTTGCGAGCAGGGCCCTCATTCCTCTTGGTATTTTGTTATAATCTACTGTATGTGATTATTGTTATGCTGTAATGTCTATTGTCTGTACAAATCCCCTCTGAAATGTAAAGTGCTGCGGAATATGTCGGCGCTATAGAAATAAAATTTATTATTATTATTATTATTATTCCCCCAAATAAATCCATTTTTTAGAAATAAAAAAAAAAAACCCAATAAAAGTACACATATTAGGTATCGCCGCATCCGTAATGACCCGCCCTATAAAACTGTCCCATTAGTTAACCCCTTTAGCGAACCCCTTAAAAAATAAAAATAAAAAACGAAGCAAAAAATAATGATTTATCATCATACCGCCAAACAAAAAGTGTAATAACGCGCGATCAAAAAGACGCATATAAATATCCATGGTACCGCTGAAAACATCATCTTGTCCTGCAAAAAACGAGCCACCACACAGCATCATCCGCAAAAAAATAAAAAAGTTATAGCTCGCAGAATAAAGTGATGCAAAAATAATTATTTTTTATATAAAATAGTTTTCATAGCATAAAACCGACAAAACATAAAAAAAGACCTAAATAAGGTATCTCTGTAAGCGTACTGACCCGAAGAATAAAACCGCTTTATCAATTTTATCACACGCAGAACAGTGTAAACGCACCCCCCCAAAAGAAATTCATGAAACGCTGGTTTTTGTTCATTCTGCGTCCCAAAAATCGGAATAAAAAGCGATCAAAAAATGTCGCGTGCCAGAAAATGGTACCAATAAAAACGGCAACTCGTCCCGCAAAAAATAAGACCTCACATGACTCAGTGGGTCAAAATACGGAAAAATTAGAGCTCTCAATATGTGGTGATGCAAAAACTATTTTTACAATAAAAAGCGTCTTTTAGCGTCTGACAGCCGCCAAACATAAAAACTGCCATAAATAGTAAATCAAACCCCCCGTTATCACCCCCTTAGTTAGGGAAAAATAATAAAATAAAAAAAATGTATTTATTTCCATTTTTCCATTAGGGTTAGGGTTAGGGCTAGGGTTAGGGCTGAGATTAGTGTTAGGGGTGTGTTGGGGTTCGGGTTGGAGTTAGAATTGGGGGTTTCCACTGTTTGGGCACATCAGGGGCTCTCCAAATGCAACATTGCGTCTGATCTCAATTCCAGCCAATTCTGAGTTGAAAAAGTCAAATGGTGCTCCTTCCCTTCCAAGCTCTGCCATGCGCCCAAACAGTGTTTTACCCCCACATGTAGGGTATCAGCCTACTCAGGTCAAATTGCAAAACAATTTTTGGGGTCCAATTTCTCCTGTTACCCTTAGGAAAATAAAAAATTGGGGGCAAAAATATCATTTATGTGGAAAAAAATGATTTTTTTATTTTCACGCCCGAGCGTTATAAACTTCTGTGAAGCACTTGGGGGTTCAAAGTGCTCACCACACATCTAGATAAGTTCCGTGGGGGGCCTAGTGTCGAAAATGGGGTCACTTGTGGGGAGTTTCAATAGTTTAGGTACATCAGGGGCTCTCCAAACGCACATGACACCCGCAGACCATTCCATCAAAGTCTGCATTCTAAAATGTCACTGCTTCCCTTCGGAGCCCCGACGTGTGTCCATACAGTAGTTTTCTCCCACATATGGGGTGTCAGCGTACTCATGACAAATTGGACAACAACGTTTGGGGTCCAATTTCTCCTGTTACCCTTGGGAAAATAAAAAAATTGGGGACTAATTGATCATGTTTGTGGAAAAAATATGATTTGTTTATTTTCATGCACGGGCATTATAAACTTCTGTGAAGCCCTTGGGGGTTCAAAGTGCTCACCACACATCTAGATAAGTTCCTTAGGGGGTCTCGTTTCCAAAATGGGGTCATTTGTGGGGGTTTCCACTGTTTAGGTACATTAGGGGCTCTCCAAAGGCAACATGACACCCGCAGACCATTCCATCAAAGTCTGCATTCCAAAACGTCACTACTTCCCTTCCGAGCCCCGACGTGTGCCCATACAGTAGTTTTCTCCCACATATGGGGTATCAGCATACTCAGGACAAATTGGACAACAACGTTTGGGGTCCAATTTCTCCTGGTACCCTTGGGAAAATAAAAAAATGGTGACTAAAAGATCATGTTTGTGGAAAAAATACGAATTTTTTATTTTCACGCCCGGGCGTTATAAACTTCTGTGAAGCACTGGGGGGTTCAAAGTGCTCACCACCATCTAGATAAGTTCCTTGGGGGGTCTAGTTTACAAAATGGTGTCATTTGTGGGGGGTTTCCACTGTTTAGGTACATCAGGGGTTTTCCAATCGCGACATGGTGTCCGATCTCAATTCCAGCCAAAAACGTCAAATGGCGCTGCTTCCCTTCCGAGCTCTGCCATGCGCCCAAATAGTGGTTTACCCCCACATGTGGGGTATCAGCGTACTCAGGACAAATTGCACAATGACTTTTAGGGTCCTGTTACCCTTGGAAAAATAAGAATTGAGGGTGAAAAGATCATTTTCGTGAAAAAAATATGATTTTTTAATTGTACGGCTTTATGTTATAAACTTCTGTGAAGCCCTTGGGGGTTCAAAGTTCTCACCACACATCTAGATAAGTTCCTTAGGGGGTCTAGTTTCCAAAATGGTGTCATTTGTGGGGGGTTTCCACTGTTTAGGTACATCAGGGACTCTCCAAACGTGACATGGCGTCCGATCTGAATTCCAGCCAATTTTGCATTGAAAAAGTCAAACGACGCTCCTTCCATTCTGAGCTCTGCCATGCGCCGAAACAGTCGTTCCCCACCACATATCAGGTATCAGCGTACTCAGGACAAATTGCACAATAACTTTTGCAGTCCAATTTCTCCTGTTACCCTTGGTTAAATAAAAAAAATTGAACCTGAAGTATTTTTTTTGTGAAAAAAAGTTAGATGTTCATTTTTTTTTAAATATTCAAAAAAATTCCTGTGACGCACCTAAACGGTTAATAAACTTCTTGAATGTGGTTTTGAGCACCTTAAGGGGTGCAGTTTTTAGAATGGTGTCACTTTTGGGTATTTTCTATCATATAGACCCCTCAAAGTGACCTCAAATGTGATGTGGTCCTAAAAATAAAATGGTGTAGTAAAAATGAGAAATCGCTGGTCAACTTTTAACCCTTATAACTTCCTAACAAAAAAAAATTTTGGTTCCAAAATTGTGCTGATGTAAAGTAAACATGTGGGAAATGTTAGTTATCAAGTTTTTTGTGTGCTGTATCTCTGTGATTTAAGGGCATAAAAATTCAAGGTTGGAAAATTGCGAAATTTTCAAAATTTTCGCCAAATTTCCATTTTCCTCGAATAAACGCAAGTTATTTGAATGAAATGTTACCACTAACATGAAGTACAATATGTCACAAGAAAACAGTGTCAGAATCACCGGGATCCATGGAAGCGTTCCAGAGTTATGACCTCATAAAGGTACAGTGGTCAGAATTGTAAAAATTGGCCCGGTCATGAACGTGCAAAACACCCTTGGGGGTGAAGGGGTTAAAGGGGCCTTTATTCTGCAAACCGGCAAAAGTTCTAGGACTTAGACCTCCACTAACCAAACATTGATATTCTTTAAAAGTCAAGATAAGTATTTATGGCTTTACTACGAAAAACAAAGCCTTTAACATATGATTCCAATATGACGGCATCTGTTTTATGTAGATGTACAACTATATATAGAAACACTCCTAGAAAAAAGCAAAAACTGAAGAGCAATTTCATGGAAAACAAGGGTTCTCTCTATGTAAAGAGGTTCTTCAGAAAAAAATAAACAATGCTGCTGATATAAAAAGGCTTATCTATTGTCACACTAACTGGTATATTGTGTTACAAGCCGGTACGGTATAACTGATCTCGTAGGCCATGACTGCATGGGTTTCGCTTATTTATCCAGACGAGGGGTATGTCTATAGAGACCTATATATGCGGAACGCATAAAAACAACAAGCAATCCTTCCTTCCCTCCTGTTCATAAGATCAAAGGAGTGAATTTTAAAAAGAGGATATTAGGAAATATGTCACGTTCTTGATTATTTGCATTGGACGCCCCCGGAGGACCCTTCTTTGATGATTATTCCAGTTTATTGTGATGAGTCTCTGTACCCCCACAAATATGAAATCAGTTTATAAATCTGAGAAAATAAAACTTTTGAGCCCATTTCTAATGAAGATTTTGATTAGAAATATTCCCATGTTATAAATGAACTCATAGATGAACCTTGGGAATAAAAAATTAATTTGCAGCTTGATTTATTAACATTTTTTTCCCAAATTTTGCTCATACGAAGGACGGACCTCAAAACAACGTCAATGCTCTCTTAGGAGAAGCCAATGATAAATCAAAGCTCGAGAAGAAGTTGAGTAATTATAATTTTATTATCACTTATCGATGACTCTTATTTTTTTCTGTGTAAATTAACTATGTGATCTGAGGATGATAGCACATAAATCTCTCAGAACATCACTTCAATATTCCAAAATAATCTACTGATATGACTTGGATGCAACACAAGACTGCCACTCGTTACCATTATCAGCCAGCATGTAAATGAATTAAAAAATGAATACGGGTGGATTTTTTTCCCCATCACCCTTGAATTATTATTCTCATTCATTTTTCTTTCTACATTTTTTATTTATTTTTTTTTAAAGAAAGGTAGGAGATTATCTTCTGTATTGTAACTCTGTGAGTTTCCTGCTGTGAGAGGGGAGGAGGGAGGAATCATATTAGAGTCTGTATGAGACTCATGCTGTGAGAGGGATGGGGGAGCATCAGGAAGGAGACACAGCGCTCGAGCTCCACACCAGGATGACACTGGCCGCTCAGCTGACATGGAAAAAGAAAATGTGCATCTACAAAGGTAGCAAAGGGAATGAAAGCAAGTGAAAATAATAAGGGAGAGTATAATATAGGGTTGCAATCTAATGCACATAGACACCTAAACCTAGTAGAGTACTCCATTCTTCTAACTTCTTTTGGCGGGGGGAAGAAGTTAATTTTCAGAGTAAATTTCACTTGCAAAGCCGTTATTTTTTTCGAATTTACTGTTTTAAGAGTAATTAAAATTTTATTGTTTTTACAAATTTTGGTCAGTATGAAAAGTTGTAAAACTTTGCAAAACTACTTACATTCCATTTTTTTTTTACAAGAAAAGTGAATCAATAAAATGACTTGCAAAGTTTCAAAACTTTCCGTACTAGACAAAATTATAAAAAAAAATAAATAAAGTATTTAGTTACTCTTTAAACATTGCTAAAGAAAAATCAGTGTGTCATTTACATCTCACAAATCTGATCCACCTAATGGCTCGTCTTACCACTAATCCAAGAACAAGGGTGCGCACTCTTTCTCCAATTTCTGGTGAGATGTCGTTGCCAAACTGCTGTAAAGTGGTGAGGAACCTCTTTAGTTTACTGAGCTGCCGTGCGCCACACGCGGGAGGCAACTGTTGATTTGCCAACGAGGATGAGGAAGAGGATGAAGGTCCATTACTAAAGCCATTGGGAGGGGACGGTGCTCCATTCAGTGCTGTTGGCGAATGACTTGTGCCATTTGTTACTGATGGGGAGAAAAAAAAGAATCGTTGTCATTGCGATATAAGAATTGCATCCTTAAAACCTCACATATGAATATGTACTGTATGTCGGCAAGGAGCTTAGGAAGATGGGGGTGCTGGGGAAAGATCAAAAAGAACCACTCAAAGAAAAAAAATTGGGCATTGCCTCCACCCTCTTGGTAACAGGAGTGCATTTCCAGAAATATTTGACCACTTCCAAGGAAGTGAGACCAGTCAAATGTAAGAGGGTGAACCGTGATTATACCAGGAGAGCACTACGACCCTGTGGTGTTTGCCTGCTGCAGCTAAGAGCAGGTGCTACAAGTCCCCAGGAAACTGTGTGTGCTGAGGGGTGGGGCCTAGTGTCTGCTGTCTAGAGCTGTAAGGAAAGCTTCAGTAAGAGGAGAGACTGTCATGAGAAACACTGTGTGTGTGGAGCAGCTTGTGAGAAGAAAAAAGATTGGACCCTGTAAGTGACTGTTCACTGCCTGCTTTGTGTGGAGTGTTAACCCCTTCATCTTGGGAGCCTGAGACCTTGCTGTGGAACAAAGACTGAGCGTTCTTGAGAGCTGTGTGACTGTGGAGCTCTGTTGTGGTGTGCTGAGAAGCAATATTGGACAGATATTTCATACATAACCAGGCGAATTGCTTCTAGGAGAATTCTGAAGGACTACAGGAGGAGAGATGGCATCTTGAGGCTACAGAACTATAAGTCCCCGACGTTTGGGCTCGGTATCCACCGACAACATGAGGAGCCTTGTGTTGCTGCAACTGACTGGAGCCGAAGATTTGGAATTGGCTACAGCCGATGCAATCTATATGCCTGAGAGGAGACTCACCTAAGATTAAAGGTACCATAGTCATAGATACCCGGGTATCCCTAGTTAAAGCGCTTAAGAACCTTGCATTATATTATTATGTATTGTTATTGTAGGATTGTGTAGGCCCCTTTACATTTAGCGATGCACCAGCAATCCCGACAACGATACGACCCGGTCAGGATTGCTGGTGCATCGCTAAATGGTCGCTAGTGAGCTGCCAAACAGGCAGATCTCACAGCGATGCAGCAGCGATACAGCGGTCGTTACTTACCTTTCAGACGCGGCGAACCTGACGTCCTCCCGTCCGCGTCCACGCATCGCTCGTCGGCGCCAGCAGGAAGCCCAGCAGGAAGCGCCCGACGAGAAATGGAGCTGCGCGATCTCGCACGATCAAGAACAGACAGCGGGGGAGCCAGTCGGAGGTAAGTATCACACATAGCAATATCGCTAGCAATATCGCTAGCAATATCGCTGCTGCGTCACCAAATCGATGATGCTTTATATTGCTAGCGATATCGCTATGTGTAAAACCCCCTTTATACTCAGTGTACCATCCCAGGGAGTCCCTTGATATCGCTTCATTCGATTACACCTGTTCTCTGAGTACCTGATTGACCTTTCTGATAGGTAAATTTATTTCAAAAAACACTTTTTCAGGGATCCTTGGATTGGCATAGTGATTTCAGCCCTGGCTGATTGAGTGTACTGTATTAGGGTATTTCAATCTGTTTCCTTCACATAATACGTTCTACTTTATCTGCTATTTGAGTAAAGACAATTCTGGGATTTCTTCCTCAGTCTCGATTTGTGACCCACTGGATCTTATTCGGACTTCTGGTCATTACACAAAGCTATCCAAGGCCTCCATGTTCTGTCTCTATGACACATCAGACCTTGCCTTTGTTTAATTTTACCCAAAACAATCACCTCTATAACTCCTCCAGAGACTAGGAACGGCAGAGATTTATGTTTCCCAATACATGTACTATATACACGTGGACTCTACTTCCATTCTGTACTTTCTCTCTATGTGTACATTCAATATGACCACGTAAATTTTGTTTTCTATGTAATAACATTGTAATAAACCCAATTTCTCCGCGACTCTGACAATGTTTTGTATTGTATTTTTCCCTAGAAGAATAGTAAAATGACTTCTTTTACCACGTGCCACCTTTCCAATTTACAAACATTGATTGGCCACTTCAGTGGCATTAAAGCAGCAGGAAATTCACTTTTAAATGTCCCATTCAGATGCCATTTTAAAGCGTTTATTTCCAAAGAGCAAACCATTTACACCATTTATCCTGAATGCATCAATCATGTTTATGTGTTTATGTGGAGAACTTACCCCAGCCCTATCATTTTACTAATCATGTCATTAATATGGTGTCTACAGATCAGGGTATCAGAAATGGTTCTAAGCTTGGGCCGTGGAGACAGAGTTTTATTATTATTTGTTTTATTTTTTATTATTTATTATTGCCAAATAAATAAGTCACATTCGTGTCTTAAAGGGAAACTGACAAGAGATTCAAGCTGCCCAATCTGAGGGTAGCAAGAATCAGATGTTGGCTCTAATAATGCAGAGAAAACATACTTTGAAAGACACCCGAGGATAGTAAATCTTGAATGACTTGTCCAAGAAGAGGCTTCTCCTTGTCCTGCTCCCATGTGAATGACAGTTCTCTCTCTATGTGTGACTATAGGGAAAGACCTGTCAGTCAAAGTGCAAGTAGCAGAGAGAAGCTTTTGGACTAGTCACCTGAGACTTTCCTAGCTTCAAAGGCGTACTGTGCATGTCCAGAGGTTCATAAGGTGGCTTCCGATCATGCGCAGTGATCGCCTCTGAAGCCGGGAAGCCAACACCTAGCTTCAGAGATGCAGTGAAGCTGCCAGAATGCGCAACGCACATGCCCTGGATTTGCATGAGCGGCAACGACGCCCCACAGGGGCATGAAAACATGGAAGGAGGGATGATTAGTCTGTGGCAACTAACGCCCCATCGGCTAGTCAATGTCATCATTAGTATAGCAAACGGGCACATCATAAATACTTTTTTTTATACCTCGTTTTCACTCAATAATGTTATACAGGGCTGGTTAGGCAGGGAATTTGCTCATACATAGGTGAATGCTGCTGGGTTGGAGGGCATGGAGGAGGAGGTTTTGGAGGAGTTTTTCTTTTTTTCTTGAACTGTTTTTTGAAGCTGTTTTGAAGAGTTTTGGAAAAGTTTTTATTCTTTCCTGAAGAGTTCTTGTAGCCTTTTGATTGGATAATGCTTAGTTTGGAGAGGTTTCCTTCAGGATGTGCTTCAAAGAAGTGACATGCGCCTTCTTTTCTTCAATGAAGAGTTTTTCAAAACCCCAAAAAGCTTCTAAAACTCCTTTTACGAAGAGTCAAGTGGATGTTCATAGAAATTAATTGGTAGAGTTTACCAAGAGTTTTTGAAGGAATTTTTAAGAGGATTTTCCACTACAAAAACTCCTAAAAATTCAGTATGAACATACCCTAAGGCTATGTGCACAAACAGTCTTTTGAAGCAGAAACTGAGCAGAAACTCTTCAAGACCTTCTCAAAAACTTCTGTTCTGTTCCTGCTCCCAAAATTCAACACAAAAAGGACTCTGTGTGCCCATAGTCTAAAGGTTCAAACACATGTTGCAGCCTTAAAACACATGGTATCCCTACAACTCCTCACTACATGCCACCACATGGAGACTCCATACGTCACTGTATTACAGATGTATGGTTCCCTACAAGCAAAGACTCAGACCTTGGGTATTGTATATGGCTCTGTACAGCTTAGACATTGTATGTGTTATGGAAATTTGGGTGGCTAAATCTATCCCTGTGTGTGCTGCGGCTGCTCCCAATTAAAACAGAGACTTTTTGAGCGCTCAAAGGAATGAAAACACTATACACAGATAATAGCAGCAAACATTCCACCAGAACTCTGGAGGTTTATTGCACATACATGGTTTTATAATTATGTATAGAAAGGAGTGGTTAGTAAAGTAACATAAGGCTGAACTTCTATCTTATTGGCTGGTTTGAGTATATGAACGTATATGGAAGTGTCTAACAAAAGGGTGATTTAGCAACACATGATTTACTGTAGCCATTTTCCTGCCATTCAGCAAAGATGGAGACATCAGTTTGAACATCTGGTGCCAGTTCCTGTTTTCCATGTTTAAAGACACATCACAAGATAGTCTGGTTTGAGCTAGATTGCTCACAAGGTCACTGGGCCATTCTGAGCAATTGATTATAGAGTTCATGTTAGCAGTGATTATATATATATATATATATACACTCACTGGCCACTTTATTAGGTACACCATGCTAGTAAGGGGTTGGACCCCCTTTTGCCTTCAGAACTGCCTCAATTCTTCGTGGCAGAGATTCAACAAGGTGCTGGAAGCATTCCTCAGAGATTTTGGACCATATTGACATGATGGCATCACACAGTTGGCGCAGATTTGTCGGCTGCACATCCCTGATGCGAATCTCCCGTTCCACCACATCCCAAAGATGCTCTATTGGATTGAGATCTGGTGACTGAGGAGGCCATTTGAGTACAGTAAACTCATTGTCATGTTCAAGAAACCAATCTGAGATGATTCGAGCTTTATGACATGGCGCATTATCCTGCTGAAAGTAGCCATCAGATGTTGGGTACATTGTGGTCATAAAGGGATGGACATGGTCAGCAACAATACTCAGGTAGGCTGTGGCGTTGCAACGATGCTCAATTGGTACCAAGGGGCCCAAAGAGTGCCCAGAAAAAATTCCCCACACCATGACACCACCACCACCAGCCTGAACCGTTGATACAAGGCAGGATGGATCCATGCTTTCATGTTGTTTACGCCAAATTCTGACCCTACCATCCGAATGTCGCAGCAGAAATCGAGACTCATCAGACCAGGCAACGTTTTTCCAATCTTCTACTGTCCAATTTCGATGAGCTTGTGCAAATTGTAGCCTCAGTTTCCTGTTCTTAGCTGAGAGGAGTGGTACCCAGTGTGGTCTTCTGCTGCTGTAGCCCATCTGCCTCAAAGTTCGACGCACTGTGCGTTCAGAGATGCTCTTCTGCCTACCTTGGTTGTAACGGGTGGCAATTTGAGTCACTGTTGCCTTTCTATCAGCTCGAACCAGTCTGCCCATTCTCCTCTGACCTCTGGCATCAACATGGCATTTCCGGCCACAGAACTGCCGCTCACTGGATTTTTTTTCTTTTTCGGACCATTCTCTGTAAACCCTAGAGATGGTTGTGCGTGAAAATCCCAGTAGATCAGCAGTTTCTGAAATTCTCAGACCAGCCCTTCTGGCACCAACAATCATGCCACGTTCAAAGGCACTCAAATCACCTTTCTTCCCCATACTGATGCTCGGTTTGAACTGCAGGAGATTGTCTTGACCATGTCTACATGCCTAAATGCACTGAGTTGCCGCCATGTGATTGGCTGATTAGAAATTAAGTCTTAACACACAGTTGGACAGGTGTACCTAATAAAGTGGCCAGTGAGTGTATATATCAGTATATAGCAATGTGCATGGAAGTGAGATCTACATGAAATACATATATATTTCCATCACATATGGAGCCATATTGTGATAAAGTGCGTGAAGTCAAGGTCCACAGGAAGGTTGCCCTCATGAAGAACAGATCTCCACAAAATTCAACTCTTTGAACAAGGATGGAATATGTGTTTTAATATCAGTCAGACTCCAAGGGTTAAAATATTCCCCAAAAAAACGAATTCCTTACATGTTGTGGGCGTAAATGAGCTTGTTCTTGGGGCTCCCTGTGTGGTCGGGGGAGGTGGCATTGTCGGAGGCGTCAGCCTGGATTGTGTCTTCACATCCACAGGTGAGTCCGGCATTGTGGAGCGCTTCTCAGTACGATCTGCAAAAAATAATTGTGAAATGCAATATAAATGGGATATAAACTAATATTTACCCATCTATGCATCTTATCTATAGACATATTCACAATGCATCTCCTGACTACTACGCCACACAGCCAGACCTCATTAAACCACGAGCCATAATCTTTAGAGGATTGTTATTTTTCCGATGTGCACAGATGTGTCTTTGGCAGAAGGGGCATAAGAAACAAAAGCAGCTGAAGTGATATAATGCAAGTATGGAAGAGGAAGGAAGTAAATGAAAAGGAGAAATGGTAATGAATCCCCCTATGACAGCTCCGACAAACCAAAACCTGATGCTCTGTTCTACAGGTGAGCTGTTGGCAGCGCCCGCCATCCTTCCCGACTTCCCCTGGAAGCAGCACCTGCTGCCCGCGCTCGCCTGCTTTTGTTTTCATCCATCAGTATAATGCTGCCGGTCTCCTGGCCCTATCTCCGACCCTATTTTTCTCTTGTTTTATTCCAAGGCAACAATAGATAAATACCATATGTCACATAGTAAAAAGCTTTTTCTTTGTTGACACAGCAGTGGATTGTTTATACTTGTTCATTAGGGGGGAAAATGCACAAATAGTCCGGTTTATGCCACAGCGTAAAGAGAAAAGATTACAGGTGTATTCCAATTACTGTAAATATTGCAAGCTGGAGTAATTCACAGTCTGCGGTTCCTACGTGTCTAGATTGGTGACAACGTGAGATCTACACATGTTATTAGAGATAAGAGACTTCTACTCTAATATGGTGGATTAGGCATGACAACCGAGCAGCTCTCCGAGCAAGACAGGAATTTAGGTATGTAAAATGCAATAATCAAGCGTGAAAGCTCAAACGTGGAGTGCTATACCAATGTGCGCACGGATGGCTAAAGAAAGAAACAGAGGGTAGGACAGCTCTCCTAATAAAGAGGACATGGCAGCTCTCCTGACTAGAGATGTGCGAACCAGAACTGAAAAATTAGGGGTTCGTACCTGACAATTAGTGTCTGGTGTTAAATGCCAAACATGGACTTCTCCCGGTAGTCCGTTGCAAAGTTCAGAGTTCCGGGGGAAGAGAGAGAGAGGGAAAGGAAACAGAAGAGAGAGAAAAGAGGGAGAAGAGATAGGAGATAGAAGTGGTAGAGAAGAGAAAGAGACAAGAGATAGTAGAGAGATAGAAGAGAGGAAAAAAAAGAGAGAAAGAGATTTTTTTCCAGCTCAGAATTTTAGGTCCCCATTGTTTTCAATGGGGTTCAAGTTCTGGGTCAAAGTCTGGGTCATGTACCAGAACCTGAACTTTAACCACTCATCTCTACTTCTGACTAGGGATGCGTGAACTCATGGAAGTTCAGGTTCTGGTACCTGACCTGAACTTTTTTCAACAGTTCGGTTCGGGTACCAGAACTTGAGCCAGAACCCAACCCCATTGACATGAATGGAGACCCGAACTTTTGAGCTGGAAAATATTCTCATTCTCTCTCCTTTCTGGACTCCTCCCAGGACTCCGAACATTGCAACGGACTTCTGGGAGTAGACCGGGTTCGCTCATCTCTACTCTTGAAGTCTGTTTTAGGAAATACTCACTGGAAAATAACTCTTGAGCATCTTTTCATACAATTTGCATTGTGTGGTTCTGCTGCATTGTGCGGTTCCTCCAGGAAATGTACGGCGTTACCATTACTCTTGTCAATAGAATGTGTCTCAATACATTCTGACACTGGCTGCACTAATTGAGCATTATGTTGGCATCACCCTTTCTGACAGTGAGAAAGTTAATGCTTAGTCATAAACGTATTCACACAATGACCGGAGGAATAACAGAGGAAGCATTACGTATGAGGAATACAAGTATTTATTAAAACAAACATGTCAGAAAACGCAAATCTCCCCTTACACAAAAATGTAAGAATTTCTATTCACATGTTCTACGGTACTTTATTCGTATTGCTATACTTAGATTGTGACTATGACCCTTGTCAACATGTACAATACATAGGGGTTTTTCCTATACAACCCACAAACTACAGGATACATATTTTCCCTGTTATACATCATCCTTTACTCTCAGTAATAGACTTCTTTTTAAAGGACTTGTCTCATCTTCTGTTTTCAAGAGAGCACCGCTCCCCAGCCTCCTGGCTTCCTGCTTGCCCGGGGTGTGGTGTGTGTGGCGCCCCCGAGGCTTCAGTCGCCACAGAGGTACTGCACCTTCTCCTAAGGTGTAGTGCCCCACATACAGGTAAGGTGGGAACTCCTGACCACACTCCACACCTGCATTCCACACACAGGATAGTTCAGTGGGGCCACCTAACAGCTTCAGGCTGGGGGTTAGCAGAGCACCCCTCGTGGAACCCTGCTTCGTAACACGAGATGTGCTGGGAGGCGGGTGGAGTGACATGATACAAAAGAGAGGGAAGGTGTAGGATTTCAGGTCAGTCAGACGAGGGTCTGAGAGAGAGAGAGCAGGCTGACAGCAGGTCAGCCTGAGAGGAGCTCAAGGCGGAGGAAGGCAGTCAGTCAGGAGAGGCTGAGGACTGGTCTTAGTGGAACGAGCTCCCTAGGGAAGGAAGAGAAGGAGAAAGAGACGTAGACTGGAGACTACAGATTCCATAAGAGAGATAGAACAGATCGGAACGAAGGAGAATAGAAGGACAGTGGGAAGCTGGTTGAAGAAAGATAGAGAACCCTTCCAGTCCAGAGCGCAAAGGCCGGGGCCCTGTCCCCGAGGTTGATTGGATCTTTATGTCCGGCAACAGACACCGGAGGAGTAGTGAGCCACTAACGCCTTGCTCCCCTCATAGACTTGGGACACAACAGCAACTGAATAGAGAGCCGGGACGCAGAGAGGAGTCCACGAAGCAGGCTACAGCTGTCTGTCATACAAGTAAAGACTAGGAACACCTAGAGAGAGGCATTCCAGGGTAACTAAGTACTGGAGTGCTTCGCACCTAAAGGCGCGTTGGAGGAGTCGTTCAGTAAGGTACACGTTGGCGGAGAGTGGAAGGGAGAATCCTGTCCTGCCTGGAGGTTGGCTGGAGCCCTGACCTGGAGAACAAAGTACGGAGGCAGGCAGTTGTGTGAACTGCAAACAGTGAGTAAAGCTTTGGAACCGCATACTCTGGTGTCCTCCAGTTATTCCCACACCACTACACCTGGGTACCAGTATCCATACCATTCTGCACCTCTCCTCAACCATTGCACCTTCACTGCCCTGGGACTACAGCTCTACCTGTGGGGAGCTATACCATCTCTGCTGCACCACACCATCAGTCCCAGCGGATTTGTATGAAGCGTTGGCTTACCATCTCCCTTGCCAAACACCACGGGTGGCGTCACGAACTATTCATATAAACTTTAACACCATTAACCTCACCGCCATTGTTATTGGGCGCCCAGGGCCACGGACCGGGTCACAGCTGCCGTGAAACTTTCCCCCCTGATGCCGGCCCGGTACCGAGTACCCCGCTGCCCTGGGCGAGCGAGGGTGACCCATGTGCACCTGATGAGTTCGGGTCACCAGCAAAGCTCGGCCGTTGACCTGACTTGTGTGATCTCCATCGCTGCTAGTAGAAGCAGCTTTGTCTTTGCCTCATCTAAGGAGAGTGCGTCTCCTTACCTAGGAGACTGGCCACCTCTGATAGACTTCAAAGGTAGCTGGTAACCGACGCAATGAGCAGTAAACTATAGAATCAAAATCTGTCAGTAGGATCAACACTCCTGTCTCATCTATATGGACATGTGGGTCATAGGAGCTGAATAACATGAAACCTTCATAATTACAATCCGATGTCTTATTCCAGAGAAATCCATGTTTTTCTTAATATGTAAATGAGCTGACAATATCTATGGGCTGGACATAGATCTCCCAGAGAATCTGCCTCCTGAGCTTATCTTAAATGAAACGGGCTGTTACAAGTGTGATATAATGGCTGCTCTCTCCTCTCCTAATCACACTGCAGAGCTGTGTGTGACTATAACTGACATATCTGTAGGTTCCTCTCAGCTTCAATTCCATCTCACAGGCAGCCAGTGGTGCAATATTGCTACAATACAGCAGAGCTGTGAAAGCTGCAGAAAAATGTGTAAGACAAAAGCTAATTTCTCCTGTTCTGTGTAAGTTACTTGTCTCATACTGGTAACTCTCCATTTTATTAATATTAATATCTGGAGGCAGATTCTCAGGGAGATCAGTGTCCTCCCCATTGCCTAGAACAGCTCATTTACACTTACATTGGTTACTCTGCAATGTCATCTTGAGTCTTCAGACTCCTACACATGCTATATTAACACTGTATACTCTAGTTCCATGAATGTCACCCTAACATTTTTCATTTGCTGGGAGAAGAGAATGGGGCATCAGACTGTGCCGCTCGCCTGTCAGGATGATGTACCAGAGGAGTCCAAGTGGATGTAATAGAAAATAGACTTTATTTCTACGCGTTTCATGGTGATCACACCAATTCCTCAGGACAGTCCTAACATTTTTGGGGTACAAACTGCAGATAACGTTCAGGCAAAACAGTGCAAAGAGAGAAAACCCAACACAACCGTGAAATAAGCGTAAATCTTCGACTATTTGGATCAGCGAGGCAGTAACGACATAAATCCCTTTAGTCACTCAGCATCTAATACTACTAGCATGCTGGCCTGAGAATCATATGAAAGAAAGCTGCACAGATCTTGATCCTACTCTACCTCATTCTTTGTAGGTCAAGTTGGTTCAAATGAATAAACATTTGCATCATCATCTGGAATCATTAGCTGAAGGATCTCAGAAGTGGGCTGAGATTATGGCTGACACCTGTGTACTAGATTTTCCCAGTGAGCTATTAAATTAGAGACAACCCCAACCCTCGACTGCACAAAGGATAAGTGTGCAGCTTGTGATGAAGACAGTGGCACGGGGCCAAAACGAGACTCGGAAACGGCTAATATTCATCCAAACAGGCACAGTCTGCCGACAGACGACAAACGGGACAACTCAGGCTACAGTGCACATAAAGCACTAAGAAAAGGTACTGTGCTAAATATGCCATATGGATGTAGCTATATACAGCAATGCACATCAAATACTCATAGTTTTCCTGTTGTGCATACTGTACATAACATGATGTATATTTTTATCAAAGCACTGGAGAGATTGTCACGGGAAATCAATGAACCCATCTGTTTAGTCGTATGTGAACCCACATGGCTCATTTGGGAAGACACACGCAAAATTTTTCTAATCTGTTCAAGTTACAGGCTGTAGACACATCTGAGCTGGGATGTTTCCTTCACCAATTTATACCATAGTTGTCAACAGTCCAAAATTTTCTGGGATTCCTTGGCCAAAAAGGAGGCAAGGGTTAAGTAGACTCCGGATACAGTGAACAATCCAGGGTGGGCCAGGGGCACTCACAGGAAGGGTGGGTACCTTCCTGGGAGGGTAAGGGCATGGCTGGGGGACGGACTTAAACATCTCAAGAAGTGTTAGCAACTATGACACGCATGTATGCAGTGAACTGATGACATTATTTCTTCCAGTATTATTAGTTGGAATCCAAAGGCATTTCCACTATGGACCATGCCGACGTGTTAGAAGACTTTGGCCATAAGAAGATCACAAAGTCCCCCTTGTTTTGACTCTCAGCAGTCTATTGTGATCTGTAAGGAAACCTACCAGTAAGTGTTGAGTTTCCCTGCAGCACCCCCACAGATAAACTTGTAGAATTACACAATTAAAATTAAATCTATGTAGTAAAGAACAATAAAGGCCTTAAAAAGTAAGAGATTCTCCTTGCAACCGCTGTACCAAAGGATTTTCTATTAACTCCTAATCTACTGCTTAAACTGGACGACCCATTTAAATACATTCATTTTGATACGTATTTTGATACGGGACTTTATTAACATTTTGACATAGAAACTGTTACTAAAATTGAGAGTTGTTATAAGCTATATCCAGCTGTACATTTTCCCTACAGCACTAATGTTCACCTCTAACAGAAGGCTATAATGTACTATACGGTATTCAATACCTAAATGAAGCTGTGCAGACATACAATGGACTGACATGTGCCAAAAAGACACTTCTTTTGGCATTTGGTGGGCTAATCTGGGGTGTATGAATACATTCATGTGTGTTAGACATAGGACCAAAACCACATGAAATAAGACCTAATAGTTGGACGGAAAAGGTCCACCACAGTGGTAGCCGCTAATAGTTAGCAGCTCTCATCTCAGGCTTATAGAGTTAAAGAGAGGAATTAGAGAGCAAATTTCCTGGGAATTTACATACTTAGGCTGCAATAATTTGTACAAAGCTGCAATAGCAACTGTTCACTCTACGATACCATCCAAACAAGTCACTACTCAATGCCTGATGCAAACTACATAGACATATCTTAAAGTGATTTTCCAGCCCTATGGTACAAGTCTGAAGTTACTCTATGTGACGAGAGCGGCGGGCGTGTGACCACAAGTATGCTATTTGCCTATACACGGTCACCTGCCGACTAGACATGCACGGCCTTGTTCAATGCAAGTGTATCAAGCAAGGCCAGACAAGTCTAGTTGGAATGTGGTAGGAAGTATGCAAATACTTGACTTGCAGTCACATGACCGCCCGCTCCCGGCGCTGGCACCGGAGAATAATCGCAGCACGTATTATGCGTACTGTGGGGATTCACAAGTCTGCAGTCACATAGAATAACTGCAGACTTGTAGCCTGAGGTCAGAAAACCCCTTTAAGGTGTAGTAACCCATATAACTAAAGTAGATCCTTTCCCTTCATTTAAAGGGAAGCAATGATCAGAAAACGACCTATTGTTTAAATCAGAATTTTTTTGTTACATGTATGTATATTTTTTTACCTTTTCGTAATAGTTTTTTTTCCTTTAAAATCTTTATTAAAAATAAATAAAATTTGTTATCTTGCAATTTTGATCCAAGCCACTTTTTACGTCTTGTCCTATCAGGAAGAGTTCATATGAGTTTTCATATCATTTTCATCCTCTATATACAGCTGATAAAACAGGATCCACCAATCACAATAGGCGATGACACAACTGAATCTTCTTCCCCTCCCTCCACAATGCCCTTACACACGCTCATTAGACTCTTCAATACAAAAGACATGATCATTGTCTGACCATTGCAGCTAATGTGCATGTGTAATTTCCTGAAAACCATGAGTGGCATACCCCTTGGTGTGTAAGGCCACTGAAAAACTAATATATATATACATATATATATATATATTTAAAACTGTACATATATATATATTGTTTACGGCTACAGTTGATTGATGATGTCTCACTCAGTTCACCTCAGCCAACCTTCTCTTCATCATCGGCATGGGAATAAATTACTCTGAGCATAGACGACAACAGAATGAAGGGTGACAATTAATTAATGCACACCATCTAAATAAATGCAAGTATTTCTCTGTTGCCAAAGAAATAAAGATAGCAGGACATTTGCCAGAGCTAGTTTTCAGATAGCAGCGAGAATTCAGGTCCATCTGGATTCCATTCTGCTAACACTCGCGCTGAACTATTGGAAAAGACTGTCCAGATACCCAGATTTGAAACATGTGGGACCAGTAAAGGGAGGGAGTTGATTTCGGCTTAGGGATTGCTGTACAGGAATAAGGCACAATGTGTATCCTCTAATTCAAGTATTTACAACAAAACATCATTCTGTCATTTGGACGGCGCCCAGCTAATCTGCTTTCTCTTAACGAATTATCCAGTTAGTGGCTGTTGTTTAGAATAAAAGCTGGAACTGCCAATGGAAAAAAAAAAGAAACGATGGCAGGACTATGGTGGCATAATGGCTATTACCTGTCATTACCACTTGTCAAAGCACAATAAATATAGTACTGGCATGACTGGCATTCACTCATTTCCTAATTTTTGTGTTCCGCTCGAGCCAGTCTTGCTTTCAATGAACTGTGGTCGACAGCACGCTGCTTTATGATACAATTAAGTAACACGTTCTAATATGTTTTCAGTCTTTTTTTTTTTTTTTTTTTTTGGATATTCTTAGTTTAGGAAAAAAGAGGAATGGCAATGATTACATTTTACTCCTACAACGGAACTTGGCTGTCAGTCAAGACCTAGCTTAGAATGGAGACTCGATTCTGACCAACCAAGACTTAAACCCAAAGGTCATTGAAAGGAAGCCAAAATAATACCATCTGCTCCTCGTTTTACATTCAGTGCAATCGGTTCATGATGGAGATACGTGGTGATATAATGGGTCAATCTTAATCTCCAAACACACATAGAGCCCTCTGGTGAAGTCGGAGATACGAACGTAAATTCAAGAAACATGTTCAGAGCATGCAGAATGGTAGAACGTTTGTTTCATATTATACGAGAGGGAAAGAAAAAATAATTCAGGGTTCTAAACATTAGAGATGTGAACTAAGAGAGAGAAAAACAGAATGGACGATGTCCAAATGCGACAACTAGAAGACAATCAATCAATGCTGGTGACACATCCCCGCTACAAGCATTTCAGTAAGGGCTTTAGGGTGGCCATATACGTTAACAGGCAGACAGTGTGCCGGTTTCACCTCTTTCATCATTTAAGAAAGATCCTATATAAATATGTAATAGACTTAAAATAGTTCTACAGAACTTTTATATTGATGGCCTATCCTAAAGATAGGTCATCAATATCTGATCAATGGGGGTGCACCCCACCGATCAGCTGTTCCGGAGACAGGATGTATTTACTATAGATGTGTGAGACACTAATAACCCCTAATGTTCCAATGTTTTATCATGATTTAAAATGCCCCTTTAGTTGTTACAGAATTAAAGCAGTTGTACTTTAATATTGAAGGCCTATACTTACGATAGATCATGAATACCAGATCGATGGGGGTGTGACACCCAACAACCCCGCCGATCTACTCTTCCCGGCGTCCTGATGCGATCAGTTGCAGAGCTGCATAGCAAAACTCCATCAATAGAGTAGTGGCTGTGGTCAAGTATCAGCCCCTCATTAGAATCAATAGGGGGTAGATGTGCAGTACTAAGCTGCGGGCACTTTGTAGTTCACAGAGTTGTGCTATGCAGCTCCGCAACTCAATACATCCATTCGCCGTCAGCACTGGGAACAGCAGATCGTTGGGGTACCGGGTGTTGCACTAACACTGATCAGAAATTGATGACCTATTCTATGGATAGGCCATCAATATAAAAGTTCTGGACCATCCCTTTAACTATAATAATATAATTTTGTCATAACATTTTACCATTTAGACTATTCTAACCTCAGCTTAGTTGTTTGCAATTTTTGTTTCATGTGAACATACATAACGGACACTAGTGTGATCTCACCAACAACTAAAGGCCCCCATGCACATAAACAAAAAGTCAGTCAAGCCAACTGATTTCAGTGGGACCGGTTGACCATCTTATATCATGTATGGGGCCTCACAATTCTTTGTCGTGGGGAGAGAAGGATTGGGAATGTTGAATGTCAGTGCCCAGCCTTTTAGACAAAATTGTCGCCATCAGTGTTTGGTGGAAACATACTCCGTTCTCCCAACTGGAAACATGCTTTGTTAGGGAGAGGAAGAATTATCTATTGGCCACTCAAGGGTTTGGATAACAATTATTGAAGACACCTAAAATTGTAGTCAGATCTCCAAAATTATCTTGACTTCAAGTGTGATCGCATAGTAGGCTGTACGGTAGGGCATGGGGCAAATTCTTCGGCAAAATCAGTCTGATTTTCACCCACCAACCATGCATCATTTATAATATTGGTGTGTTTAAAAGAGGCAAATAGGCCTATGCCCCCACTCAGGAACTAGGGCTGGGTGTGACCGCTTCTTCTGCCCCCCACATCCCCAAATAATGATTGCACAACAATGGGTCTACACAAACATTACGTAGATTTGAGACAGAAGAACTAATTCACTTGGGAAATAAGAGTATTTTCTTTATTATTCTTTCCCCAGGAACATGTTGAATGGATATTTCGATTTTCGGACATTGCCCAGTTCATTCCATGTCCTTAGACCATGTAGCTCTGTTTACACATACTTGGAGCACCGATATCATTAGTTGTCTCCTGGGCCAACAGAACGGCCTTTGATCTCACTCGCAATTGACGTGAGCGTTGGGACCCAGGTTAAGAACATGTCTAGGCTTCATCCTGTGTCTTTTACGCATACGTGTTGCCGAGATCAAGCTCCTTATTTGTAATGAAGACCTACTGCAGGAGTCGATGCAGTGTAAGATGTCTTATGAGAGGTTTAATTCATCCCAGCTGCTTACGGTAAAGACTAGCGAAAGAAGGTATCCGCGCCACTATGAATGCGTGCGCTATGCTTTCAGGGCAAAGGTACCATGGATGTTTACATTACCAAACAATGTGGAATATATCAGCATTTCAATGATGACTTTAATGTCAACTCTGAAGGCTTTTTTTTTTTTTCGCCTCAATCACAGATGGAAAAAATATATTGCACGATATCCATTCACAGATGTCAGCCGTGCTAAACGTTTCCATATGGAAGCGGGGACTGGGTTTGCTCTTAAACAAAAAGTAAACATTTTAATATTTATGGTCGAGGGAATGTTCCGACATCTGAAAATAGTTAATAAGTTCCAATGTCTGCGATGTGTTACTCACATATTATTCCTCTGGCGGTAACATAGGCAAATGGCTGCCTTTATGTATGCAATGCTCTGCTCAGTATTGTTCTGTGTCCAGTACTTCCACATAACAAAACCATTTGCGCATCGTGCGACTGTAACCACATATTTATCTGCAAATTTAAAACACGACTGCAGATGACAACTAATTTGTTGCCATAATGAACCAAAATTGCCCAATCAATAAGTTACGAATAATTTTGGTGCATTTTTGACTGTCGTAAAGTCAAAAAATAAACTATATGTTCAGTAGTAATCTGTCTAAAATTTACAGACTGTGCCCATAGCCACAAAACTACACCCACTTTTTTTTAGCACTTTTCATATATTTTGAAAAAATGGTGCGCGTCATTATTTGAAACTTTTTTTTCTTAGCTCAGTCTACCAAAAACTGGTATAAATGGATATATTAATGACAAACATATGCCGGTTTTGATGAGGGCATGGTGGAGTGCGAGGCTTCTAATTCATTAACAGGCACACACCTCTCAATGAATCAGGAAAGGTACAAAGTGGCATGCGTCTCTGTGTGCGCCTTGCTACAATCTTTACTCCAGTTAGTGACTGGAGTAAGGTATGTGGAGTGGCGAACACCACCACTTGTCATAAGTTTGATGAGCAGGGGTTATCATGCTTCATCCCGCAAAACTGACGTGACAGCATCAAAAGTAAAGAAATTGTGCACATCTCCTCGTCGCCCAAAAATGTTTCAACTCTTCAAAGCTTTTTACACCAATTTCTGGCTTTGTAGTCTAGACAGCGTATGCATATACATAGCACACCTCCAAATTCATTATTAGCAAATAAAGAAGACAGACATGGGTATGAGTGCTCAGAATGTTATCGGCTAAACTCACATAAAAGGGTTTTCTGGCTTAGATTACTCATATTTTTATAATCTCGCAACTAATTCTGAATGGTTAATACAGTAAAAACCTCCATGAAGTAATCGAATTATAGGAAGGCTAAAAAAAGTGTCTCAGGAGGACCCAGGATCTTTAAACATGAGATAGGCAGCCTATTGATTATAGTGGTAACCGTGTAATCCCTCATTTCCCCAGAGGTGGTGCTGCAGGTAAATTGAACACTTGCTGAACGATCATTGTTGATTGCAACTGATTACCGAAAAGGTAAATATGAAGATTCAGTTTAAAGATTGTTAAAATCTTATTCAAATCCATCTTCCAAAACTCAAAACTGGATATTTTTTTTAATATTGTATAAATATTGAAGAGCCAAGAAGTTGGGATTCTACATGTACCGTCTAGAGCTCAAGACTTGATCCTGGTGCGATGGTGGACCCTTAATCCTTTGATTCATGTGAAGTCGTGAGTGGAAGAAGTAACGGATCTTGGACGTATTGTGGGACTGGGATGCGTATCCCTGGGACTGACAGAACATGTGAAAGTGGGGATAGTCAAGGTAAAACTGAGGGAAATCCTGGAAGTGCACTGTGCTGTGGAAACAAGAAACAGAAAGTGTTGTTCCCGATACTACAAGTTGCAATATGATGCACTCAGTGTCGGACTGAGGTGCCAAGGGCCCACCAGCAAAAATTGACTTGGGGGGCCCCCCTTTTCACCTGCATACAAATATTACACTACCCTTGATCACAAATTTACCTATAGCTCTATATAATAATAAACCGGACAGTTTGGTTAATGAATGATGAGATGCTTTTTTCTGTACAGAGTGAATTATGCCAAGTTCTGCCCACACATTGGGATTGGGGGCCCATATCTGCAAAGGAGCCCACTGGGGGATTCCCCTGTTACCCTATAGGCCAGTCCGAGCCTGAATGCGCTTGGATGTTCAAGACATGTTGGACAGACATAGACAGAGAATATGAATATATCTGAATGTGTTCACTGCAGTAGCGTAGCTACCAGGGGGGCAGAGAGTGCGGTCACCCAGGGCCCCTTGCTCTGAGGGGGCCCACCCAGAGCTACTGCCACTGGGTTTGCCACCTGAGTTGTAATCAAGGTTACTGGTTAGGGGCCCACTCAGATTTTTCGACCCCCCTCGAGCTGAACCCCTAGCTATGCTTCTGGTTCACTGCATCCAGAAAAAAAAAGAACCTACTGTATATTTATTATAAATCATTAAAAATGTCTCCTTAATTTGCAGGAAAGCAATGTGTTTTCTTAAACGTCATTGGTTTTTACTCACTCTGTGTGTATAAATTAGAAAATTAGACATCACATGCCTCATGCCTATTACTTGACCTCAGTGACAGGTCAATGCAGACAAATGATCGCAAACACACAGTTAATGGGGAATAAATATCCTGCGGAATATATTTTCGGACATAATTGCCCCATCTTTCACTTCCCCTTTTGAATGCTTTGGAATAATTTATGGTTTTGCAGACAATGAGGACAGTGGAGCTGAGCTGGTTACTGCTCTCCTAAAGTGAAGAGGCAGAAATGAAAGCCGGACAGAATTATGGGAACACGGCGATGAGGACACTTGTACATGAAATGCTATTATTCTCAGGTAAAGTAGCTGAAATTAGCGGCTGATATATTTTATATACACTGGTTGATTAATATAGGGTGTTAACAAGGAAAATATTGGACAAAATAAAGAACATTCCCACTATTAGCACAATCATCACCAAAAAAGATGCAAGACCACAGACACAGCCAATAAAGAGTATATTAACTAAGAATTATGCTATCCGTGCAGCAAAATGCATTAAGAAACGTATACAACGTAATATCCATTTTTTCTTTACATATTCATGACAAATTCCGCTTTATGCATATATAATAGATACACCAGAGGCATCTACCAGATGAAAAAAATCCCGCCTGACATATACATATATACTCTAACTTGCAGCTCTGGATCCCAATATCAAATATCAGGGACCCCATGCACCATTATCTAGTGTTTTCTTCTGCATTAAAATTGTCTTTGGACCCCCAAATCCAATCAAGTAACACTGATACCTCTGCACCCCTTAAAGTGGTATTCTCAAGTTCGGAACTTGTCCTCTATCCATAGGATAGGAAATAACTTGCCCATTTCTAGGGGTATGATCGCTGGGAACCAAACCATCTCCGTGTGAATGGAGCAGTGATCGATCAAGCGTTCCGTACCTTCTGAATAGAACTGCATGAGATGGTTGAGCGCTGCGCTTGGATGGTCTTTGGCTCTCCCATAAGAATGAATGAAGCGAGGTGCGCATGATCGATCACCACTCCATTCATTCTTAATAGGACTGCAGGAGATGGCTGAGCCTTGCGCTCATTAAGAATGAATTGAGCGAGGGGCGAATGATCAATCACCGCTCCAGTCACACTGCGTTCTTCAGAGCTCCATTCCGACAATTTTTTTTTTTTGTTAACATGCAATAAAATGGACAAATGTTCATCAGCGTTTTGGTTCCGATTTTCATCAGTGTTTTTGATCTGTATGTTCCGTTTTTACCATCAGTGTTTCATCCATTTTTGGCATATGGAAAAAAATTTTCAAATTTCAATCCATTAAAAAACAGACAGCATTCATATGACACATGGATGCTATATTTCCTTCACTGATGAATTTATTTGAATACATGAGGTTGATCCATGATTTGGGTCAAAAAGAGACATCTCCATTTTTTTAGGTTACTTAGTCTGAAGGAAAACCTAGACATGTGAACAGCTCCATATACTATAATACGTACCAGTTCCATCCATGAAAAACACAGGTAGAATATGTACATACAAAAATGGACATCTCTAATAGACCTTATGGCTGTGTTGTGGATACGTAGTCACCTTTTGTTGAATGTAGTAATGAGATTTATTCAACTCATCCTTTTCTTAGTGCAAAAAAAAGATAAGAGGATGGCACTCAACGTTACCAAAAGTACCAACAGGTGAAGCGCAGGAGCGCGAAACGGCCGTTGTCCCCACTCTCTGCATTGCTCCCGAGCCTATGCATTTTTATCCATGACCATGAAATAAAGACTTCTACTTTTGGTAATGGTGAATGCCATCCTCTTTTCTCTTTTTGCACTATTGAATTTTGCATGTTTCTACAGGATTGAGCACCCGTTCCTTGGGGTATGCGGCGTTCATATTGTGTGTGAAGGGTCTCTTTAGATTTGTTCATGAGACCACGGTGGTGCAGCGGTGCCGAATCTTTTTTCTTTTGTTGGACTTCATCCTTTTGTTATGTGGTGGGGTTTGCACAAAATACAAAGACTCAAACATCCATTGTTTAGATGGTCATAATTAATAAGTTGTTTCTGCCAAACTATCATCCAAGTGCTTGGGAACTGAGTGTATAATGTATGTTTGGATAGTCCATCCAATATATACAAGAGTAAGAACATGACTAGGAATGACGTAGTCTACACCATGGAAATATTAGCCAATGCCCTTCTTATTGTCGCGGCTCTCCCTTTGTTCAGTCCATATAGTGTAAGAATTTATGAGGGTGTATGTGATGTTTCCAAATTGCCAGTCACAAGTTCAGAAGGAAAAACCGTCTAAAGACCCCAAGTGAGCACAGCCGAGCAATGACATGATAGATCTGGAGAGAAAGCCATCTGTATTCTCCTCCGCACAATGTTCTGCTTTCACTGTAATAAATGGGACTTGTCTCATTAGATGTCCAGATGTTAACAGTACTGTTGGCCATCACGAAACATTTCAAGAATCTTGTAAGTGCTGACAATACTAGCTTGAATTACCCACACGGCCTCCCACATCCCTTTTTAGAAACCTTAGTCTGTTATAATGTTTTGTAAAGTGTTGAAGTAGCAGTAAAACATGTCATGTCTCAGACGCTGGCCTTAAGGAGCAGCTCACACTTACTAGTAATGGCTTTGAAGCTTACAATGGTCCTAACTCATTACATGACCTTTTCTTAGACTTGTCACCAAATACATGTCTTTGTCTGAGAAAAGGCTGCAGAGAGCCCGTAATACATACAGATATATGACATTGGGATTAGACATAGGAAACTGTGGTGTCTTATTGGCAATATTCAAGATTTCGTTTTTATTAGGTCATAAAACAAAAAAGCAGTAAAGACACACAACAGATTGCTGCTACTGTTAGTGAAAACCACATCATCAAACACACACAGCTACAAAATGCGATTCACCATTTTATTTTCCTTTACATAATAGAATAAAGTCTCCTTTTTTTGCATTATTTAATATTAAAGGGTTTGTGTCATCCCAAAATGCTATTTCAGCAACTTAAAGATATAAATCGGAGGCATAGGACTTCTAATAACCATACCATTAATATATATATATATATATATATATTTCTGGGGTGTAGTTGCAGATACATTCCCTTTTAATTCATAAGCAAATGAAGGTTCTCAAGTGGAACCTTTGCGTGGGAAATGGTTTGGTGCACCATTAAGCCCTGGAGCTTAAAAGGAACCGCTCACCAGGTTTTTATCGTAGGTGGGTCTTCAAGAAGAACCTGAAGACACACCTATTCCGACAAGCCTACAGCCTGCAATGATCCTCACTCTACTGAACCACTGCACAAACAGCTCTACCCTCTCCTAGTGTATCCTCACCCATCCCTATAGTGTTATGAACGGCGAAACACACTAAATAAAAATAAGTGTGTTCGCCGCTCGGGGTCTACCGTCCGGTGGATGGAAAACCGCAGCTAGGAGATGACAGAGCACTAGGGCGATAGTGTGCACACGGTTTGATTTCACCCAGGTGCCACAAGCAATCTCTATTGAAGATACAGAGCTGCTATAACAAATAATAAATAACGCAATGCTGAGCCTGTTAGCAGCACAGGGACTCAGCGACACACAATTGGTAAAAGGTCACCGGAGTAGCCAAGACCTACCGTTAGTGTGAATAGCATTGCTACTGCCAACGCACAACAAAAGGCTGCTACAGCAGCGCGGCGTAGAGGAAGCCGCAATATAACACAGCAGTAACGCTGGCGCGATGTTAGACGCTAGCAAGTGTTCCTGTGAAGCTATGGCGCGCTGGCGCTAATACTGGCTCTAACTCAATCCCTCACACATTCGTAATATCAAAGGAATGGGGTTTCAAATGAGTCATTCACCAGATCATGCATCCATCAACAAACACACAGCAGCAAGTATGACTATTCTAGCACATGGCGGAACAGCCATGCGCGCCTTTTATAGCAAACGGGACCTTACAGAAGTCTCCAGAACTCTGAGCTGGACCAATGGAATCAGGAGCAGGACCTGAGCACCTGACTCCTGAACTCCAATGGGAGATCATCCTACGAGCATGCTCAGAGGATGGAATGAAGGACTTAGCCTCCGGAGAGAGTTGCTGCAAAGCAATCCCCTCTGCAATCTCTTCTGCAGTGGACAGAGAGCAGGAGACTGCAGAATGTGAGGGTCTAGATTCCTGCATAGTAAGGGCAGAAATCTGACTCCTGACATTACCCCCCCTCCTAGGGCCCCCCCCTGAACCCTCTGATCCACCAGCCTGTGCCCGACAGTGGCACAGGCCTCAGACTCGTCCAAAGGCAAGCCTGATGTCCTGGTAGGTGAAACAGAAAACCGGGACACACGGAAGGTATCAGCGGAGGCCAGGTCGCCAGGTTTCAGGAGGGACACCCATGAGTTAATAGGAGCGGGAGTTTCAGGAGAACGCCGCCGTGTGTCGACAGCCGTTGCCACACTCCGTCTGGGAAGGCTATCCCGAGCACATAAGGTGCGTGCCCGAATAAGCTTTTTAACGTCCCAAGCCCTGTGCGGCCACCAATACGATCCAGCCTTTTTTATAAAAAGATATATATGGAATCTTTCCCTGGTTTTATCTGTTATTTTATTGTTTGTGTATAATTGTGTCTTAATGTGTTTTTTGTGTTTATTTTATTTTCAGTATTATACATATGGCCTCTATTAATTATCCGTGTATAAAGAGTGGGCACATCCCACAACGATAAGAATGTCCGGAATATCCAAGTTCTTCTCATTCAACTTTCACTTTCACTGAAAGAATTCACTTATAATCATTAATGTGATTTTTTCATGCATATATACTTCTTAATGTCCTTTACATTTACACTGCTTTATATGTGATTATGTATTAGGTGTCTTTAGCGATACTGTATTTTTATGTATTATACATATCTTATTATGTCTGGATTGATGGATCACTGTCACTGTATATGCACATTGCACTTTAAAGTATATGCCTTTATATGTATATACTTATATATTTTTATATCTGTTTACTTCTTAACGGTTACTTGGTTAGCCCAGATATCTGCCCATTCTGAGATTGTGCAAGCATTATGTTTGCCCTTATTTTCTGCCCATACATAAGATGGAGTATGTGGAGTTGAGCCTGTGATTACAAGTTGTAGTGGGTGCGCGCGTCTCTTGCCATCCCATTGACGTCACGTCACATCCGGCTTCTTGTTATGACGGGGGCAGGCCATTGACGTCATCGGGGATTTCCCCAGGCCCCGCTCCGTCTGTGAATGCTGGGGGATGATGCGCGTTTCCGGAATGGGGGGGCGGAGGCTGCGCGCTGCTTGTCCACTTCACCTGTGCTCACATGCGATCTGGTCTATATATGACCAGATGGACACTTTTATACACGGCCCCCCGAAGAAACCAATGCGAAACGCGCGTTGGGGCTGCGGTACCATGTGTTCCTGGGCTGAGGCACTATGGGGGAGAGCAAATTGTACAATCATGATGTTTGTAATACCTGTCTGGGGTTGTGCTGAAAGGGTAATTGGAATACAGGAGGTTCTCCAACACTGATAGTACTTATTCAGCAATTGCAATTAGCACCTAAAGTTTTTCTTTGTATTTATTACAATTAGCAGCTTATTTGCTCCCCCACCTCGCATTATAATACCTGGACACATGGTATTCTGTGTGTTTACCTTCTGTCCTTATTGTTAAGACCCTCTGTCGCATTCTAATGAGTATATTATTAATACTGAATTGTTGTTCTATTTAATAAACTTGTATATGTCCTTCATACGAGATAATTTGTGGACATTTACTCTGTGTATCAGGTGTTCCTTTATGTTTATTGTACTTGTCTATATTTCCCTTTTCACATGTAAAGCACCATGGAATAAATGGCGTTATATAAATGTATAATAATAATACCAATAATAATAAAGTACGGCCAGCACCTGTACACCCTATGTGACGGCATTCTAGAGTATTGTATGTATGTCCCCAATGCACTCTCCATAAAGCAAAAAACAGCTTTTATTATACTCAACTACAGGGTGGTCCAGTCCAAGGGCATTGTTGTTCTTGATCTGGTGCCTCCAATCATTTTGTTTTGTGTGGATGACACGTTCTATGTCATCTACACAGTGTCATCACCATCACGCTCTTGCGCAGGCACACTTATAAGCCTTGCCGAGGGTAGAGCAAAACACTATAATGGGCATTGTGCCGGAAAGGCCAAAGAGTGCTGGCGCATGCTAACTACAATACTTTACCCTGACCTCGGCAGGGCAGAGAAGTACGCCTGAGCAGGAGCGCGATGCTGAGCCCAAAGACACTGTGTGGATGATGTAGAACGTGACATACAGATGAATCAAGAAGAGAGGAGGAGTCGGATCGGGATTAGTGACGCCCATCGGACTAGACCACCCAGTAGATGAGTAGGATACTGTACATTCTTAATTTTATGGACAGCACATTGGTGACATGTAGGCAGTATTCTAGAATGCCGTCAGAAAGGGCATACAGGTGCTGTCCCTACTTTATATGGGAAAAACCAACCTGGTGACAAGTTCCTTTTAAGTAGAGGCCAGATCTCGCATTGAGCGCTCCTTAAACTCAAACCAGTGTATAGATGGGCAAGCACTGATCTGTCTATGCTGTCTGAAGTTGCTCTCTACTCTTCCAAATACAGAGATCAGTGGCTGCAGACTGGCAGGAGTTGGAGATCAGAGCATCAGGCGCAGCCATCGCTCATTACACTTGGAAGTGAAGTGAATAGCGTTAGAGAGCAGCTGAAGATGAAGGCGTGCTTACATTGACGCTATGAGAGTACAGCCATGAGAAAGCAAATGCTGTCAATCAGTCTGTACTAGATATGCAAATCCTACGGAGTCATGGTGCACCGAGACATTACCCACACTAAGGTTGCACCAAAGTATCTTTATTTGCATATGGGTTAAAAATACATGTATCTACAACTACTAAATGTATATTACTGGTATGATTTGTTATAAGGGCTAAGTCAGCTATATACATGATGACTTTTATAGGAGCTAAGTTCCCTATATAAGTGTTTAAAGGGGTTTTCCGGTCCAAACCGATAAGTCTGGAGTCACTGTATTCCTCACTGCTTATTTTTGGAATTTTCCTAGTTCCCACACCGGTCTCTTCTTCTCAGTGCAATGATTCTGTGATTGTTACATCCAATGAGTGGTTCTAGGAGATCACATAGAGTTTGGCACAAATTATTGAACTTTATGACTTTCAGACTTTTCAGAAGGTGCTGATTGAGGCAAATTTTATTCCAACTGTTTTCTCAGACAGGCATTAGATACCATAGTCTTCAGTCTCTTTCATACGAGCCCCTAATCAGCTTGACAAATGTAAACGATGCTGGCAATCACCCGACACAAGTGAGAAAAATGTCCAGGTGGATTAAGTTTTTTTGTGAATAAAATCATCATTATTTTTATTGTCCTGTGAAACAAGTTGATGTGACTGTCAATACCATGTACTGTATGTGGGTACGTGCGATTGTTCTGTCCCCATAATTACTTATCGGCCTGTGAAAACGAATGACTTGAATATGGTCAACATGGGCTCGTTAATGGCCAGAGATCGGCGGCGGGTGTAAACAGGGTCCTCTGTCTATTTAAGAGGTAATTAAACTAATTAGTGTAAATAGACCGCAAAAGGGTTCGTTACAATTGTCGAAAATGAAACCTGTTTTGTTGCCGAAAGCAACCAATCACAGGGCAGGTTTTATTTTTACAAAGCATTACGGTAAATAAACACCGTGCTGTGATTGGTCGCCAGAACATTTCTTACACATCTTTCATAAATCTATTGTAAAAGGCCGACAACATATGTTTCTCTACATTACCTCAGTTGGATGCAGATACCAGAGGGTCCCTGTATAACAACAGTATATGAGCCCCTCTAGAACAACCAAACATCCACCAATAATTGTGGTCTATGAAATTGTTCTAATGTCAGATAGTGACGTCTGATTTGGGGATCTTGAACCCTCGTATCTACTCGTTTTGCCATGAGGTGGGAGAGGGCACTCTACAACAGATAAAAGCTCCCTGAAGTGCCCGTTTGCGTACATTTCTATATCCTATCAATACTAATAGTTGTCATTCATATTCAATTAGCGTAAACTCAGGTAGCTGAATCTGAGAACCGCGCTGTGCACTAATCCCGGGCTTGCAATGCTTCCTAATAGATAGTCTAATCCCATTGACGCTTATTGCTATAGATGGACGGTTCCTTGAAGGATGACATTCGGATAATTTCTTCTTCATGTTTCATTCTAATTTAAATCCACCAGACGAACCGAGACAGAAATACATCTACATTTACATCCATATGTATGAAGCGCTGCATATATAAATCCTGCTGTATAATAAATATATGTCATCCCCACAACAATGACATATGTTCACTGGTGTGAATACTGGATTCCCTTCTCCATGCATCTGGATATTTGCTTTGGCTCCATTATAAGAGTCATAAAACTGAAATGGCTGTTCTGAGCATGACGTTATTTATTTACTATGCGGCCTATAATTATTATTTGTCTTGTGGGGTACCTGAAATGACTGGAGAACGGTTATGGGAACACTCTGGACAAAGCTGGTGTTACACCCAGTGAAGGGCCTGGGAGGGTAGTGCGTTACAAATGGAGGTAAAGAGGACCGGTCACACAAAATATATATTAATTTTGAGATAAAAATCACTGTTCTACCAATTTCGTCATAGTTTATTTTTTGTTCCTAGGCCTCTCCATTCCTGAGATATGGTTCTTTGAAGATAACTGAAGTATTTTTTGTCATGATCCAGGTTGGATATGACAGGTTTTGAATAAGTAACCTTTTTTTCCTTTGAGCTGGTTGCTTAGAGTTGATTTTACTCCCGGTGGCCATTACGGTTTTTACACAGTGGTATCTTTTGTTCTAGTTTGCCCCCAGTGGTGGTGAGCGTTATTGCACAGGAATCTCTAACAGGTGTGAGACTCTGGCTCCTAACTATAAAGGTGTGTCAGGTGATCTCACTCACGTTTGGTGATATTGGTGTTTTCCAACCATCCTTGGTGAAGGAAGGAGCTAGAGAGAGTTCCTGGCAGCTCAGTCAGAATCCTGGAGTGGCAGCTATGGTGTCAGCAAGGAGTTCTGGCAAAGCTTGGAGGAGTGACAGCTATGGTGTCAGCAAGGAGTTCTTGTAAAGCATGGTGGAGTGGCAGCTATAGTGTCAGCGAGGAGTTCTTGCAAAGCTTGGTGGAGTGGCAGCTATGGTGTCAGCGAGGAGTTCTTGCAAAGCTTGGTGGAGTGGCAGCTATGGTGATAGCTGCACTCAGATGCTGGACTCTGTTGCTGGAAGAGAGCTGCACTCAGAAGCTGAACTCTGTTGCTGGAAAGCTGCACTCAGATGCTGGACACTGTTGCTGGAAAGCTGCACTCAGAAGCTGGACTCTATTGCTGGAAAGCTGCACTCAGGTGTTGGATCCGGTTGGAGGAAAAGATGCACTCAGGTATCGGACTCTGTTGCTTGGAGCATTAGCAACAGAGCAAAGCTAAGTGGTGTTTCCCTGTTTGTCACTTTCCTCAATGTGTGTTTTAATGCAGTGGTGGGATTAGTTTTTGCACCATCCACTTCACTAGTAAGGGATTGGTTCAGGGCGAGCTAGGGATTTCAGGTATCCTGATCGGCGCCCAGTGCGGAACCGGCCTAGGGATCGTTAGGAGTGTAGAGACATTGACTCAGGGGAGTGCAGGAGGTCTCCACATCCCCGTTCCCTATCGCAGGGCCACTATTGTAATTGTTTTCCTGGTTTTCCCCTTTATTCTGAAATTCGCCCTGCTGGAGGTGGTGTATCCAGACATACGTGTACTACTGAAATTCACCTGCTGGAGGCGGTGTATCCAGCTGCACGTTCTATTATTTAAATTCACCCTGCTGGAGGCGGTGTATCCAGGGTCACGCGTGTCATATAAATTCGCCCTGCTGGAGGCGGTGTGTCCAGTCACACGTGACCATGACATTTTTAGCCAACTGCGTGGTCCTCACAAAGACAACCATAGAGAAGAGCTGAGGACTAGAGATGAGCAAATTTTTTCGGATTTTATCCCCGAATCTGATTTTGATGTATTTGGGCCATATACGAACACTATTCGTGTTGAATGTCTGCCTTATGCTCCAAACATATTCAGAAATTTCTGCTCGCATTGACTATAATGAAGTTTGGTTGTGTTCAACGAATATTGCTAAAACAATATTCAAATCCGATCGTATTCGGAACCGAATCCGAACAAATTCGCGCATCTCTACTGAGGACCATGCGCATTTGGTAAAAAAAAATTATTTAAATACAGGGCAGAGAGGACCATATCTCAGCAGGTACAAAAGAAAAATATCACTGGATTCAGGATAAACAGCGGCATTTATGCAGTGTCCAGAGAATCAAGTACATTGGGCATGGGTCGGATCCCTAGTATCATGGGTGATGGCTGTGCCCAGCACCTGGCACACTGATGCAGTGATGGGCACATTGCTATGAATGTGCGGGGGTGATGCCATCGATTACTGTTCTCTTGTGGCAGGATGGTTAGTGGCGCACCTCCTGATGTTGATTGTAAGGCGGGACTAACTGGGGAATTTGCAGTAGGTTCTTCTAGGGAACACGCTGGATTCCTATACTGACACTCTGGATTCCTTCTTCTACGCTACAGGGCTGTGATACCCCAGTGGGCCTCCATATCCCAGTACCCCTTAGTCGACATTACAAGTTATTTGATATGATTCTCATCTTCAATATGGGAAACTTCTAAGATTGCTTCTGTGTCTGCAACAAACTGCATATTCCGGGGGACTGGGCGATTCTCCTTCAGTGGTGGGCACCTACTATAGCTAGGTGCAGATAGGGATTTGATCCTTAATTGTCCTTTGTTTCCATTAGAAATGTTCTTCATGCTGACCTAGATTTTCTTGGATAGATCTGTGGTGTCGGCCAACTGGGAAAGGGAGAGAGCTGCTCTCCTACATATTTGCTGTGGCTGTCTCACTGCTACTGAGTGAACAGTAGAACAAGCTGCCATGAGAGGTGGTGAGTTCTCCTCCAATGGAAGTCTTCAAACAGAAGATGGACAGACATCTGGAGGTCCCTTCCAACTCTACCATTCTATGATTAACTAACAACTAGAGTTGAGCGACTTTTGGTTTTTTAGGGTCGCGTTTCGTTTTGTGAAACCCGACTTTTCCAAAAGTCGGGTCGAGCAAGATCGTCCGATTATAGGGAAAAGTCGGGGTCGTCCCGAAACACGAAACCCAATGTAAGTCAATGGGGAATAAAAGTCGGCAGTGAGAGGAGGACAGGAAACACACCTACAGTGCCCATTTGAATGCCAAAAGCATCAATTCTTCTTACTTAAGCTTGTCAACCTTAATTAACTTCATAATACAAGTTACGCACTGAAAAATGGGGGTTATTTGGCTAAAGTTGTGGGGGGGAGGGCTGGCTGCAGGTTTTCATGTGCCCTGGGCGAAAGAGCGCCCCTTTAACACATACCACAACTCATCATGCTCCGATACGGCAGAAAAATAGCGGTATAGTACAATGAAAAATACCTCACTTTTTACATCTCATGACGAGGCCCATCTATTTCTCCATACAAAATCATTGGTCCCATATAATGTTTGAAACAGTATATGATGAGCTCCACATAATGCTACAGTATATGTTGGTCCCCATGGATGAAGCTCCACTGTCTTATGGGCCCAAATAATGCTCCAAACATAATGGGCCCCATTTCTAATGCTCTAGTGTATAATGGGCCCTGTAAATGCTGCTCCAGTGTCTGATGTCCACCTTTGGAATGTTCCAGTGTATGGTGGGCCCCATCTATCATTCTCCAGAGTATAGTGCTCCCCAAAAATTGCTGTCCCAACATTGAAAACAATCAAATAAGTCTCCTCGCTAGGGAATCCCTGTACTTGTCTGGACTCCTCGTCGTCCCCATCTTCCATCTCACTGCACAGTATTTCAACTTTGCAAGTGCTGTGATCCTGAGCAAGCAGGGGGGGCCCACTCGTTGGCGACGGCACTGGCACAGGGCCCCTGATAGTACGGTGGTGTGTCTGATGGCGGGTGGGCCGAACCTGCACTTTCATCTGCAGCTTCCTCTTTGTCACCGTGTAAGATGGAACTGTATATGGGAAGGGTAACCTGAGTTTCATCAGAGTCAGATTCAGGTCGTGTAGCGTGCGAGGGGAATGTAGTGGTCTGGGTCAATGTACCAGCAGATTCATCGAGCAGTGGCTGGGCATCAGTGCACTTGTGTCGCCCCCAGGAGTACAGTCGCCACAGTGGCATTACCTTCTTCCTAGGGAGTGTGATGTCATGCTTGGGAGCAACGAACGATCTCTCTAGCAGGTTAACTGATTGGGCGGCGTTATTCCCACGAGTCATGACCCTCCAAACAGCGTTCATGAAGGCAAAGTGTTTGTTTTACGTGGGCAGTATGGTTGCAAAGCTGAACCTTAAAGGAATGTCCAGAAGGGCACCACCAGGAGTGGAGCCTACGGTTAAATTCGACTCCACCTGGGAAACCTCAACCATGCCAGCTACAGAACAGATGCACACATTGCAAGCTTAATTCCGTTAACGAACGAGACTCCGTCATGCCCCGCGGTCCGAGTCCGGCTTACTAGAGGGACACGTGAGGCTCTGGCACATGAGATTGGCCAATAACTGGTGTGTCATGCCCTTACATGTCCGTGGCTGCATGTGCGCTACACTGAAAAGGCCAGCGTTTGTCGCTTACAGGTGCAGATAACCCTCTGAACAACGTTAGTGATGGGGATCACTGATTACAATTATTACCCGCGAATAATGATTTCCCAGTAAGTGCAGGTCAACCGCAGTTCCGGAATTAGGCCTAACCGTCATTCCTGAAAAAATGAAAAACTTACGTGTGCAAACCACAGGTGCTGTAGCTTGCTTAACAGCTCGCCAGCCGTTCTCACGCCCAGTATGGATTACACGTGATTGCACAAAGGTGAGAAAGGGTACCGTATCCCCAGATAACATGTATGGATAGCGTACACATTCAAAATATATGTCTATACATCAGGAGGCAGGCTCAGACGGTGTTAGGCCCAGTATGGATTGCACGTGATTGCACAAAGGTTAGAAAGGGTACCGTATCCCCGGATAACATGTATGGATAGCGAACACATTCAAAATATATGTCTATACATCAGGAGGCAGGCTCAGACGGTGTAAGGCCCAGTATGGCTTACAAGTGATTGCACAAAGGTTAGAAAGGGTACCGTATCCCCAGATAACATGTATGGATAGCGTACACATTCAAAATATATGTCTATACATCAGGAGGCAGGCTCAGACGGTGTTAGGCCCAGTATGGATTGCTCGTGATTGCACAAAGGTTAGAAAGGGTACCGTTTCCCCGGATAACATGCATGGATAGCGTACACATTCAAAATATATGTCTATACATCAGGAGGCAGGCTCAGACGGTGTTAGGCCCAGTATGGATTGCACGTGATTGCACAAAGGTTAGAAAGGGTACCGTATCCCCAGATAACATGTATGGATAGCGTACACATTCAAAATATATGTCTATACATCAGGAGGCAGGAAGACGGTGTTAGGCCCAGTATGGATTGCACGTGATTGCACAAAGGTTAGAAAGAGTACCGTTTCCCCGGATAACACGTATGGATAGCGTACACATTCAAAATATATGTCTATACATCAGGAGGCAGGCTCAGACGGTGTTAGGCCCAGTATGGATTGCACGTGATTGCACAAAGGTTAGAAAGGGTACCGTATCCCCAGATAACATGTATGGATAGCGTACACATTCAAAATATATGTCTATACATCAGGAGGCAGGCTCAGACGGTGTCAGGCACAGTATGGATTTGACGGCCCAGACTACACAGCGGAGGAGCAGGGAGAGGTAAAGATTGCAAATGCTGGGGCCCTGCCCAAGCAAGGGGGGCCCACTCGTGGGCGTCGGTACTGGCACTGGGCCCCTCATAGTACGGCGGTGTGTCTGACGGCGGGTGTGCACCACCACCGTCAGAGACACTTGATTGCACTATGAAGGACCCTGTGCCAGTGCCCGCGCCCAAGATTCGGCCTACCCACCTGTCCAGGGCAATGGCACTCGCACGGTGTCGTGCGCTAGGTGGTGACCCCGGCCATGGGGGGGGAGGCAGCACAGTTAGGGAGTTTTAGAAAGTGGCATATGTTGATGTTGGACATTCAGCTGATGCAAAAGGTGAAATAGGTCAAGTCCCAGGAAGAGGTGGACCAAAGCAAGCCATTTTTCTGTCACCCTATGTGTCATCAGGGGAAGGTGGGACAAAATCCTTGGAAACCCATGCGTGGTTCATTTTAATGAAGGTTAGATCATCCACATTTTGGGTTGACAGACGGGTCCTTTTTTCTGTCAGGATTGATCCAGCTGCACTGAAGACTCTTTCCGATAGCACACTTGCAGCTGGGCAAGCGAGCTCCTGTAAGGCATATTGTGCCAATTCAGGCCAGGTGTCCAGTTTAGCGGCCCAATAGTCAAAGGGGATTGACCTGTGTGGGAGAACATCGATATGGGAGGAAAAGTAGTTTGTAACCATAGTTGACAACTGCTGTCTCCTGTCACTTTCCATCGATGCAGTATTACCAGTTGTGTGAGCGGTACTTGAAAAATCAGTCCACAACATTGTCATGAAACCCCTGTCTCCAACGCCACTTCTACTGTGTGCACCACGAACACCTCTGCCAAGCTGCCCCCGGCCCGTACGGCTCGTGTGAGAACCATCACCGCTGCTGTGTGCTGGGAATGCCTCAAGCAACCGATTTACCAGAGTTGCTTGTTTATTAGCCAATATTAGGTCAAGGTTCTCCTGTGGCATGATGTTTTGTAATTTGCCTTTATAGCGTGGATCCAGGATGCTGGCCAACCAGTAGTCGTCATCGTTCATCATTTTGGCAATGCGTGGGTCCCTTTTTAGGATCTGCAAGGCATAATCTGACATGTGGGCCAATGTTCCCGGTGTCAATGATGCACTGCGAGTGCTGGTTGGAGGAGCACTTTCTGGCAAATCCACATCCCTCCAGTCACGCACAAACCCTGTACCAGACATTGCCACGTCAACATTTTCACTTGCCCCACGAGATGCATCCTCCTCCCCTAAGTAATCATCCCCATCATCCTCCTCCTCCTCCTCTTCTTCCTCCACCTCGTCCAGGAGAGGTCCCTGAGCAGACAATGGCTGAATGTCATCAAGGATTCCCTCCTCCTCTTCCTCCTCATCAACATTGGCTGCAGACGCCTGCTCCTTAAGGTGCGTCAAAGTTTGCATGAGCAGACGCATAAGTGGGATGCTCATGCTTAGGATGGCGTCGTCTGCGCTTACCAGCCGTGTGCATTCCTCAAAACACTGAAGGACTTTACAGAGGTCTTTCAGCTTCGACCACTGCACACCTGTCAACTCCATGTCTGCTCTCAAAGTGCCTGGCTGTGTATCCTCCCACAAATGCATTATGGCCTGCCTCTGCTTGCACAGCCGCTCCACCATGTGCAGGGTGGAGTTCCACCTTGTTGCAATGTCGATAATGAGGCGGTGGTTGGGAAGGTGGAGCAATCGCTGCAGCTTCTGCATACGAACGGAGTGTACAGGCGACCGGCGGATGTGCGCGCACAGTCTTCGCACCTTCTGGAGCAGGGCTGTTAACTCCGGATAATTTTTGAGGAAGCACTGCACCACCAGGTTCAAGGTGTGAGCCAAGCAAGGTATATGGCTGAGTTTTGAAAGGGCTATGACTGCCACAAAATTACGGCCGTTATCACTAACTACCTTGCCTGCCTCAAGATGTACACTGCCCAGCCATGACTCAGTTTGTCACTTCAAGTACTCGGCCAGCACCTCGGCGGTGTGTCTGTTGCCCAAACACATCATCTACAACACAGCCTGCTGACGCTTTCCACTAGCTGCTCGATAGGGGGACACATCGTGTGCAACAGTGGCAGCTGCAGATGGAGTGCTCGTACGACTGCGCTCTGTGGACGAGCTTTCGCTTATGGAGGAGGAGGAGGAGGAGGGTCGAACGCCTACAGCCAACTGTTTCCTATACCGTGGGCTAGGCAGCACTGTCCCACCACCGCTGTCCCCTGTGGACCCTGCATCCACCACATTAACCCAGTGCGCAGTGATGGACACGTAACGGCCCTGGCCATGCCGACTGGACCATGCATCAGTTGTGAGGTGCACCTTTCCGCTCAGTGCATGGACAATGCGGTCTTTCACATGATGGTGGAGGACTGGGATGGCTTTGCGAGAGAAGAAGTGGCGACTGGGTAGGTCATAGCGTGGTACAGCATAGGCCATGAGTTCGCGGAAAGCTGTGCTTTCCACCAACCGAAAGGGCATCATCTCAAACGAGATTAGTTTGGCAATGTGGGCGTTCAAACCCAGTGTACGCGGATGAGAGACTGAGTACTTTCTTTACCTACTCATAGTGTCTGGGAGGGTGAGCTGGACTTGAGAGCTGCATATGGTGGAAGTAGCGGTGGACAGGGCGGACTGAGAGAGGGTTGATGATGGTGATGGAGTTGGTGTTCTTTCTGATGGCCTAGAATCAGTCTTTCGTTGATATAACAGTGGGATTCCCTGACTGCTGTGGCCTTGCAACGACACCTCAACATTTGCTGCTGTGCTAACCGGTGGGCTTACAGTGGGGGAAACAATGTAGCGTTGCTGACTACCTTCGTTGTGATCAGTTGCACATGTGGCACTTGAGGTTTGGTGTTGTGTCCACGCTTGCAAGTGCATGCTGGTTAAATGTCTAAGCATGCAACTGGTATTCAAATTTTTCAGATTTTTCCCTCGGCTAAAGGTCTTTGCGCACTTCTTACAGATAACCTTGGCCTGATCATGAGGATTTTGGTCAAAAAAGTGCCACACTGCACTCTTCCTACTTTGGCAGACATTATGCGGCCTAGCACGCTGTGATCTTTTGACCCTCTGGACAAGCTGTCCAGCAACTCTTTTGATGTTTGGAACCTGTCTTTGGAGTGCTCCGGGCCTGCCAGATAACAGCTGTTGCGATGTCGATGTCTACTGTGGATGCTCCTCATCTGAGCTATTGGAAGCAGCACCCTCTTCCCCCAATGGAAGCCAATCTGGGTCAACAACTGGGTCATCCATCACCTCCTCTTCTATGTCATGTGCACCTTCCTCTGTGTCACCGTGTATGGTGGTATAGTGTGCGGGAAGGGGCACCTGAGTCTCATCAGGGTCAGAATCTGGCTCTGTACACTGCGAGGACAATGTAGTGCTCTGAGTGAATGTACCAGCAGACTCATCCATCAGCGGCTGTGCATCAGTGCACTCCATGTCAGATTCATCTTGGCCTGGGTAATTCACCATTTGACTTGATAATCCAGGCATGGTATGTGAAAACAGCTCCATGGAGCAATCAGTAGTATGGCCTGCGTCATCCTTCAATCTTGGTTGGGGTGAAGGACACAAGGAAAGGTGTGGTTCATGAACATGAGCCTCCAATGACGACTCAGTGCTTTTACTTTTTACAACTGAAGAAGAGGAGGCGATAGAGCTGGAGGCTGAGTCAGCAATGTAAGACAAAACTTTTTCCTGATGCTCTGGCTTTAAAAGCGGTTTGCCAACTCCTAGAAAACTAAGCGTTCGAGGCCTTATGTAGCCAGACGATGACGCAGGCTCAACACCTCCTGCATTCGGTCCTATTTTGCTCTTGCCACTACCATCAGATCCACCACCAACACCATCATTACCAGCTGCCAACCCCCGCCCAATTCCACGGCCTCTTCCACCAGCCTTCCTCATTTTTGGTAGAAATGTAGACAAAATCCAACAAACTATATAGTAATGTAAAACAAGGTACAAGGTGTCTATAGGACGGGAGATTTTGAATTTCTGCAGACACTTGTGGACACTGGACGCTTTTGGATTGTGTGAGGCCCACTGATATCTGAGCGCTATGTCACAGGCTCAATGGCACAGCTGTGACAAAAGTGACGAGAGGATAAGGGAGATTTTGAATTTCTGCAGACACTTGTGGACACTGGACACTTTTGGATTGTGTGAGGGCCACTGATATCTGAGCGCTATGTCACAGGCTCGATGGCACAGCTGTGACAAAAGTGACGAGAGGATAAGGGAGATTTTGAATTTCTGCAGACACTTGTGGACACTGGACACTTTTGGATTGTGTGAGGCCCACTGATATCTGAGCGCTATGTCACAAGCTCGATGGCACAGCTGTGACAAAAGTGACGAGAGGATAAGGGAGATTTTGAATTTCTGCAGACACTTGTGGACACTGGAATCTTTTGGATTGTGTGAGGGCCACTGATATCTGAGCGCTATGTCACAGGCTCGATGGCACAGCTGTGACAAAAGTGACGAGAGGATAAGGGAGATTTTGAATTTCTGCACACACTTGTGGACACTGGACACTTTTGGATTGTGTGAGACCCAATGAATATCTGAGCGCTATGTGACAGGCTCGATGGCACAGCTGTGACCAAAGTGACTAGAGGATAAGGGAGATTTTGAATTTCTGCACACACTTGTGGACACTGGACACTTTTGGATTGTGTGAGGCCCAATGAATATCTGAGCGCTATGTGACAGGCTCGATGGCACAGCTGTGACCAAAGTGACTAGAGGATAAGGGAGATTTTGAATTTCTGCACACACTTGTGGACACTGGACACTTTTGGATTGTGTGAGGCCCAATGAATATCTGAGCGCTATGTGACAGGCTCGATGGCACAGCTGTGACCAAAGTGACTAGAGGATAAGGGAGATTTTGAATTTCTGCAGACACTTGTGGACACTGGACACCTTTGGATTGTGTGAGGGCCACTGATATCTGAGCGCTATGTCACAGGCTCGATGGCACAGCTGTGACAAAAGTGACGAGAGGATAAGGGAGATTTTGAATTTCTGCAGACACTTGTGGACACTGGACACTTTTGGATTGTGTGAGGCCCACTGATATCTGAGCGCTATGTCACAGGCTCGATGGCACAGCTGTGACAAAAGTGACTAGAGGATAAGGGAGATTGGATTGCTTTTAAAAAAGCAGTTTGCAGAGCAGTGGGTAAACAGCAATGCCAGCCTGTCAGGAAGCCTTAAAAGGCAGCCCAACAACCAACACCACTGATACACCACAATATAGCCTCCCCTTGCACTGCACACACAGTGACTGGTGTGTTGTGCAGGCCAAATCGCTAGCAGCAGAAGCAGTTTTTTTTTCTTCTCAGCAGGACAAAAAAAAAAAATTGGGATTGCTTTTAAAAAAGCAGTTTGCGGAGCAGTGAGTAAACAGCAATGCAGGAATGTCAGGAAGCCTTAGAAGGCAGCCCAACAACCAACACCACTGATACACCACTATATAGCCTCCCCTTGCACTGCACACACAGTGACTGGTGTGTTGTACAGGCCAAATCGCTAGCAGCAGAAGCAGGTTTTTTTTCTTCTCAGCAGGACAAAAAAAAAAAATTGGGATTGCTTTTAAAAAAGCAGTTTGCGGAGCAGTGGGTAAACAGCAATGCAGGAATGTCAGGAAGCCTTAGAAGGCAGCCCAACAACCAACACCACTGATACACCACTATATAGCCTCCCCTTGCACTGCACACACAGTGACTGGTGTGTTGTGCAGGCCAAATCGCTAGCAGCAGAAGCAGTTTTTTTGTCTTCTTCCCTGCCTAACGCTCTCCCTACAGAATCAGCAGCAACCTCTCCCTATACTGAGATCGGCAGAAGTAAGATGGCGGTCGGCGTGCACGCCCTTTTATACCCCCTGTGACGCCCACCAAAGCAAGCCAATCACTTGCATGCCCTTCTGAAAGATGGTGGTGACCCCTGCCTATGTCATCACGTTGCCCACAGTGTCCGTGGATCCTGATTGGCTGAAAAAGAGCGCAAAACAAACTTTTGAAACGCGACTTTGGCGCGTAAGTCGCCGACCTCGTGGCCGACCTCATCCTAGGGTCGGGATTCGTTTCATGAAACCCGACTTTGCCAAAAGTCGGCGACTTTTGAAATTTTTCAACCCGTTTGGCTCAACTCTACTAACAACCATAATTGTCGCATTTTATGAACTGAATTCCACCGACATAGCTATTTCATGTCTGGCAACTAAGTGGCATTCATAATACAATAAAAACATTAACGCAATCCCAAATTCTGGAGTATTTCAGTTACACCAGGTATAAAATGAAAATTATATATTTATTACTAATGATAGGGCCTCTTTAAAGTAAAACACTTTGTCATGCACCACACTTTAAGGTCCTGTAGACGACATGCAAATTTTACCCATAGAGTCCTTTTAAATTAATAGAGATGATATGAAACATATACCTGACTGATGCGGGTCCTACCTTTTAGACCAGGGGTGGGCAATTAATTTTGCCATAGTGCCGCATTAGAAATTGGGATGGTGTCAGAGGGCCGGACTAATGTAATTAACTCAGTTGTACCCAATACTATATATGTATATAATATATAGTATACATATGCTATCTTTTCATAAACAAACAATACAATGAAAATATGGACCCTGGCCCGATGTAAACACCCAGTCCAGACTCAATCACCCAGTCCAGACCCAGTCTAAAGTAATTGATGCTAGCCTTATGTTGCACCACAGTGTCACTGGTCTGCTTGCAGCAGTATAGATCACACCACGCCTCCACGCCCGCACGTTTTAGCACAGAGTTGGAGGCGTGGTGTGATGTATACTGCTGCAAGCAGACGTCACCAACGGCATCTACGCAGCCCTCTCTCACACCACGCCCTCCTCCAGCCTCGGCCAGTCAGCGCCGCAGGTCTGGTGTGTGGGCGGTGCGCTGGAGGCAATGTTTCTGTGCTGCTCACAGGAGGTCGGGGTCCGCTCCGCTCACCGCCACGTCTGCCGGGACTCTTCTGCTTCCTGCTTTCCTCATGAATGATTCATGAGGAAAGCAGAAACCGGAGAAGTCCCGGACCCCTCCGCAGGCCAGTCACAGACAGTGGGCGGGCCGGATACGGCCCGGGGGCCGCCCCTTGCCCAGGTCTGTTTTAAGCCCACACTCATCTAGATAATGGAGTCCTGTCTCGGACCCCTTGTATAAGAAATTAAAAAATTAGCCAAGGAAGCATACCAATGTAATAAATCCAACAGGCTCATTGGTAGACACCTGGGAGACATGTATATTCCCAAGCAGCACAATTTTTCCAATGCAGGAAGACATTTTATACTCACACATAACAGTTTTACAAAATCAATAATATATGCCCATTCATGTAGGCCCTTTTATTTCACTGTATCTAATATTGTGCAGATGCGTATGAAATTATAGGATCTGAAAATAATGATACGATTTTAGAGTTTAAGACACGGACACGAGTTTTAAATATCTTTCTGAGTAGAAACGCCTGAAACGCGCTTATGCCAACTCCTTTTAAATAGAATAAATAGGAGAATCTCTTCTGTATGTTATAAGCTCTGAGCTATTATTTGAGCCATTAAGCTTTCCTTCCTGAGTCATCACAACATGCATCTTTTCTTTAGGCTAACCATCCCTTTAAAATCCTGCCCATCACCGGGACACAGCAGCCCATTGAGCCCCTGGGGAGAGAAGCTGGATTAGTTGAGCATTTTGCTGATGCACGGCTGGCTTCAGTCTTGAATTCCAATATAAAAAAAACAGAAAATGACCCTCAATTATCTCTGCACATGTTGGTATAACAGCCCGCTTATCAATGGTAAATTGCCAGTTACTGTGAAAAATCTTATACATAGCATAATCCTGTTAACAATTGATTTTGGAAAGGGAAAAAAAATAGCAAGCCGACCTCGCTCATCGAGAAGCCTATATCAAAACAAATTTGTAGCACTCACAATTTCCCATCATTACGTCTACGGATGGGGATGAACTCAGGAAAGCAGATGCTGACTATACAGTGAATTCACGGCATTGTGAAGGAAGAGATTACCCAGTATATATATTTATTTTCAGATTACAAACAAACTGGATCATAAATTTAGGTAGCATTATTTTATTTTATGCTAAAGAATATATACCGTATGTGATATTCAGGTAAAATTTGAATAAATCGTGATTAAGAAGCCAAGTCAGCAGGAAAATAGCAAATAACTGGATTGAGACCTCTTATCAGAAACTAAAAGGCTTAGAATTATTTTGATGTCCAACTGTGACCTTTTTATTTTCTTTAAGTGGTTGTCCAACTTTTGGGGACATTTGAGCTAAAAATAATTTGTGCAGTTGAGTTTCATTAAAAATTTTAACATCGTTTTCCTTTTTGAGTTAACTGAGGATCCATTATTGAGCAAATTTGAACAATCTGAAAGACTTTTTTAACTCTTTAAGTTGTATGTTTTTAGCTCTTCACAGCTCATTTATGATCACAAACCAAATCCAAGTTGAATGACCTTGGAAACCGTGCAAATTGTTTAATGAAAACCCAATGGCAAAAAAAAATTATTATTAGCTCTAAATGCTTTAAAATAAAAAACAAAATTGTTCCAAAGGTGGACGACATTCTAAAGTCTCTGTGAAAATTTTCCCACTCTCATCCACCAGCTTCCATAGTCATTACTAATCTCACTTTGTGTGGACAAGCCCCATAGCTCCTGTGGCAAATACAGGGGCTTCTCGCAAAATTAGAATATAATCAAAAAGTTAATCTATTTCAGCTGCGGTTATCCCGGTTGCTTGTGCACCTTTTTCTACCACACTTTTTCCTTCCACTCAACTTTCTGCTTGGATAAAGCACTCTGTGAACAGCCAGCTTCTTTAGCAATGACCTTTTGTGGCTTACCCTCCTTGTGGAGTGTGTCAGTGACTGCCTTCTGGACATCTGTCAAGTCAGCAGTCTTCCCCATGATTGTGGAGCTACTGAAACAGACTAAGGGACAATTTAAAAGCTTAGGAAGCCTTTGCAGGTGTTTTTTGTTAATTATTCTGATTTTCTGAGATAATTAATTTGGGGTTTTCATTGGCTGTAAGCCATAATCATCAACATTAACAGAAATAAACACTTGAAATAGATCACTCTGTGTGTAATGACTCTATACAATATATGAGTTTCACTTTTTGTATTGAAGAACAGAACCAAATTAACTTTTTGATGATATTCTAATCTTGTGAGACGTACCAGTAGCACCTGACATCATTGCTAATCTGCTAGTTATTCCCATGATGATATAGTGCACACAATAGCCTCCATTAAATGTTGTCAAACAAAGCAAAGTGTACTCAGCAACTCACCCCAACTTAAAAACAATTACACGTAGAGCAGACAAAGCATGTGATTCCCTGCTGTAATGTCTGTATACCACATCTCCTAGGCAGAGGAGAACGCAAAAGAGGGTATACAGACATTACAGCAGGGGATCACAGCTGATTCTTTCTGTGAGGTAAAACATTGCTTAAAAACAGGCAGAGAACTGTTTTGCCTCACATAAAGAATCCCACTGTGATCCTCTGCTGTAATCTCTGTATACTCACTTTTATGTCCTCCTCTGGCCAGGAGATGTGGTATGATCAGACCATGTTCTTGTATGATCAGACACGGCCATTACACAGTACACAGCAGGGGCACATTTATAAGATTATCTCAGCACAGGAACATTATTTTTAAACACATCCAATTGTGGAAGTCATCATTCCAAGACCTATTGATAAAAATGTTAATTAAAATTACAGTAACTTTTTTTCGTGGGAAAACCCCTTTAATTGCTAGAAAGTAGGATTCCAGTTTGACTAACAATTTTCTTGCCAATCGGATAAGATTGCTGATGCTGCGTATTTTCGCATCTTACACATGCAGCAAAGTGTACGGGACTTAGAAAAATCTCATGCCCACTGTACTTTTTTCAGAGACCTGTTTTGCATTATTGAAAATCCACAACACGTCAATTTTTCATGCGGGTACACTAAGGCTAGGTTCATATTTGCGGATGGAAGATCTGCGGCCGTCTGCGGACTTCCTCTGGTCAGCTCCGCCCACATCCGCACCTCCTCCGGTCAGCTCCACCTACGGCCGCATACTTCTGCATGCGGCCTGCATACCCTATCTTTAACATTGGGTACACAGCTCGTGTGGATGTATGCAGATGCCTCCGCATGCGTTGTTTTTATGATGCGGCGTCCACATAAAACATGACGTGGGTCGCCGCATCGTTAAAACGACACATGCGGAGGCATCTGCATACATCCACATGACCTGCGGACCCAATGTTAAAGATAGGGTATGCAGGCCGCATGCAGAAGTATGCTGCCATTGGCGGAGCTGACTGGAAGAGGTGTGGCCATGGGCGGAGCTTCACGGAGGAAGTCCGCAGACGGCCGCAGATCCTACATCCACAAATATGAAGCCAGCCTTAGTTTAATGTGCAGATATTCTCAATAGAATTGCACTGGATGTGGAAAAAACGCAAGTAAGAAACACATACGCATTTTTATTGCATATTCACAGCGAAAACTTACTAAAATCAACTTTAATCCACACATGACTGTATTAATAAAGCTCTGTCAAAGCCAAATATCAGAATCTATCAAAAACTAAGAGAAGCTTTGTCTAAAATATGACAGCAAAAGAAAGACACAAAAAAAAAACAGTAGCAAAAACGTGCTCAAAACGCATGTAAAAAGGACACTCAAAAACGCAATGAAAAAAATCAAGTAACCTAATTTACCTAAAGCCACGTTCACATGCTCTTTATTTGGTCAGTATCTTACATCAGTATTTGTAAGCCAAAACCAAAAAAAAAGGAAAAGTATAATAGAAACACGTCACCACTTCTGTATTCATCACCCTCTCCTGGTCTTGGCTTACAAACACTGAGGTAAAATACTGACCAAATATTAATGTGAATGAAACCCAATAGGTGCAGAAAATCTGCAACAACAAAAACTCACCAAATACTCATCGTGGGAACATAGCTCAATGGAGCAAGTAAAAAATATATATTGTACAGTATATATCCTAGTTATGAATCATCTTCATACAGCTTGCTAAAAACGTTGATACATTAAAAAATCCTTTCGTAATCATCAGAATCAGGTTTTGGGGGCTTTTTTTTTTTTGCTAAAACTTGGTATTGCTAAACTAGTAATATATCAATTCTGACAAACAAAGAAAAAACGTAAAAAAGAAAAATACATATAATATAATAGCCAGTTGAAAAGAACCTAAAAAAGAAAGATGCACATTCATTGAAATTCTCCTGAAGGAAACAAAGCAGTAGGTGTCTGTCTTATGAGGAGATGGCGAGCGCAGTCCTGGCACCGGAGCAAAAACATCATTGAAATTCAGAAGCAGCTTTCACGGGGAAGATGCCTCAATTGGTATGCAAGGGATGCTGTCTTGCCCTGAATACATTATGAACTGGCAGCATGCTAATATGCCGAGCTATCATAAGCACCAGATGGAACAGTAAGCCGTACATGTCCCATCAAGCCTTAAGACGATGTATTAATGTCCCCACTCAGGGTTTTCAACTGCAATCTTTTGCCCGGGTCTCTAGACTTCCTTATTTCTTCACATTCCATCACCTGCTTCCTTGGCGCTGTTCCTGTCTCCTGTGGGCCCGGTTCTGCCAGGTGGAAAAGCAAATGCATTTTCTCTGTGGCAGACACTACATGGGCAAGAGGAACACATTGAAGGCACATCAATGGTATATAGCCAGAACACATTCATACACACACACTACCTAGATAGCCACACACAGATATGCATGTCCGGCACCCGATCCTATATACTAGACATACACATGTACAGAAACCCACGATACCCAGTGCGAAGCATGCACACGCACACTAATAAACACATACATACACAACTGTGAAAATACTCATGCACGCACAAATGTAATCACATAAACACATATACACACAATGTACATACTGTATACTTGCACAAATTCATAATGCACATAAATATACACAAACATGCACATGTACATATGCATACCTATAGGAACACACACAAATTCACATACACAAACACATATATTCATACACACAAATGCATACATACACACAAATTTATATATATATATATATACACATATGTGTAAAAAAATAGGAACAGCACAAAATACCTTAGAGCACGCCACTAGGCGGATATGGCATGCCACTAGGCTATTAAACAGTTCACACCACTACTATTTTGGTGCTGCTTTTTCTCTCTCTCTCTCTCTCTCTCTCTATATATATATATATATATATACACACCATATATACTCGAGTATAAGCCGACCCGAGTATAAGCCAAGGCACCTAATTTTGCCATGGAAAACTTGGGTACCTAATTGACTCTAGCATAAGCCAGGTATGCATTGTCTCTTCATCCCTATCCTGGTATGCATTGTCCCCTCATGCCTGTCCTGGTATGCATGGCTCCCCGGTCTTTGTCATTGTATGCATGGCTCCCCGGTCCTTCTCCTTCTATGCATGTCTCCCCGGTCCTTGTCCTGCAATCCATGGCTCCTTATCCTGTATCCGACTCTCCCACCATTATGCCCTTGCAGCGTCTCAGTGGTCCCGGCGTCTTCGCAGCATCTCCATGGTTCCGGCTTCCAGCAGCTATTCCGGCGCAATCACGTGTCACCGCTCATTAAGGTAATGAATATTCACTGCACACCTATGGGAGTGGAGAAGCATGCAAATTCATTACTTTAATGAGCGGTGCCACGTAATCGCGCCGGAAGAGCTGCTGGAAGGTGGAACCATGGCGATGCTGCGAAGACGCTGGAGCCACCGAGATGCTTCGAGGGCACACTGGTGTGTGAGTAGGATGTCTTCTGGATGCAGGTGGCTGTCACTGTGCGTTGTTACAAGGGAAATAAATATTAATTTCTCTTTAGCAGTGGGCACAGTTACAGCCGCCAGCTCCTGCCTCCTGTGACCCGCCGCTCTCCCCCGCCGGCTTTCTGGACAATTGACTCCTGCAGAACCCGAGGGGGGCGTTTTCAGCACAAAAAATGTGCTGAAAAACTTGGCTTACACATGAGTATATACGGTATATATACGCACACATATACACACTTATACATACACATAGATATGCATATAACACCTCTACATGACTGAAATGGATGAATAGGATGAATAGCATACATGCATAATTTCAGAAACACACATACACACTTATTTACACACACACTTACTAATACATACAGTGGGGCAAAAAAGTATTTAGTCAGTCAGCAATAGTGCAAGTTCCACCACTTAAAAAGATGAGAGGCGTCTGTAATTTACATCATAGGTAGACCTCAACTATGGGAGACAAACTGAGAAAAAAAAATCCAGAAAATCACATTGTCTGTTTTTTTTTCATTTTATTTGCATATTATGGTGGAAAATAAGTATTTGGTCAGAAACAAGCAATCAAGATTTCTGGCTCTCACAGACCTGTAACTTCTTCTTTAAGAGTCTCCTCTTTCCTCCACTCATTACCTGTAGTAATGGCACCTGTTTAAACTTGTTATCAGTATAAAAAGACACCTGTGCACACCCTCAAACAGTCTGACTCCAAACTCCACTATGGTGAAGACCAAAGAGCTGTCAAAGGACACCAGAAACAAAATTGTAGCCCTGCACCAGGCTGGGAAGACTGAATCTGCAATAGCCAACCAGCTTGGAGTGAAGAAATCAACTGTGGGAGCAATAATTAGAAAATGGAAGACATACAAGACCACTGATAATCTCCCTCGATCTGGTGCTCCACGCAATATCCCACCCCGTGGGGTCAGAATGATCACAAGAACGGTGAGCAAAAATCCCAGAACCACGCGGGGGGACCTAGTGAATGAACTGCAGAGAGCTGGGACCAATGTAACAAGGCCTAACATAAGTAACACACTACGCCACCATGGACTCAGATCCTGCAGTGCCAGACGTGTCCCACTGCTTAAGCCTGTACATGTCCGGGCCCATCTGAAGTTTGCTAGAGAGCATTTGGATGATCCAGAGGAGTTTTGGGAGAATGTCCTATGGTCTGATGAAACCAAACTGGAACTGTTTGGTAGAAACACAACTTGTCGTGTTTGGAGGAAAAAGAATACTGAGTTGCATCCATCAAACACCATACCTACTGTAAAGCATGGTGGTGGAAACATCATGCTTTGGGGCTGTTTCTCTGCAAAGGGGCCAGGACGACTGATCCGGGTACATGAAAGAATGAATGGGGCCATGTATCGTGAGATTTTGAGTGCAAACCTCCTTCCATCAGCAAGGGCATTGATGATGAAACGTGGCTGGGTCTTTCAACATGACAATGATCCAAAGCACACCGCCAGGGCAACGAAGGAGTGGCTTCGTAAGAAGCATTTCAAGGTCCTGGAGTGGCCTAGCCAGTCTCCAGATCTCAACCCTATAGAAAACCTTTGGAGGGAGTTGAAAGTCCGTGTTGCCAAGCGAAAAGCCAAAAACATCACTGCTCTAGAGGAGATCTGCATGGAGGAATGGGCCAACATACCAACAACAGTGTGTGGCAACCTTGTGAAGACTTACAGAAAACGTTTGACCTCTGTCATTGCCAACAAAGGATATATCACAAAGTATTGAGATGAAATTTTGTTTCTGACCAAATACTTATTTTCCACCATAATATGCAAATAAAATGAAAAAAAAACAGACAATGTGATTTTCTGGATTTTTTTTTTCTCAGTTTGTCTCCCATAGTTGAGGTCTACCTATGATGTAAATTACAGACGCCTCTCATCTTTTTAAGTGGTGGAACTTGCACTATTGCTGACTGACTAAATACTTTTTTGCCCCACTGTACATCCAAAAAATAAACAAATGTGCACAAATGCATTCATGCATACACAAATATGCACACATGCATATGCATACCTATATAGACCGACACACAAATTCACATATATACGTACATGTAATTTCATATAGTTATACATACACATTTATACATACACAGAATTGCACGTAGATATGAATATAATACTTCAACAACATTGAAATTGGTGAATAGTATACATACAGTATTTCAGAAACATACATCACTTATTCAGACAAATACTAATACATACAACCAAAAATAATCAAATGTGCATAAATACATTCATGCATACATACACACAAACATTTTCATATACCGTACATACAAGTATGTACAGTACATACATATAGACATGTATACTGCATGTGCCGCTATGTAGAAAAATAGAGCTATTTTCACACGCAAATACATACATACACATTCACACACCCAAAAAAGATTAGGCTTACACACATATACAGTTGTGTGAAAAAGTATTTGCCCCCTTCCCGACTTCCTATCTTTTGCATGTTTGTCACACTTAAATGTTTCAGGTCACCAAACAAATTTACATATTAGATAAAGATGACACAAGTAAACACAAAATACACTTTTTAAATGAAGATCTTTATTATTAAGGAAAAAAGAAATCCAAATGTACAGGGCCCTGTTGGAAAAAGTCAACAATCCACTTCTGAATGGCTTAGGAAAAACAAAATTAAGACTTTGGAGTGGCCTAGTCAAAGTCCTGACCTTAATCCGATTGAGATGCTGTGGCATGACCTTAAAAAGGTGGTTCATGCTTGGAAACTCTCCAATGTGGCTGAATTACAACAATTCTGCAAAGTTGAGTGAGCCAAAATTCCTTCAGAGCGCTGGAAAAGAGTCATTGCCAGTTATCACAAATACTTGATTGCAGTTGTGGCTGCTAAGGGTGGCCCAACCAGTTATTATTAGGTTCAGGGAGCAATTACTTTTTCACACAGGGCCCTGTAGGTTTGGATTTCTTTTTCCCTTAATAATAAAGACCTTCATTTAAAAACCGTATTTTGTCTTATCTTTGTCTATTATTTAAATTTGCTTGGTGATCTGAAACACTTAAGTGTGACAAAATGCAAAAGAATAGGAAATCAGAAAGGCAAACACTTTTTCACACAACTGTATATAGAAAGGTATATAAATGCACAAAGTCACATATATTCAGTATACCCACACATGCATACACATAGAAGCATATATACAAGCACTCAGGCATAAGGAAAGACTTAGCACAACAACCAACTTCAAAGTAATGGAACATCCTGACTTCATTTTGCTGGACCGTAGGACTGAGCAGAAGCCTCCCACCTGGAAACACTCAAATATGCTGCTTTCAGCCCAAAACTTAATAACAATACAAATTCCCGTTTTCATCTATATGTACACAATATCTCATTAGCAGGGAGCACAGCACATTTTCATTGAAATTATTGTTCCCCAACTGATAATAAGAGGATTTGGCCATTTTTCTGCCACATGGGAAGAAGCTTGTTCTGACGTCTAACCCTAACAATCTACTTGTGGCTGCCGGGAGAATTAACATGTGTCGCCCTCAATTCCCTGCTCACTACAATGGGACTTGGCAAGTAGCCTAGACTACTATCAGTTTATTACCTTGCTGCAAAATTCTTATAGTTCTCTGCAAAAACTATTGGATGCAAAGAAGAGGATTTGTTAAAATAAAAATGATCAGGAATGAATGTTACACAAAATTGTAAGCCACAGCCACGTCAGCTCTTGCTCTGATGGACTTGAGCCATCCATTTCAAGGTCTGAACTCTAAAGCCCCCGTTACACACTGCGATATCGCTAGCAATATCGCTGTAAAGTCACCGATTTTGTGACGTTGCAGCGATATTGCTAGCGATACTGCTGCATGTGATACTTACCTCCGACCGGCTCCCCCGCTGATTATCGTTGGTCGCGCGAGAAGGTCCTGGATCATTTCTCGTCGGCCACTTCCTGCTGCGCTTCCTGTGGCGCCGACGAGCGAGGTGTGGACGCGGGCGGGAGGAAGTCAGGATCGCCGCGTCTGACAGGTAAGTAGCGACCCACGACCCCCGCTATGTCGCTGGTGAGATCTGCCTGTGTGGCAGCTCACTAGCGACCCCTTAGCAATGTACCAGCGATCCTGACCGCGTCATATCGTTGTCGGGATCGCTGGTGCATCTCTAAGTGTAACGGTACCCTTAGGCTATGTTCCCATGAGGAGTTTTTGGTGAGTTTTTGATGCTGCCGATTTTCTGCATCATATCTTCACTTATTAGCTAAATTAGGTTACTTACTTGTTTTGTGTCTGTTTTTATCACGTTTTTCACCTGCAGTTTTTGAAGCTGCTGGACCTGTAAGACGATGCATTCTTTGCGCTTATGCAACGTCAAAAACTCACCAGATAACACTGGTCTACAAGAAAAAAAATTTTCTGGCATGGACTTTATGAACAGTTTTAGACTAATTTGAGGGTGCTGAATTCAAATCTGATCTTATAATTTCTCTATCGCATCACGTTTTTTTCGCTATAGGTATTACATAGCCCATTTTCATGAATTCCATGAAAAATATAAGTAGTGTATGAAAAGTGCCGGTTTATACGGTTCACTAAGGTAAATTTAGCTTTCATTTAGTCTCCCAATAAATGTGAGAATATCTTTGTTTTCCTTGAACATGCATAATTCCCATTTGTTATGATAAGAAAGTAAACAAACAGTTTTCAACGTACACAACAGTCGTGTGCAGGTACTGTTTTACTTATTGAAATTTTCAATGAATTTTGATATTTATTATTTTTATGCTGCTGTTTTTCTGTTTTTTGTTTGTGAATCAATACCTAAGGTGTGTGTGTGTGTGGGGGGGGGGGGAGACAGAAATTCAATGAACAACTCAGGTAGCTAACAACTTTTATCTTGTATTTCTCTGCAGGATGTTTTGCTGATCTAACAATGGCGTCTACATCTCGCAGAAGACAGTGCTCAAATGATCCAAATATTTTTTGCTACATCTGTGGAAACTTTACTGCGAAGACTCAGAGGCGTAACATTACTGACTTTGTTAAGAGGGTGTATTTTGCGTACTTCAAAGTAAAACTTGGAGACCAAGACGAGCATTGGGCTCCTCACATAGTGTGCAAAACCTGTATTGAGAGCTTGAGATCATGGTCTCAAGGAAAGAATGCTAAACTTCAGGTTGGAGTTCCTATGGTTTGGAGAGAACCAAGCAATCATTTAGATGACTGCTATTTCTGCCTTGTCGATGTAAAAGGTTTCAACAAGAAAAACAAGCAATATTTGCAATACCCGAGTATCTCTTCAGCTATTCGACCAGTTGCCCATGGTGAAGACATACCTGTTCCAAAATTTACTGAGCTTCCAGAAAACGTTGACACAGATCTCTCCTCACATTGTTATACTGATGAAGAAGACAGTCCAGATATTTTTCAGCCATGTGATGAAGATTGTGACAAACCAATTCTGTTTAGTCAGTCTGCTTCGAATGATCTGGTTAGAGATCTTTATCTACCAAAAGAGTCTTTTTTTTTTTAAGAGTGTTTTTATCATAAAACATTCGATAGGAGTAATTTTCATCAAAAATTGAAAATAACTCAAAATCCTGATGTGATAGCCAAAAACGGAGTTCATATTCGTAATCAGCAGCCAAAATTGACTTAAAATATGTTTCAAAACCTTTTGCCAGAGATATTGCGTTTACCAGTGTAATCATTGTGGAAACTTAGCCTTAAGGGGAAAGGTAGATCATAGTCAACTTCACATGCTAAATTTCACAATAAAATCTATTAGTCCTTCGTAACCTTGAGAAGACTGAACATTTTGCTTCCTCCACCACTACCTTTAGGCTAGAGCTACATAAGGACATGCGCTGTACAACATCAGTACTTAGACACATCATGCAAGTAAAACATTTGTGAAAGTACAGACACATCACATGAGAGTCATCATCATACAGTAAGTGATTTAGATTGAAGCCCAGGGGGACAACGTTGTATGTGAATTGTGAGCTATAATCTTAACAGGTTTGGATTCTTGCTTTAGTCGCATCTACGACATCAAGACTTCATGATTGAAGAAAAAAGGTGGAAAAACAATAGTGCAATAGGATTTTATCCTGGTAGAGATGATGCAAGGAAAATAGAGACTTGCTCACCTGGCGAAGTTGTGTGACCACAACACAACAAAAACGCTTGAGTATGCTTCTACATTCCCAAAAATGAATTCAGGATGAAGAAATAGAGAAGAAATTATTTTTTCGGCATTGCCTTAAAAACCAACGAGGAGACTGGGGCTCATCAATGGATGGAGCCAGGAAACCAGGAGAATTTTAATGCGGTATATTGTCGACGCGTTTCAAAGTTCATAAATTTCTTCTCAAGGCAAATCACAGTTGACAAATTTAAAATTCTCCTGGTTTAATGGCTCCCTCCACTGGCGATCCCTGGTCTCATTACTGGTTTTCCCAGCAGCACAGAAAACCCCATTTCTTTTCCAATTCTTCAACAGGACTCCATGAATAATCAAGAGATGCAATGTCACATAGTGATCTTTATAGTGTGCAACAAAAGTATAGCCCTAACCTTAGACGTAGATTTATGCATGTATCTATACAGTGGCATTAATTTCAACAGCACTTTGCAGACATCATCACTGTCCCCATTGGGGCTCACAATCTCAAGTTTCCTATCAGTTTGTCTCTGGAGTATGGGCGTTAACTGGAATACTCTGAGGCAACCCAGAGAAACACTGGGAGAATATGAGAACCCCAGTGCAGCAAAGCAACTGTGACACAATGCTACCCTGATTCATTTAGGGTCTATACCTTTTATAAACATATCTTCTCACCACCAAAAACTTTGTTGGTTCCGGTACCAATTTTCCATACCATAACCACCAGAATTGTTATTTTACAAAAGTGCTGTGCTACTGGGAGCCAGGACAACATAATGGTTTAAGTAATTAGACTGTATGACAAAAAGCAGGTTTGCAATTGATTTACTTTTTTTTTATCTGCGGTCATTCTGACAATGAGAGCTTTTATCTTACAGAGTGTACAGCTTGTTTTCAATGAGCTCGACCACCAGAGCCTGGCTGAGAATGCGCAGTTGACTCCAAACATCTAGGTCAGTTCAGTTCTCTCCAGTGAATTGACTTCTAAATAGTAATTAGCTGTTCACCTCCCTCCCATCCCATAGCTAAATGTTTCCACATGGCGTTCAGTCACACGTTCAGTGGCCCCATCAGGGCTTACATCGGAACTCCCAGCAAAGCGGGATTTCGACCTATGCGCTGATAGGCGTCATAGACTATAATGCTGCTGAGAGAGCGAATGTGCACTCTGTGGTGTATCAGTATATGCCTACAGGAAGCGGACACTGAGATGCAGTCTACTACGCCTGAGTGTCCGACCTCAATTAGGCGTACACACCCGCAAATGATGCACAGCAGAGCGCAGGTTCGTTCTGTCACCACCATTACAGAAGAACGTCTGCTATTTCTACCCGCCATGCCAAAAACTAATAAGGAGATTGTAAGGAGACTGCATGGCTCTGATCTGCTCAAGAGACAACTTTAGAATACCCCTTTAACTAGCGCTCCAGTGTAAGAAATGGGGCCTAACTGAAGTAGGTGGTTACAGGGGCTGCACAGAGGGCTTTAAATTTACTTAAAACCTTTCATTTCCGCTTTTATAAATCAATTTTGCTTTATGTTTACAACATAGAATGTCCTGAAATTCAGTTACGGAGAACAATATGGCTACAGGCAGAAGAAATGTCTGTTTTTTCGTACACATGGCAATGCGCGGGGCACAATAATCCCAGAAATTTGCCCTATTTCTAAAGCTATAGAAGCCTCCTAAATGAAATCACTGACTAGTAAAAGAGGTCAACACTCCCAGAAATGCAGGCAGGGTGTAGTGAGACACATCCAAATGACAACGCTTTTCCATCAACCAAAGGAAAACAAGATAACAGTATCCCCTTCCTCTAAAAATATTTTCCAGATCTTAGAATCACTTCATGGATGCTATTTTTTTCATGTCTGAAATTCCAAATCAATTTGGAAAACCTCAGATGACTTTAACCTGGTTTCCATCTCTATTAATATGCTTGTGCTGTGCTCTCAAATCACCTTCTCCCGAGCAATTCTTTTGAATGGCAAAACCAGAAGCAGAAAAATCAAAAAGCTGTGTTAAGAGATAATATTATTGATTTTAGCTTGACTCCTGTGATACAATGCAATTTTGTAGAGAGAATGTAAACAATTTGCCACCTGCTCGCCGGTGTCACAGAAATAGCTGCTATTTTGAAAAATAAATTGGCAATTTTACGCTAATGAGCCAGCTGCAGAGTACACAAAAATTGGGTAGATAGTAGGAGAATAAAAAGGTTTTCCACATCCCCTTGAGCTTTGAAAAGGTTAGTTAATGATGAAAGAAAATGGTCAGGGACGAAATAGCCTGAAACGGCATTGAAATAAAATAAAGGGACATTAAAAAATTATATATCAAATGACCGATCAGCAGTATTTTATGTCATTATTTTAGTGTAAAATTTAACATTAAACTTAAAATATATTTTATTTCCAAGCATAATTGGGTTTTCTTACAGTTTTATTTCCTGTGGTTCTATGACACCAATATATTCTGTAGAGATCATCATTACCAATTTCCAGTGTCGGACCACCTCCAGGGCCCCACTTTTCAGCTACATACAAATATGAAATTATCCTCAATCACAAAATGTTAATGAATAAGATGCTGCCTGTGTCTGTACATAGTAATTCAAGTATTATGTACCAAGTATTTCTCATATCAGAACATGGTGGCCCACCGGAGGATTCTCCTGTTCTCCTGTGAGTCAGTCCAAGTCTGCCCATATCCATCCTTTTAAAACAATAACGGTCACAAGCTAATTTCTCTGAGATGCTATTATCTGAAAAGTACTTAAAGGGAATCTGTCACCCTTTTTTTTGACTATTTGCTGCCGGCATTGACATCAGGGGCTTATCTACAGCATTCTGTAACGCTGTAGATAAGCCCCCGATGTAACCTGATAGATAAGAAAAACAAGTTAGATTATACTCACCTGGGGGGGCGGTCTGGTCCAATGGATGTTGCGGTCCAGTCCGGCGCCTCCCATCTTCATACGATGCCGTCCTCTTCTTTCCTTCCTGTTGTGGCTCCAGCGCAAGCACTGGTGCACTGCTCTGCCCTGTTGAGGACGGAGCAGAATACTGCAGTGCACAGGCGCCGGACCTCTCTAACCTCTCCCGGCGCCTACGCACTGAAGGACTCTGCTCTGCCCTCAACAGGGCAGAGCAGTGCACCTGTGCAGGGGCCATGCCAGGAAGAAAAGAAGAGCAAGGCATCGTATGAAGATGGGAGGCACCGGACCGCGACACCCATCGAACCGGACCGCCCCCGGTGAGTATAATCTAACTTATTTTTCTTATCTTTCAGGTTACATCGGGGGCTTATCTACAGGATTGCAGAATGCTGTAGATAAGCCCCTGATGTCGGTGCCGGCAGCAAATAGTCGAAAAAAAGGGTGACAGATTCTGTTTAATATTCCCATCTATTCAAGTGACATTCTAACATACAGCCCCATGCAATGGCTGTAAAACTTTTCCAAACATTTTGCAAAATCATATTAAGAAATGCTACAAACTACTATTCCTGTCACGGTCACGAGTGTCTGGACGCAGCGAGTACCGCAAGGCGAACCCATAAGACACACGTGACCCTGGATACACCGCCTCCAGTGGGGCGAATTTAAATAATAAGACGTGCAGCTGGATACACCGCCTCCAACTGGCGAATTTAGGTATTACACGTATTTATATAATAGTCTGGAAACCCCTCCTCCAGTAAAGCGAATTTAAATAATAAAGGGGAACCTGGGTAATATTAACAATGGTGGGCCCTGTAATAGGGAACAGGGAAGTGGAGACCTCCTGTACTCCCCTGAGCCAGTGTCCCTGCACTCCTAACGTTCCCTATGCCGGTTCCGCACCGGGCGACGCACAGGAACCTAAAAACCCTAGCTCGCCCTGAACCTAAACCCTCACTAGGGAATTGGTCGGTGCGGAAACTAATCCCACCACTGCACTAAACACACATGGGTCAGGGTTAGGGTTAGGGTCAGGGTTAGGGTTAGGGTTAGGGTTAGTTAGGGTTTAGGGTTTGGGTTAGGGTTAAGTATGATTTGGTTAAGGGTTAGGGTCAGGGTTAGGGTTAGGGTTAGGGTCAGGGTTAGGGTTAGGGTTAGGGTCAGGGTTAGGGTTAGTAAAGTCATGGTTTGGGTAGTGTGAGGGGCCACCTAAAAATGTTGGAAAAAAACGCAAACGCGGTAAAAACGCGCTAAAAACGCATACAAACGCGCAAAAACGCTGCGTTTTTTTCCTGCATGCGCACAAAAATGCTTGAAAAAAACGCAGCGTTTGTATGCATTTGTATGCGTTTTTTTAATGCGTTTTTTTGCGGGAAAAACGCGCTGCAAAAAAAAGCAAGTGTGAAACTAGCCTTACACGTATTTATATAATATTCTGGAAACCCCGCCTCCAGTAAGGCAAATTTAAATAATAAAGGGGAACCTGGGTAACATTAACAATGGTGGGCCCTGCAATAGGGAATAGGGAAGTGGAGACCTCCTGTACTCCCCTGAGCCAGTGTCCCTTCCCTCCTAACGTTCCCTATGCCGGTTCCGCACCGGGCGACGCACAGGAACCTAAAAACCCTAGCTCGCCCTGAACCTAAACCCTCACTAGGGAATTGGTCGGTGCGGAAACTAATCCCACCACTGCACTAAACACACATGAGGGAAAATGACAATACAGGGGAAACACCACTTAGCTTTGCTCTGTTGCGTATGCTCCTAGCAACAGAGCCCACCAATCCGATTTGTGCAAAAACTATTTTTCAGCACTACCTCATAGTAAAACACTGGTCTGAGTGCTATCTGATAAAACATTGGATAGCACTCGCCTGGCGTATATGCTTGTGTGAGCGAGCCCTTACAGTCCAATACTAAATACCACTAGATATTTATTGCAAGAAGTAGTTCTATAAGATGCTCCAAAAAATTTTCAGAATCCTGGTTCAGCGGCTTTGTCAGTAGTCTGTAGCCACCAACCAGAGTCCTGCGAACCTCCTCATCCCCAGTGCCTCTTCTAATTAGTAGGCTCACTGGGGCATCATGCATGCATCAGGACTACTAATCTGAAGAGGAGTCCAGCAGGTAGGAGGTTCACAGGGTTCTAGTCAGTGGCCACAGACTAGGACAGAAGTGATCACTGAAAATCTTACTTCCTATACAACTGACAGCCTGTCTTTGGTGCACAGTCTTGTTTTAGGTCCCACCCACTCAGAAGAAGCAGCAGAAGATTTGTGCTGCTGTAAATACACTTACACCTTAGATAACTGTTGGCCAAAATGATTGACTCTCACATACACATGCATGCTCGGCTCTCAAGAAAACGATTGCCAGACACCTCTAGAAATAATAGTATTGGGTGTGGACATTAAACATGATGATCCTTCTTTCCACCCAATGTTAACATAAGGCTCCCATACACGATACGGTTCGCCAGGATTTTGGATTTTACATTCCGTGATTCGAATTTTTATATGGATGATGAGAAAACATTCAAGCAATTGGGAAAAATCTTTAATGGCTTTGGAAGAGTTAACCGATTGATAATGGATGCCATACCCTAGCTGCATAAGAATATTTATTAAAGGGGTTATCTGGGAATTTTATATCAATGACCTATCCTGAGGATGGATCTTGGATATCTGATCAGTGGGGTGCGACACCCGACACTCCCAGCTATGAGCTGTTCCCGGTGCCAGCATTGGTTAGATGTGCCGAATTGCCGAGTTGCACAGCTCTGTAATCTGTAAAGTGGCCAGGTCGGGTACTGTACATCCTTCATCTATTGACTGAATAGGGAGCGGATGTGCAGTACCCAGTTGTAGCCACTATTCTGTTGATGGAGCTGTGCTGTGCAAGTCCGCAACTCGGCACATCTAGCACCGGGAACAGCCGATAGCTGAGGGTATTAATATTTCACCCTCCATCAATCAGATATTCATGACCTTTCATTAATATAGAAGTGCAGGACTACCCTTTTAAGTCTTGGAGCAAAGTTAACTTTAATTCACCTATTGGTTATTGGACACAGATTAACATTGTAGTCTCTCATAGAATATCATCGACAGAACGGCCTACTCATCAGCAGGTCCGAATTGAAATTGGGTCACACTACGACACCAATAATCACAATACGTTCCAACAAATTTCACTACACACGTCTTTCTCTACAAAAAAACTCTTCCTATGTCCAAATACAACCGATTGGTGATGTCTTTTTATGTACAGAAAACTTTGAAAAGGTTGGGAGGTAAAAGACACGGCGCTGAAAACGGCCCAGCAAGTCCTGACAAATGTAAGTAATATCAAGCTGAAAATGTCTGGATGCAGCTACTTTGTGAACTCGGCGGCAATAGAGGAACATATGTTCTAGTTTAATGTGAGAGAGGCGAATCGATTCCAGGCAGATAGCAGGATATTTCATAGTGTGCTGGGGAAATGAACATTTTGTGTTACCGCTGTAACCCAATGCCACAACCCCATGAAAGATAATTTATTCACCAACACCAATGATAATGGCTCCTAACCACTCATTTCTCTGGTAACACAAACCATCGACATGAAAACATAGCAGCACTGTATTTAGATGTAACCTGAAGCCCTTTTGGCTTTTGTCACATTCTGTGATCATTGACACACTCATGCCGATGGTCACCGTCTCCATCCACATACCCCACCCTCATTACCCGGCACCGTCTGGACCAAATAATGATCCCAGAATTTTGGCTGCAGGCCTCAGCATATGAGCTGTGTTAACATGGTCAACTTTAAGCTATGGAAAATGTTCTTAGCATCTGGAAAAACTTCTATTTTAAAATGACTCATCTAGAATCGATGAAATTGCAGCTACGGAGAAAATAATCACCCATTACTGTTTTCTTTTTGTTTCACAGTGTACATGTAATTGGTAGAAATAGTGGACAGAACTCTTCTTCGTGCTTGGTGAGATATTGGTATTTTCTGTTTTGCCGAGATAGCCAATGATATCAGGAAGTTCAGCCATATCGCTTCCACCACCTAAATTAACCGCTTCTCCCCTTAAGCCTGTTTTCACCTTCCTGACCAGGTCAAATTGTACAATTCTGATCATTGTCACGTTATGTGGTAATAACCCTGGAACAATTCAACGTATCCCAATGATTCTGAGACTGTTTTTTCATGACATGTTATACTTTATGTTAGTGATAAATTTAGGTTGAAATTTTTGAGGTTTATATGTGAAAATATCTGAATTTTTCGTGAAAGCTTCGAACATTTGCAATTTTCAAAACTGAAACCAGTTAGCATGCTCTACAAAATAATTTCTAAATACATTTACCATATGTGTACTTTACACCAGCATCTTTTTTTTAACATTTTTTTGCTAGGAAGTGAGAAGAGTTAAAAGTTTATCAGTATTTCTACTTTTTCAAACAAAATTTACCAGTTTTTTTCTGGGACCATCCCACGTTTATAGGGACAGAAAATACCCCAAAGTGACAACACAACACTGCACCCCTCAACGTGCTCAAAAGCACATTCAAGAAGTTTATTAACCCTTTAGGTGCTTCACAGGAATTACAGCAATGTGGTAGGAAACAAAATGAAAATTTTAATTTTTCACATGAAAATATTTATTTAGCCACAAATTTTGCCTTTTTAAAAGGCTAACAGGAGAAATTGCACCATACAATTTGTTGATCAATTTCTCCTAAGTACGCCGATACCCCATATGTGGAGGAAAACTACTGTTTGGCCGCACGGCAGTACTTGGAAAGGAAGGAGCGGCATTTGACTTTTGGAGTACAAAATTGTCTGTAATAGCAGACATCATGTTACGTTTGCAGAGCCCCGATATGCACCACAAGTGACCACATTTGGAAACTACACCCCTCAAGGAATTTACCTACAGTTGTGGTGAGCACCTTGAACCCACAAGTGCTTCACAGAATTTTATAACATTCGAATGAAAAAAATTCCCACAAACATGTTCCTTTTCCTACATTTTTCATTTTCACAAGGGTAATGGGAGAAAATGGATTTGTTGTGCAATTTCTTCTGAGTATGCCAATATCCTATATGTGATGCAAAACTACTGTTTGGGCGCACAGCAGGGCTTAGAACGGAAGGAGAGCGTTTTGACTTTTGGAGCGCAAAACTGTCTTGAAGAGATACAGACCGAATGTCATGCTTGCATAGCCCCTGATGTGCCTAAACAGTGAAAAAACCCACAAGCGACACCATTTTGAAAACTATACCCCTCAAGAAACTAATCTAGAGGTGTAGTGAGGTGCGTTACAGAATTTTATAATGTTGAGCTATGAAAATGAAAAAATACAATTTTCCCCACACAAATATTGTTTGAGCCCCAATTTTTTTAGTTTCGCAAGGCTATCAAGAGAAATTTGACAGTACAAATTGTTGTGCAATTTGTTCCGAGTACACCTATACCCAATATATCGTGGAAAACCACTGTTTCGTCACATGGCAGGGCTCAGAAGGGAAGAAGCGCAAACTGAATTTTGGCTGAAACAGATTGCAGATGCCATGTCACATTTGAAGAGCCACTGACATGCCAAAACAGCATAAACCCCCACAAGTGACCCCATTTTGGAAACTACATGTCTTAAGGAATCCATCTAGAGGTGTTGTGAGCATTTTTAAACATTAATCGATTCACAGAATTGTATAACATTGGGATGAGTCAATGGAAAATAACAATTTTTTTCCACTAAAATGTTACTTTGGGCCCAAGCTTTCAATTTTCAAAACAAATAATAAAAGAAAATGGACAGCAAAATATGTTACGCAATTTTTTCTGAGTACGCCAATACCTCATATGTGGTCAAAAACTACTTTTGAGGTACACTTTAAAGCTCAGAAAGGAAAGGTGAACATTTTGCTGGAATGGTTTGAGGGTGCCATGTCACATTGGCAGAACCCCTGATGTACCAGAATAGCAGGACTCCCATAAGTGGTCTCTTTTTATTCTGAACTGTGGGAGGCAGAATGATCAAAAAACAGCAATTTTTGTTTTTTTTATGCCGTTCCACGTGTGGTAAAACTGATAAAACAGATTTATTCCTCAGGTCAGTACAATTACAGCGATTCCACATTTATATAATTTTTCTATATTTTGGTGCTTTTACACAAAAAAAATATTTAATTGAAATATAGAATTGTTTCTGCATCGCATTATTCTGAGAGCTATAACTTATATTTTTCCGCTGATGGAGCTGAATGGCGTTTTTTTGTGGGGCAAGAGGACATTTTCAGCGGTACTATTTTTATTAACATTCATCTTTTCAATTGTGATTTATTCCATTTTTTGTTCAGCAGTATGATGATAAAGCATTGTTTTTTGCCACTTTTTTTCTTTTATGGTATTCTTTAAAGGGGTAAACTATTGGGACAGATTTATATGTCAGGATGATCCGGACGCGGAGATATCAAATATGTGTACTTTGTTTATTTTTACACAAATAAATGTATTGAAGTGGTGATGGCCAACTCACTGAATGAATTTAAGAAAGGAATGGATGCTTTTCTTGTGAGTAACAGTATAGAAGGTTACGAATAACAGAATATTATAGGTAGATGGTTGACCCAGCTTAGGGGAAGGAATTTTTTTCCCTATGGAGAAAATTGGCTTCTATTCTGTGGGTTTTTTGCCTTCCCCAGGATCAACAATGCAGAACAGCTGCACTAAAAATAGGCTGAACTAGATGGACATAAAGTCTTCCTTCAGCCTTCAAAACTATGTTACTACAGTTTTCATTTTTTTTGTTTTTTTTTATTTTGTGATTTTTAAAAAATTATTTTTACAATTTTTCTAAACTTTTTCTTTCACTTTCTTGTCATCATGTCCCAAAATGGAACATCAACTTTCCCTCCCATGATGACTGATCTAATACTCTGCATTACATCAGCATCTCACAGACAGGGAGGAGGCTTGTCAGCAGGAGCTTACAGACCACCGCACCTAGATGACGCTGATGCCATCACTATGGAGCCCATCAGCACAACGCGATCGCAATTGCGTTGTGCCAATCGGAGCAGAGAGCAAGCTCCCTCCCTCTGTTATGCTGATTCATGTCGCTGTTACTATTGACAGTGGCATTAGAGGAGTTAAACACCCACGATCAGCACTAGCACAGATCATGGGCATTGCTGTAGGGTGTCAGCTTTTATATAGCGCCAACACCCGCTTATGATCGCACCAGTGCTCGTCGTGAGCCTGCACGATTGTCACACCGTACATGTAAGGTAGTTTGTGAGAACATACCTCTGGCAGTGCCATACATTTATGTATGTGAAGTGGTTAAATGGGTTGTAGAAGATTAGAAAAATGTGACTGCTTTCTCCAAGCACCACTCCAGTCCACAAGTTATGGTTGACCCTCATTTACTTCAATCACCTAAACACAACACATTGGAAGGTGAGGCGCCATTTCTGGAATACAGCTAATTTTTCTAACAGTATTCAACCTCATTAAAGGGAATCTGTCAGACAGGTTTTGCTATTTAATCTATCAGCTGCATGAGATCCTGATTCCAATGATGAGTCACTTATTAGTCTATGTTTTACTGTTTAAATACAATCGGTGTTTTATCAGCAGGAGATAATCACTAGAGGACTAGGTCTCATGTGCAGACCAGTCAAGCTAAACTGTGTAACCACGCCCCCATCACTAATTGGCTGCTTGGGGACAATGCACAGTGAACACAGGAAGCTGCCAAACAGTGGTGTGGGAGGGAATATACAAAGCTCAGGATTATGACCACTGCTACATCTACCATAGAGAAAACTGCATAATGCAGCCCAGTAAGTGATACATTGCTGGCATCGGGCTCTCATCTCATTCTCATTTTCACTACAGTAAGGTTTTGCTTTCTTTTAAAGAGGTTGTCTGGTTCTTTTATATTGATGGCCAATACTTAGGCCATATTAACTTGAATAGGAGTGAATGTGCAGTACCCAGACATGACCACTATGCAGCTGACAGAGCAGTGCTGTGCAGCTCTGCAACTGATCACTTGAAGCAACCGGGAACAGCAGATCTGTGGGGAGCCCGAGTGTTGCACCCCCCAGTGATCTGGTATTGATGACTTATCCTAAGTATAGACCATCAATATTAAAGTACCGGACAACCCCTTTAATTCTGTCACAAGTAAAGGGCCGTTTCCAATGATAGTAAAGTATTATAGCATTAGGGGATCTTACAATCTCACACATCTATACTAAATACACAGTATAGGTATAAAACTCTGATAGGTGCAGGTCTCACCTCCTATCTTTAAAATGGGGCCCTGCCTTGCAGCTACTTTGAATGGAGAGGTGACCGCACATGTGCAGCTCCCTCTAGTCACTGCTAAGGGAGTTCTGAAAATAGACGAGTGTTTCTGGTTATTTTCAGAACTCCAGTAAAAGTGAACGGAAAATTCATCATGTGAGCCCATCTCTCGAAGACGAGAGTTGGCGGATCCCTGTTCTCCAGATTGGTTCAGGGCATAGAGGCATCAGACATTTCTGGGATATCATATTGATTATTGGGACATCATCAATGTCTGAAATGGGAATACTCTTTTTTGTGGATGAAAACTTGAGGATCACATAAAACAATGGACACGATTATTACAACCAATCACAATCATCAGTTCCCATCCCAGACTTAGAATAAAACACCCATACATTAGCCTTCTCCATACACCTCCACGTTATGGCACCCAAAGAAATATTCTCATACCCAACTACAAGAATACAACAAGGTATGCTTAACACACAAAAATCCCTTATATGAGAGCAACCTAAAGTAAAGCATACTTTTGGCAAACACAAACAAGGGATTATTTGGCCAAGTTGTTTGAACCATGAATTATTCAAAGAACGCTAAAGGACAAGTAGTTTATTAAGCATTAATTGGAGCTAAGAGTAAATGGCGGATGGCAGGAATCCTCGAGGTTCCTGCTGGATGTATTACCATAGGTTTAAGTAATAGGATTACATTTAAATCTTATGGGAAAAAAAATTAAATCCCTTAATGGTGTAGTAATTCCCCAAATGCTTTATAAATAATAAAAGTAAAAGGTGCTGAGCCTGGTGAAACATTTGTGCAAATGATATCAATGTATAAATATCTATATACATTCCTCAAAATCTTCTAAGTATGAAAATGTTTTGTTGTTTTTTTTATATCCAAATGATGAGGACTGAGAGGACACATCATTTCATTATAGCTTTTAAGTTAAATGAAATTATGAAACACTTCATGTATAGTTAAGCTTTCCTTTATCCCACAGCTCCTCTACAGGCGGGAGGGGGTACTGCACCCCTTTATGAATCATATGAGAAAAAAAAAAAAAAATATATATACACACGCGTACATATATATATACACACACACACACACACACACGCTAAGTACAGAATGGATCAATCATGGAACCAGTGCTACCATGGCACGCTGCACCTCCAGACTTGTCTCTCAATCATATCTGGGACATCATTGGTTGGCAATTGCAAAGGAATCTTGAAGATATACTGCTCAAGGGCATTCAGCGTGGCAGAACATTCCTCAGACAACCACCTTATTGATCAATAGATGATTGCTAAGACATGTAAGTGAGGGGATACCAGCGCGTGGTCCTCATACTCGATACTGAATAAACTGAGATGTTTTTAATTTATTTACCTCCATTTTTTCATCATTTGCATATCATTACCATATCTATCCATCCTGTGATGTTCCTAATTTCACAACTTGTCCTTCTTGATGCTACAGTGCAGGACGGTGTTTAGTCTGAATTCCTGTATGTGTACCCCATGTCAGCTAGTGCGCCCACCCATATTACTATAGTGTGGCATGTGAGTGATATAAGGGGGTTACAGGCCTCTCAGCAAAGCTTCTAGTGTACCGGATATTAGACACTCACCTGATTCAGACATTTCTGGAATTAGAAATCCGCTATGGATTTAATGCTAAGTGGTCAATTATTGACAGCAAACTTCACTTAACATCAAGACTCCTAATGTAGTCCCTGTCCGCTCTCTAGCCCGCTGCTGATCTATGGGATGTTAACTCAGCAGAACAGGGTCATTACACGTTTCCAGTAATTGCAACCAAATTCTGTTTATTTATTTATATTCATTTTATAAAGAGGAAATGTCTGATATGTTATCTAAACAAGTCATAAAACCCAGTATTAACAAACAAAAGGTCCACATTTCGACAGTTCCTGTGTATATCTGCACCATCTCGTATGAAGCTAACTGGAACCATACGGACCCTGCTAAGGCTTCTGCAGGGGCCAGAAATGACAGAGCTTTTACATGGAATTACCTGTAATAACTGTTATTTTACTTTTTTTCTATATTTACTCTTGGGCTTTATTATATTATTTCTCTTTCCATCTCTCACACATTAAGCTTGTATGTTAGCTCCACGGACCAGGAGTCTTGTCTTCATGGCACTGCATTGTTTTCATGTCGTTGGAACATTTTTTGGAAGTTTTTGAAAAGGAGTTCTACAAAATTCTTCTGACTGCATCAGTAATTCCTTTTTTAAATTTTCAGGGATTTTTTCTTCCTATCTTTGAAAGCTGGACAGAGATAAACATTTTCATATAGAGTTCACTACTGGCTTGTACGGTTGAGTTTTTGTTAACCAGATCATTGATCATGGCTCAGATTGGAGCAAAATGCCTTCTGCTTCATTTACGGAGATCTTCGGATTCTCGAGTGCTGTACAGGTGCCATATTTGTATTATACGACTTGCAGAACTGCCTTGACAGGTTTCTTTCCACTGTTTCATGCCTCTATTTAAACCTGTCAGCATCTTTTACGAATCTTCTCCTCTGAGACATCTGATTAGGATACTGCACAAAACATTATATCCATTTAAACCCTTCCTAAAACCTGGATATTGTGATGGTATTGATTGGTGAAGTCAAATATCGTCTTGTTGTGTTGAAAGGAATTAGAGGCTTAAAAGCTTTAAATCAGATGAGTCAATGAAAGGCAGCCTAGCAGCAAATTACATACATGACTGACCATTGTTGAGTTTCCACGTCTCAATTCTTTAGACAAAAGCTCCTTCAAAAATAATGGTCAGGTTTTATATCATAGGTAGAAAGCTATAGGGTTTAGTAAATTGTACATTAAAAAAGACTGGCTAACATTCATACAAACCTAATCCAACTCATTATGGGAACCAGCTTTGCACAGAGTCTTACCGGCTATTCTTCATGGGAAAAAAAGCATCCAAATGAGCTCTCTCTCAGATAGAAAGACGATCTTCCTGGTACCACCTATTTTGAAGGTGGTTTTTATACAAGTCAGTTTTTGGCTCTTTAACATGTTGGAAAGTTAGATAAAAGGTTGGAGATAATTTGCCACCCATCACTGGAGAAGAACATCATGGTAGGAAGAATTGTTCCTTACAAGGCGAAGAGGAAGACCAGCAATGCGATGGCTTGATACTATCAAGATAACGGAGGACAAGGCACTAGTGGACCTATCTAGGCTTGCACTAGATCGATTCTCCTACAGATCGTTCATCCATCAAGCCGCCATGGCTCAAGATTGAGCTGAAGACTGTTCAAAAAAAAAAAAAAAGAAGTCTACCATATACATTAAACATTAGACAACCCTGCAGATATCGACGGTCTAATATGTATACTGGCATCAGAAACATGATTGTTTTGGAGGATAAGGATCCGGCATGCCCGATTTTTGACTGCTGATCCTTTTGTTCTCTAAGTGATAAGCTGTTGTCAGAGATTTCAGGAACACTTGGAGACTATATATAGGAGAACCAGGTGAGATAGCTATTGGCCAAACAATCAGCCGAACGATGGTTAGAACAGCAGCTCTCCAACGTGAATGGGGGCTTAACCCAAACCTGACATGATTAAGATCAGCTAGCTTTTCTGAATTAAGAATTAGTACAAACTTGGAGAACTCAAAAGTCAAAGAAATCCCAAAATAATCTAAAATATTACTATGCATTCTGTATAATAACTCATAATTACTCTCAACCACAACATATCAGACTCTCGTCTACCGTGGAAACCTTCAAAAACAACCTGAAGACATACCTCTTCCAACAAGCCTACAACATGCAGTAACCACCGATAGACCAAACCACTGCATGACCAGCTCTGCCCTCGTCTATTCTATCCTCACCCATTCCTTGTAGATTGTGAGCCCTCGCGGGCAGGGTCCTCTCTCCTCTTGACTTTGTAAGTATATGTAAATATTCAAATTTTCTCATATCAGCTATTTTGCATAGGTTTTTTTTTTTTTACCATGGAGTGTTAAATAAGTCTCCATACACTCCCTGGTTCTCATACATGAGAGCTGAGTACTCATCAACCTTGAGCAAGTGTTTGCAAGCATAGTGCTAACCAAATGCTGGTGTCTGTCTAATTGTTATCTGGAAAAGCTTTTATTTATGGCCAGTTTGAAGAGAAGCAGACACACAGCGCATCAGATAAAAGGCTACACTATCAGCCAAAATAAGCACATCCCATCTCCATATGTTTACACATAGAAGCAGGATTGATTGTGTCTACATTGGGAAAGGACTTCCTCCAGTACAATATCAGCTGCTCATTACAGTGGGAAAGATATGAAATGAATTGGGAATGAGGTGCTAATTCCAAATAGAGGAGGGATTTCTGGTACAAACATCTCTCTTCCTCTGGGGAGAGACCAGTATATGTTGTTATTTCTTACACATCTGGTTGGCAAACAGTTTTCTCTGCGTAATCCACAAATGCCAACAAGGGTTTGGAATCACGTTTGGATGTAGTTGGCAGACGGCAGCTACAGTCAATAGACGGGAAGATCTCAGATGCTTTTTATTCAATAAATATTATCCGGATGGATTACAACTACCAGAGTGATAACTGATATCTAATTACCGGTACTGCCCACCTTGGCGCTCAGTGTTAGGTGGTGAATATAAATGTCTGGTTCTATCATTGCCTCTTATAGACGAACCTAAAATCTTGATTTAGACGTTTTTCCATCCTAGGTGCCAAAGCTTCTTTTCCCTTGCGCATTGACTACACTATTAACGGTTAAAATGTAAAAAAAAAAGATGAGTAAATCTGCCAATGAAATCCTTTTTTGGATACATCACAGTAAGACAAGGTCCTCTTCACATTTTTACAATGAGAATAATGTTTGAAGAACTTTTTACAGAAGTTTGGTATAGTCGGCTCCTTACTGCCACTTTTATAGAATGTATTACAAAATAGTTTCACAAATGAAGGATTATCCCACTGATAAAAGGAATATAAAATGAGTGGGAGAGCCAAAATCAATACCTGAAAAAAATAATCCTACTTGCAACATGAATGGATAATTAATGATTTTTATGGTGCTCACACACATCAGGTTGCTGAATAAACAAGACCTACTACTAAAAATGAAAATGTAAAGCGGATCTGTCACCAACTTTTACAATACAAATTAAATACATTATCAAAGAGATCTATTACACCTGATGAGGCTGGTGTACTTATTTTTAAAATCCATGTCAGAATGGCTGTATAATCCTGATATCCAAAATGAGCATTTTATTAACTAGCAGACAGGAAAACTTACACAAAGACTTACCGGTATATCGCTATTCTAAAATGGATTTTCAAAGTAAGTATCATAGACAGATTTAAAAATGTATGCAGTGTGTATTGTAAAATCTGTGATAGATCCACGATAAGTGTGTATGACAGTTCAAGTCCCAGCATTCCTTCTACCCCCTCTTCCCTCGCACTAACAAGTCTACTACCTAATCGACTATGGGCCATGGGATTGAAGCCATTGAAATTCTATAGAAGTTCTTCACATTAGTTTATCTTTCCAAAGATCCTAGGAGAAATAACATCACTATTGGAAATACGTAGTTATCGGCACCAGCAGCTGTTAAGTAAACTATTGAAATAGTAGAGGATAGTTGGGAAGCTATTTCTTAAGACCATCTACACTAAACTTAAGTGTTCCAGTGGGATTTCCTTGTGTTGAGTAACACACATTCCCCATTACAGGCTTAGTATGAACTCTATAGACAATACGTTTCACCACGACAACTCGTACAAATAAAGATAAATGTTTCCTTAATGAACACATAAGATGTAAATTATCAAAATTTATGTTAAGTAATAGATCATTTAGTAAACTTAAAAATCTATCATTGTACCTAGTACTAAAAAAGGACAAAAAAGCATCCAAATTACAGCAAATGTAGACAACTGAATTTATTTGCAAGGTTGAAAAGTAAACCTTGGTCAATCTTCAGGTCAATCCCTTAAGACTTCCATACACATGAGAGTAACTGCGGCCGAACCCACCGATATTGGCTGGCTCGGCCAACAGTCTCCTCTGTATGGAGGCCTCCCGACACATCTCTGAAAGATTATTTTGAGGGAAGAGAAGGTACAATATGTCTAATTTTGGACTGTCAACACTTTTGCGCTTTGAGATAAGCCACTACCAAGAAATGGTTCTCTGATAGAGAACTCAAGAGTTGGGAAAGATAGCCATCAGACATAGGATTGGCAGAATCATCATTGGCCGACAGCTATCCATTATCTATGGAGACCTGTTGGCCAAATCTTTGTCTGGTTGACAGCTATCTCTCCTAACCTCCCTGTAGACATGAACAGTCAGGTTAGCCAAGCTCTCCTGTGTGCTCTATGACAGAGGCACTACCAGACTCCTGTAGCAACAAATTAGCTCCTGGAAAACAAAAGGATGTACCATTGGAAATCCAACATGACAAACTCATCTATCGGGAGAGAGTCAGGAAAGCTCCCAAGTACTATCAGCTCATTATGCCAACATTTGGGGACTTTAGTGACCTCTATAATCTCTACCACACAAGAATGGAGCAGACAACCCTGTTTAGCCTGAACAAAGTATTCTTTGTTAAGACTTGGATACATGTAAGACCCATTTTGGGTTACCATAACTGAAACCACAATCTACAGACTTAGGCTATGTGCCCACGTATGCAGAAAAAAACGCACTTCTTCCCAGGAAAAAGGTGCGGGTTTTTTGCGCCTTTTTCCGCGTTTTTGCGCGATTTTTGTGCGATTTTTGCACTTTTTTTGCGTTTTTCCCGCGATTTTCGCATGCAAAATTCAAGCACTTTTCAAGTGATTTGAAGCTTGGAATGTGACTGACAGGTTGGTCACACTCGTCAAACATAGTGTTTGACTAGTGTGACCAACTTTTTACTATTGAGGCTGCCTATGCAGCATCAGTAGTAAAATGATCTAATGTTAAAATTAATAAAAAACATAAAAAATCGGGTTATATTCACCTTCCGGCGTCCCACGCAGCCTTCCCGGGCCTCAGCGATGCTTCCGTTCCCAGTAATGCCTTGCGAGACCTTTGATGACGTAAAGTCTTGCGATACTGTAGCGGTCTCGCAAGATCGTACGTCATCACAGGTCCTTGCCACAAGGCATTACTGGGAAATGGAGCATCGCTGAGGCCCGGGAAGGCTGCGCTGGACGCCGGAATGTGAATATAACCCGAGTTTTATTTTTTATTCTTTTTTTTACAGGGATATGGTACCCAGGGCCTGGAGGACAGTCTCCTCTCCTCCACACCGTAGGTACCTACCGCACATGAGCCGCTCACTTTGTGCATGGTGGGCATAGCCACATGCGGGAAGTAAGCGGATCGCAAGCATTTCTATGGGTGCGGAATTGCGGCAATTCTTTTCAGAATTGCTGCGATTCCGCAAAAAGAATGAGCATACTGCGTTTTTTTCCGCGATGCGATTCCGCCGCCGGAAAAACCGCAGCATTAGCACAGCATGTGCGGAATGCCATAGGAATTCATGGGGTGCGTTCTGTGTGTGTTTTTTAAGCGTTTTCGTGGCAAAAACGCTTAAAAATCTCAACGTGTGCACACAGCCTTACTCTTGAACCTTTCATTACATCCATGGGCCATTCCTTTTGTAAGCAGGTGATCACCTATGATGTCCATAAGACTTCAAAGAGTGTATGGATATGGACTTCCTTAATAAGAATTTTAATTATATAGATGACATGATTTCTTGTATAGTGTTGCTACCTCCGGAACACCTTCACAAAAGACCAGAAAAGCAAAAAATATAAAAAAAAACTTGAAAACAGCTAAAAAGACTTTTCAACGTTTCCAAAGATCTTTCAGTTTTATATTTCATGATCTATTCTGAAGCAAAATTGTCACTTTTTAAGTAAATGAAAAAAAGTATTCTTAAACACCAGATTTCGTGGTCTCTACATTATATGGTTTTCCGCTACTGGCAGAAATCGGCCTGCACTGGCACTGAATATTGGATGCAAAGAGTTCTCTATGATCCAACGCAATCTCCTTCCTGGTATTCAGTTATAACTGTAGCTAGTGGTTTTACAGTTTATACTCATTGAGGCTTTGTACTTTATAGGCAAATGATAAGTTTTAAGAATCCATGGCAAAATGGAAAAAAACAAAAATTGCCTTAAAAACCAAGTGACCATAAAAGCCAAACCAATGTTCAGCAGACATTAAAATAGTTTACGGTTTTTAATAAACAATGCTCCATTATAATACACCAGAATCATGTCTTTATGATATATTGCTTGAGTAAGTGGAAAATACGGACATGTTGTTTAAAAAAAAAAAAGAGAAAAAAAAAAAGGGTCTGGCTGTGAGTTGATGGATCTTTTCTACAGGGACCATCTTAAACTTATGTGCAAGTGTTTTGAAAATCTCACATGATGTAGCCATGTGTTAAAAATTACAGTCAGTTAAGTTCTCTGCTAAGAAAAATATGTGGCTAATTTATGAAATGCACTCCGCGATGGAGATGTCTTAAGTAGAAGCAGATTCTAAAAACAAATCCATTTTTGAAACATGAACTTTGAAAAAAAGGAATGGATCCAAGCACATCTGGCGAGCAGGAGCCTAGAAAGGGTGGTCTGACCCGATGCCAAGACATCTTCTAAAGGAAGATTATTATTGCTGGCCGATGTTGACTGATAACCGACTGTCCTTTTATGGAAACAGACTCGTATTGAGCCACAGGCGATACAGACATATTTTGCAGGCCAGCATCTGTTCTTCCTATTGCTAAACTAAAGCCGTCCAACCTGTGCAGATTTTAGAGAGGAGCGTCGGAGAATAAACCTACTGAATCATTTATCAAACGCATCCTACAATAGTTCTTTCGGCAACACATAATCTATACGTCTTCTGCGCGTGCCAACGAGATACAAGGTACATCACTAACGGATGAAATTGGGAGCAGTATCTTTTTTTGAATTGGGTGCAGTTCCTTCCTTTAAAATATAGAGGGCAGTGCTGTAAGACCTAATGGTATCTTTCTATTGGTCTATTACTGCAAACAGAGGCACCTGCAGGGTGAAAATTAAAAAAAAAAACAACACATGTATGGGGGGGTGGACCCGTCATATTATCGGTCATTTTACTAATGCATTTTGTAAAAATCTGCTTGACTCCTAAGGGTCAATTTTTTTTTATTCTCCTTTGCTATTTTTTTTTCTACTTGCCCCAAAGGTTTTATGTTTTAAAGTGAAGACGTAGGAGTATGTAATGTCATGGCACCATCTGCTATCTAGATACACAGATGTACAGGAGGAGATCCTTACTAGACCAGTGCGCTACATCTGTGTCCCTGTATTACTCATGTCTGTGGTGAGCTGTCAAACGGCTAGAATATGATCTCTGATCTCTCGAACCTCAAATAAGTAGAATATTTATGGTCCGACTAGGAAGTTAATGGAGCTTGGTAAGTTCCTTACTCCCGTAAAGAACATGCCATTCAATGGGCATTGTGCATGTATTGATTGGGCAAAGTTTCAGGTTAACATGTAACGGATCACCATTATTGGCATCGGAGATAGCGCCCAGGCTGAGATATTACCACTCTGTGCAGATATCTACATTAGTGCTTTGTGTTATTTAATGCAGTGTCATTTACTTTTTACACTATAGTGTAGCGCAGGGTTCCCCAACTCCGGTCCTCAAGAGCCCCCAACAGGTCATGTTTTCAGGATTTCCTTAGTATTATCACAGGTGATGGAATTCCTGCCTTTGTAGGTGACGCAATTATCACGTAGGCAATACTAAGGAAATCCTGAAAACATGACCTGTTGGTGACTCTTGAGGACCGGAGTTGGGGAACACTGGTGTAGCGTATGTCGTTACATGATACTAGGTACATGGTAAAGGACTAGAACTTCAGTGCCACTTATTGGAAGTAGGAATCTTAAAAGTCAATATCGACCTTTTAACGAGCCTTGTCATATGACTTAGGATATCATAAGTCATGTGGTAAGGCTCGTTAAAGGGTCGATATTGGCTTTTAGGTTGAAAACTCCTACAGGTAGCACTAGAGTTTTAGTCCTATTCTTTTCTGAAGAGACATTTTGAATATTTCCCAGAGGAGCATTGCATGGCCTATAAGTCTCCTTACACTGGCATGTCACGCTACGCAAGGAGACATGTTACCCCTTAGATACTAGGTACACGACAACATATATGTGGCAATAGGGGAATCTTTGTCCAAGTTCATTTTAATGTTCTGAACAGTAAGGATTCTCCTTATGGAGATCCAGCATGATGTCAGGAGTCTGTAAAGCAATGCGGCCCGGGAAAAGGCAAAATAGCTCTTGTAATGCCAAGTCATGTGATGTGCGCCTGATGTATGAGTCTCACTGGGGACAGAGACTAATGTAAGGGAGTGTGTTCTGTGCATAGGACTGGTGTTACTAATAATATTATATGTATTATGCTTTGCCATCATGTTCTGTAGCGCTTTACAGACATCATCATTGTACAGTAATGCGACATAGTAAGTACATCTCACTATTGTTTCTCTCCAGACTTGTGACACTTTCCTAACAGTCGGTTAAGTACTAATCATGGTTATTAAAAAGTGTTTTTCATACTGAATATTAATTTTCCAACCAACGTTCCCCAAAACTGTAAATCTATAACCCACAGAAAATACCAAAAATTACATTTAAAAAAAGTATGGGAGTAATTGGATTGTTTCGCTCATTGAAATAACTGGACACAATGTGCCATACCTTAGGCATAAGAATACAGACCTAGCAAAGCTTAAACTGCATATTTCCTCCTTATGTCACAATGCCCTACTTGTGAGTTTACATAGGACTGCAGGTAAACTTACAACAACATCACAGTGCACAGACAATACCTCTGCAAAGTGTTAAAGGGTACTTATAGTATTCTCATATGTTTACACAGTCACACCTGCGGCAGATTGAAGGCGAGCCAGGACCCGAGAGTTTAAGTATGGAAAGCATCATGAAAAATAAATAATTTTGATGCTAGGTTCCCTTTAACTAACAATTTCAGCTCTGCCACATCTGGGCTTGAGAATCACATTTTAGTTTTCCTAATAAGTCATTTCTTTCTGCAGAATTCACTGTGGTATTTTTAGACATTTACATGTTATGAATATTGTATCACGCGCCAAGAATGAGACTTCTATTGCCAGTAAGTAATGCTCATTGGCTTTAAAGGTAAGTACACAGAGGGAGTGTTTTTATATATGTAGGGGTAGGAAAACAAAGGGTTACAATGAAGATAGATAGATAGTAGATAGATAGATAGATAATAGATAGATAGATAGACAGATATTGGATAGATAGATAGATAGATAGATAGATAGATAGATAGATAGATAGATAGATAGATAGAAATGGAGTTGCACTGGTGAAAAAGATGTAGGTGCAAGCCCATGGACAATTAGCTAGATGTCCAAAAACTCATAGCTCAAGGAAAAAGAGGCCGCTCTCCAACACCATTCAAGTACAGAAATGGACTCCTTGTTTTATTCACCCATTATTGAGACATTTCAGCTTCAAACACAATACTAACCCTTGCTCCATCTAATAGAAGGCCCAGTATGTGCTTGGACCAGAAACATTGCACTAACACTAAGGGGTGAATTAAAAAAAAGAGTCAATATTTTCACTTGACTGGCATTGGAAGTGCTGCCTATTTTTCTTTGGACTAGATAGATAGATGATAGATAGATAGATAGATAGATAGATAGATAGATATGAGATAGATAATGGATACACACAAGAGATTTGAAAGCAGCACCAGCAAATAATTTAGATAGTCAGGTGCCAAGCCTAAAGGGTACTTCACACATAGCGAGATCGTTAGCGAGATCGCTGAAACATGTCAGGTTTTGTGAAGCAACAGCGACCTCGCCAGCGATCTCGCTACGTGTGACCCGCAGCAGCGACCGACCCCCCCCGCTGCGATATCGCTGATCGTGCTCGAATGTCCTAGGCCATTTTTTGATCGTCAGTGTCCCGCTGGCCAGCATGCATCACTGTGTTTGACGCCATAACAACAACGAGTGACCTCGTTGGCGACTCAGAACTCACGGACGCAGGCGTGATTTTGCTTTGTCTTTTCAACGCGCCCTCAGCTCCGATTGGTGGTCTCAAATTAGGATCTTTGTAGCATTTCCTTTTATAGGTCAGCTATCAATTATATGCAATCATAACATTTAACATGTACAGTTATAATAATTGCGTGTCCCCGTGTCAGTGACTGCGGATCCACGATAAATAGCGCACTAGCGACTCAGACAGGGATGCTGAAGCAAACCGCGTAGTGATAGCGCAGTAGTGGCCACCAATCGGAGCAGAGGGCAGAGGGACGTGGAAAACGCATCGCTGAAGCACACCTATCGAGGTCTGTGTCGTCACAATAGCTGCTGTGTGACAAGGTCCCAACGACCACTGAGGTCGTTATACGGATCGCCGGATCGTTGCTGCGTTGTTGAGTAGATCTGCCTGTTTGACAGCTTACTAGCGACCATGTAGCGACGTAACAGCGATCCTTACCAGGTCGCATCAGTGTCAGGATCGCTGGAGCGCCGCTATGTGTAACGGGACCCTTACGGGCATAGACCAATCCTTCACAATACAGTAAGAAGATAAAGGCAGCACTCCATATAGCAAAAGTAGAAAATTGTGATTAAATAGCCCATTGGGGCTCAGTGACCCCCCCCCAATGAGCTATTAAATCACAATTTTCTACTTTTGCTAAATGGAGTGCTGCCTTTATTATTTTTACGATAGATAGAGATACATAGATAGATACATAGATAGATATGAGATGAATGGATAGATGTAAGATAGATAGAGATAAGAGTAAATAGATATATAGATATGGGAGATAGATACAAATAGTTATGTGTGATATATAACTATCCATCTGTCTATCTCATATCTATCTATCTCATATCTATCTATCTTTCCATCCCATATCTATCAATATATCTATCAATATATCCATCTATCGCAGCTCTGTATGGAGTAGGTAGGCCTCTGTCTCACTAGAAATCCTATGTCATAAATACAGTCATGGCCAAAAGTATTGACACCCCTGCAATTCTGTCAGATAATACTCAGTTTCTTCCTGAAAATGATTGCAAACACAAATTCTTTGTTATTATTATCTTCATTTAATTTGTCTTAAATGAAAAAACACAAAAAGAATTGTCCTAAAGCCAAATTGGATATAATTCCACACCAAACATAAAAAAGAGGGTGGACAAAAGTATTGGCACTGTTCGAAAAATCATGTGATACTTCTCTAATTTGTGTAATTAACAGCACCTGTAACTTACCTGTGGCACCTAACAGGTGTTGGCAAGAATTAAATCACACTTGCAGCCAGTTGACATGGATTAAAGTTGACTCAACCTCTGTCCTGTGTCCTTGTGTGTACCACATTGAGCATGGAGAAAAGAAAGAAGACCAAAGAACTGTCTGAGGACTTGAGAAACCAAATTGTGAGGAAGCATGAGCAATCTCAAGGCTACAAGTCCATCTCCAAAGACCAGAATGTTCCTGTGTCTACCGTGTGCAGTGTCATCAAGAATTTAAAGCCCATGGCACTGTGACTAACCTCCCTAGATGTGGACGGAAAAGAAAAATTGACAAGAGATTTCAACGCAAGATTGTGCGGATGTTGGATAAAGAACCTCGACTAACATCTGAACAAGTTCAAGCTGCCCTGCAGTCCGAGGGTACAACAGTGTCAACCCGTACTATCCGTCGGAGTCTGAATGAAAAGGGACTGTATGGTAGGAGACCCAGGAAGACCCCACTTCTTACCCCGAGACATAAAAAAGCCAGGCTGGAGTTTGCCAAAACTTACCTGAAAAAGCCTAAAACGTTTTGGAAGAATGTTCTCTGGTCAGATGAGACAAAAGTAGAGCTTTTTGGGCAAAGGCATCAACATAGAGTTTACAGGAGAAAAAAAGAGGCATTCAAACAAAAGAACACGGTCCCTACAGTCAAACATGGCGGAGGTTCCCTGATGTTTTGGGGTTGCTTTGCTGCCTCTGACACTGGACTGCTTGATCGTGTGCATGGGCATTATGAAGTCTGAAGACTACCAACAAATTTTGCAGCTTAATGTAGGGCCCAGTGTGAGAAAGCTGGGTCTCCCTCAGAGGTCATGGGTCTTCCAGCAGGACAATGATCCAAAACACACTTCAAAAAGCACTAGAAAATGGTTTGAGAGAAAGCATTGGAGACTTCTAAGGTGGCCAGCAATGAGTCCATACCTGAATCCCATAGAACACCTGTGGAGAGATCTAAAAATGGCAGTTTGGAGAAGGCACCCTTCAAATATCAGGGACCTAGAGCAGTTTGCCAAAGAAGAATGGTCTAAAATTCCAGCAGAGCATTGTAAGAAACTCATTGATGGTTACCGGAAGCGGTTGGTCGCAGTTATTTTGGCTAAAGGTTGTGCAACCAAGTATTAGGCTGAGGGTGCCAATACTTTTGTCTGGCCCATTTTGGGAGTTTTGTGTGAAATGATCAATGTTTTGCTTTTTGCTTCATTCTCTTTTGTGTTTTTTCATTTAAGACAAATTAAATGAAGATAATAATACCAAAGAATTTGTGTTTGCAATCATTTTCAGGAAGAAACTGAGTATTATCTGACAGAATTGCAGGGGTGTCAATACTTTTGGCCATGACTGTACATATTTCGGCTTCTGAACCCCGGTTGCGTTCAAGCCTTTGTCTACAATATGCAATGAACTAATAATTTCCATTACTAACGACTTCTGTAAAACATAAGAGCCTTGACGGCCGGCGAGTAACGGGTTAAAGATGTAGTCACCGAAACAAGGCTCCATTAAAGGCAAAATATCCCAGCGTTCAGCAGTCCATCAAATCTCTATGTCTCTAAAGCGAAGCACAAAGTGACCACCGCAGCCAATATACGCAGGAAAACGCTGAAATATGCAATAAACAGATTGAGAGGCAGCTCGTTCTAGCGAAGAGTATTAAAAAAAAAAAAAACTACAGATGGGTGTCAAAAATAGCCAAGTGTCAGATTCGCTGGAGTATTTCTCGTTTGGCACATGCTCACAGTCACAGCTGTGAATGTATTCTCTGTTTCCAAGTGCAGGCCTCGCTGGCATCCGCCGCAAACATTTGAAAACACTAGTGCTCGCGTCTACTTTTAGAGGAAGGCAGTCATAATTTAAGCTTGTTTAACAAGGAATGTGGTCTAAATACCGATGACAGATTCAATTGGGATTATTTATATTAATATTGCTCTGCTTTATTTTTACCCCCCAAAATGCTACTGTTTAATGTGACAACTCATACCCGGGTCCAGAACATCCTACTATAAAAACAGCATTATTTTATTAGGATAGGTCAACAAGGCAAAATGTATTTACCCAAATGATTAAAAAATAAAAATGAGTAAAAATTTAAAAAAAAAACAAGAAAAAAAAATTGAAATGAATTTCTAAATAAACAGAATATTCTGCTATTAGAATGGAAAATGACGACAATGCACCCTATTGGTAATAGGAATATGTAATTAAACCTCCAACCATAAAATCAATTGAGGTTTCTCCACCTTGTCGCTCCTGCCGTCTTGCTATAACCACACATGCCAACCCAGCACTGCGACCACAGATCAACCCCGAGGAGAAGACATTCTTCAAACAACTGCCAATACCTTCACACAAATGTGGCCACAGCAAGCTGGCAGCCAGATAAGGTTTCAAAACACCATCTGCGCCGTACACAGGCTGTGCAACCGAAAAGCGGAGCGTCCTACCTAAAGAAGAGCGAGGAATCGAGCAAGAAAAAGAAAAATACAGCAGAGCTCAACACATTCTTCCAGGGCCTCAAGCACAGAAAGTGTTACACAGCCCACCTTGTCCCCTGACACGCTGGCCCAGGCCGTGCTCTTTCCATTGGCCCTCTCTCCAGCAAGAACCAGATGTGTTTGTTCTGGCAACGTATCGAAATTTGGGGACTGGACCCCTATCCAAAATTAATATTTTCTTCTGCATATTTGAGCAAAATCATTCCCAGCCCTGTATGTGTGTAACTAGTTCTGTATATAGCACCGTGCTTAAATGAGAAGAGCTGTAATACTCCATTTATAGCCTGGCTCAAGTGGGGAGAGTGCCATAGAGCAACAAGGCACAGTCATCAGTTCAATAGTTTACATACAAAAGCTAGTGTACATGCAATGCACATACATGAACACATAGAAAGCCTAGTGAATACACAATACACATATATAAACATACAAAACCTAGTGTATACACATATATAAACATATATATAAACATATAAAATACACACATATAAAGCCTAGTGTATACGCAATATACATAAACACTTATATAAAATAGACACATATAAAACCTAGTATATATATATGCAATACACATATTAAACCTAGTATATATGCAATACACATATATAGTAACATAGCTAGCAAGGCCAAAAAAAAGCCTAAACACATAAAACCTAGTATATATGCAATACATAGATATCAACACATAAAACATGGTGTATATGCAATGTACGCAAATAAGAACATAAAATGCACACATATATAGACACATATAAAACCTGGTGTATATGTTATACACATATATAAACATAAAAAAACATGGTGTATATGCAATTCACATACACACATAAAATGAACACACAAACACATAAAACCTAGTATATACACACACATATATAAACACTTGTACTCTATATAATATGTACACATAGTACATATATAAATACATATGGAGACTCATCTATCGAGACATACATACATATATATACGTTTTATATATATATATATATATATACACACACACACACGTACACAACTAATTGTAGAATGATCACCCCCATTCTCCATTGTGTCTGCTGCGACCAAGGCTGCACCTAAGCATCTAAGGCTGAAGTGAAGGAGACATCCTGACTTACCAGGCATCCTGCATAGAGCCAGCCCTGGAAAGCAGCTCTCCCTTGTCTTCTCCCCGGTCTAGAGGCTCCAGCTTTGGACTGGCTGGCTGGCCATGCAGGCTGCTGGCTGCAGGCGAGGATGATGCTAGACAGATGGAGAGCTGACACTCCGTATTGCACTTGGAGCAGAAATGTGAATGATGACAGGAGCACATGTGGCCTTGAACCCAGCCCTGTCTCTTCAGGCAGAACAATGACAGGGATGTGTGTGCAAATTAGCACAAGCCCAGGTCTCTCCTGCTGACTCGTCTCACTCTATCTGGCGACTCTGGCAAGAGGACAGCGGACAATCCGCCGCTTACAATTCAAAGATCGTTATCGCCGTTTGCGCTCATTGATCCACATAACGCCGTCATCTTCCGTAGGGTCGTACGGCAACATACAAAACACGACACAACCATTACGTACTTAATAATGAAATCCAATATTTTTTTTTTTAAATCAATTAATCCTTTTGCTATTCCCCCTGACTTAAACACGGGTCACGAAACCAGTTCTCTGTCTTTACCCCCCACCCCCGGCGTACAATTACCTGTAAACACGCTCTTTGTCTGCCTTTGGAGAAAAAAAACCCAATAAACTGATATTTTTTAATGATTTTTTTTCCCTCCTTAATAGGCCAATTCATCCCACTGAACACAAGTATCCAATGCCTCGTCTTTGTTAGCCCTTGAAGTATGTGTAAAAACACACTCGGAAGAGGGGCACAGCGGTCCTGCCCCCCCTGGGAAATGCGGATTGATAGTCTCCAAACATTTACAGCTTGTGCTATTTTACCTTTTCCATGCTGATCCATAGGAGATGAAAACAAAGTATCTCCTGCGAAGCCTTTTCAAAGCTTAACAATCATGTCCTCCCGCTCGCGAATTTCGCACACCCTTAAATGTTTATCCTTCCAGTGAATAACGCAAAACCTCTCTGGGTTCAGTGCACTCTTCCCTAATAAGCTTTAATGGACACCATGATACATAAAGCTGCAGGCTTTTGTTAGGCTGCTTTATGGAAGGCTGGCTATTTTCCTCTCAGCAGTGGCTCTTTAGTCCTTTGTATAAGATCCTTACCTCATAGGAGAAACATACGCCTGACAAGCCTGTCTTATGTAGCGAGCTCAGGTTTCTACAGAAAAGCTGAGCCCCAGGAACATAACTGCTGCTTCAAACTCTCTCTTTGAACATAACCCTTCCTAAACCTCAGCAGTGTCTGTGAAGAACATCTTTGCAGCACATGAACAGCGCACGCCGCCTCTCTCGAAAGTACCTGTGCCAGTGTATGTTTCAGTCAAGGAGAGATGGAGCAATTATTAGATTCCAGATCTTCAGGAAGTCCCTTCCGCATCATTCCAGCAATGCCCAAGACGCATAAGCTGTTCCTCAACTCTTGCAGCCCCCATCCATCTCCCGAGTAGTCATTTCCATGCTGCAGTGTATCAGCCGATGTCAATTTCTACCCAATCCTCTCTATACAGTCAACTAATGAGATCTATGTGTTTAAACAGTGACAAAATGTCCCCTCCTCCATGACTGTCTTCCTCCTCCGTCTACCGAACAGAAACATCTCCTCTCTGGTGAGATAGACAAGAGCAGATTTTGGAATCCCTTCATACGCAATTTTGGCAGCACTTTTTTTTATTGCAGTTTTTTTTTTTCAAATGTGCCGAGTTTGATCATAAATCATATTTGTCATTTAGGGGTTCTTCTAAAATCGCAACAGAACAAAAAACGCCACCGCGAGATTCATCAACACATGCGTTTTCTTCCCCTAAAATGGATCATGGAGGTCTATAGGAGAATAATGGCACCAACTACCTACAAAAAGTCACACCTAGGGGATGCTGCGTCTGATCAAAGAAAAGCCGCTGATCAAAAAAAACGTAAGACAAGGGACGAAAAAAGCCAAAGGGGGAAAAAAAAACGTACTGTACATTTTTTTTCTAAAAAGTGTGGTAAATGTAGGCACCCTAAGAGTATGTGCAGATGTTAAGTATTTGGTGCAGAAATTTCTCCACCATTTTTGCATCTCTTGGCAGGAAAAACATTTTTGCCACTTTTTTTCTTTCTTGCGTTTCTGGCGCAGATTTTTCCCCTCTCTCACGCTGAAAGAATAGACATGCTGCGAGATAAATCTGCGCCAGATCTGCAATTCGCAAATAAGCAAGGTGTGCACGAGATTTCAAGAATCGCATTCACTTTGCTGGTAATTGGAAGTCCTTCAGGTTTTGTGACAAACCTGTACTGAAAAAAATGGAGCAAAAACGCAATGTGTGCATACAGCCTAAGATTAATCCTCTTACAATGTAGTAGCAGCAGCTGACATCAGTCACGCCAATGTAGATCAATGTTCCTTGAGCTTCTCATAACCGGATATATATGACATTACGGTATATACTTGGGGGCACACACCGGTCTAGACACTGCAATCCTCCTCTACTTTAGCTCGATGTGGCTGATTACATATAACAATAGAATACAAAACAAGATATCATTTTGCTCCTTTATCTCAAATAATATATAAAAATATCAGAAACGTTAAACATTACGATAAACTCTACCAACGTAAATTGTTTAAAAAAATGTAAAAAAGTGAAACATAGTAAACAAAATGTAAAACATTTGCATTTTTTTCATAGTATTTAACCCATTGAAGACCACATCCTGCTTTATCACTGATCATCCAGACCCCATGCACCCAATATTGGCACTGCCTTATAATTAAATGCATGCAAAAAGCAATATCAACCTGCCCACAGTACCCCCGTAAGGCGACCCCACCAACAGCGTAACCCTGCCCCTTCCAGGTTACAGTAGCACTGTCGACGGTGTATCGACCACACTTTTCCGACCAACTAAAGTCCAACGTCTCTATTAGAAAATCTGGATGAACAAAAAAATTTGCACGGTGGCTTAAAATTCACCTCCCATCCGCTGCGTGATTATGCATCCTTTCCTTGCGTAAAAAGGCTTTTAAAGTCGTTATCTGACTGGAGTAATTGCCACTTTAAATTGATCCACGTCAACAGAAGCAGGATCCCTGGGGATTGTCACCTTGAAGCTGGTTGCAGAGAAGGGTTTGACAGGATGCCTGAGCATCTGAGACTACTTCAGAGTTTTTTTTCTCTTCCAGCAGCCAGCTGCAAGCTCCACTTTTTTTTTTCCCCTCCTCATTATTTAATAGTTGCAGACTTCAACCTTTTTGGCAGTGCTCCCTGAATACATATTCCTTGTAACACAGCTACAATAACACTTTGCATCATTTAAAAATGTATTTATAGGGCAAGGCGTTAAGAAGGTGCAGATCATAGCCAGGATGAATGGAGATAAAACACAAGACTGGGTCTTATGGAAGGTACCAAGAGACTTTTTGATATACATCTTAAAAGCATCCTAATGAAGTCGTCTACTATGGCGTCTTCCCAAGCCAAGTGCTAAGCCGAGACATCGTAGAATGGACAGATCTGTAAAACTTACCAACATGGTCTAACGCACTATAAAAATGCATCTGAAGAGCGAGGAGGATAGCAGTGACTTGGAGTCTACGAGGATCTGGTGTCTCTGCTCTGGTCCTGGCTATGTTCTCCTACTTATAAGCTGCTCTGTTGTGATCCATGGAGAATTCATGACTTCACACAGTGGGTATTAAGTGAGTGCATTGTAAAGAAGTTGACACCTGATTGATCCTAATTGAAAGCAATACACCCGACCAAATACACTCCTACCACATCTGCTCTTTCCTGCCACCAGCTATTCAGTGCAAGAGAATAGTCTCAGATATTCTTCTAACCCACCAAATAAAGGCGCTCTTCTAAGCAGGGCTGCATTAACAGGGAAAAACAGGGCCAGAAAGGGTTCAAATGGTAAGTTTTACTCCTTGTTGGCTTTAACAAAGCTGAATAAGGCTTTTTTTTCTCTAGCCTATGTGCAAGACTTGATAAACTGAATGAAGAGGTGGCACTCAATGATCGTCCAAGAAGCATTGATGAATGGTCAATAGACCCTCATCTAAGGGTGGCCTTCATGAGTTATTGACAAACCAGCTTGGATGGGCGGACTTGCTAATGTCCACATTTTATCCCATTTTAGCCCTCAGACCAGTGGCTGCCAATTGAGACTTCCACATTAGAAAGTGATCTCACAAAAAGAAAAAAAAAGTACAAGCCATCCCAGGGCTTTCAGATTGTAATTTGTCCAAGGTTTTCTGAAATGTTCCAGCTAGCTGGAGGCTATTAGTGTTTTCCTAAAGTATCCCATTGACAGGGAAAACTCACGTAATGGGAGAGCTGTTTGGGTGGGTCAAAGGCTGTAGGGGAATCAATTAAACTCTATGCATGACATGAAATCTATTGACATATTAATAACATGAAAAAATCTATGTATCTTACTACTCAGCAATAAAAAAAACAAAAAACTTTACTATACCAAAACTAATACTCTGCTGTATCACATCATAAAGTGTTTGTTAGCCGTTGGTGGAAAAAAATAGCAAAATTAACAATAAACTATATAATATAAGTTAGCCAATAGTAAAAAAAAATAAAACTGTCATATTAGACAGTAGTAAAAAACTTAAATTTGATCTGTTCTTTTCCTAAACCTATAAACTAGATATTATGTTAGCCAGTAGTATAAAAGATCAAAGCTGTCATATACCTAAACTCATAAGTTATGTAACAAGTTAGTGAGTAGTTCAAAAAGGTAAAAACTATTCTATAACTAAACTAATAAACTATATAAGTTATCCAAAAGTAACTAAGATGAGAAAATGTACTATTCCTAAACTAATATAATACATCAATCAGCTGTAAAACAAAAAAGCCAAACTATCCAGTACCGAAACTAATAAACTACAATATAATATTGTGTTACCTAGTAATATAAACGATCAAAAGTGACTTAAGATCTAAACTATATAAAAAAATATAAATAATAAACTAAGTAATACAATAAGTTAGCCAAAACTTAAAAAAAAGATTAAAAAAAAGTCCTAAACCTAAACTAAAGTAATAAATCATATACTATCATTTTGTTTCGAAATAAAGAAAATAAAAACTATCCTATACCTAAACTATAATCTAATATTGTATTAGCCAGTAGTATAAAAGTTAAAAATTGTCCTCTACATAAACTAACAAAGTTTACAATTATATTAGCCAGTAGTTAAAAAAGGTAAAAATGATCCTATACCTAAACTAACAACTAAACTAAGTAAAAGAATAAAAAGATTTATAAAAAATGTCCTATAAGGAAGTTGGTAAACGCATGTAGTTTGTAATGATAAAAAAAGATAAAACAGTCCTGTACCCAAACTCATAAACTATAGTAATATAATACCGCATTGTAGAAGTAATCTGCTGACTTCTACAGCCACAGAATTGTGACAAGGTGATATCTCCCACCTCTCTATAACTAATGTACATATATATTAGTTAAGGAACACAAAGCAAATATTTGAGCTGAATAATGCTGCCATCTATATACACACAGCGAGGAATGGACTACCAGCAAATATACCCAGGCTTCAATCTTGCTATGTTAGTAGTGTATAAATGATTCTATCAATCAAGTGAACAGGTGGCTTTGCATAGAAAACTGATGAATTGCAAACAGTCTATGAAATAAAGTAGGATTGTCTACTCAGTCTCCCCTCTCCGCGGCGGTATTAAGTGAACAGACTGTGCTGCACACTGACTGGTGTGTGCACTGTGTGTTTCTTCCAGGCTAAATAGATGGCGGTATTTAAAGTCGACTAAATTCATTGCACAAGCTCTCTTAACATTTTATTGAAAAGCCATTGTTTTAATGTCAGCCACTCTGGGTTGTGACTGATGGCGAGTTAGTTTTGTTAAAATGCGAGGGTGATTGCATATGCTTCAGTGAATCTTCCCTCCTCTTATCATCAGGGACAAAAACCTGCAGCTTTGCTATATGCAGACAGCCATCTGGACAGCCTGCTCTGAGTACCCACCCCACACAACACTGCGGGCACCATTACAAGGCTCCGAAGCTGTGTTGAGCTATTCATGACTTACCAATTTCGCATTTTCTGCTTGTACACTTGCAACAATAAATGCTAATCAGAAAAGCCATGAATGACTTATTATCACTACAACTAGAAGCAAGGCCTCCACATCTCATTCCTATTATTAGTAGCTCTGACATGGCAGAGTGGTGGCACTGGCTAATCCTATGTGAACTGTCCCATAGACTTTGGAATTGGGTCATCTAGACCACAGCCAATGGCGGATCTTAATAGGGGCGGATGGGGCGGTCGCCCCGGGCCCAAGGTTTTTTGGGGGCCCAGGGGCAGGGGCGGGCTGGGCCGGGTGGCAGAAAGGCAAATGCCCCCCGGACCGCTCCCCCAGCACCTGTACAGGGCCGGCCGTGCCCTGTGCTGTGATGCCGCTGGCAGCAGACAGCCGCCCGCGTCACATTCTATGAGGCCGGGGCCGGGAGCTGTGCACGGCCGTCACCTGGACGGCTGCTCAGCGCCGGCTCCCTCCGGCTGTACTTCCGGGTCAGATGTCGGGCGTGTGCGATGACGTCATCGTGCACGCGCCTACATGTCCCGGAGGATGCTGAAAGCAGAGGCGCTGCTGGGGAGCGAGTCGGCTGTGAGGTAAGTATGGGGAACTTTTTTTATTTTTTTTTATTTATAAAATGAATTAAATGGGGGAGGGGGTGAGTGGGGGCTGTACACAATGAAGGGGGGGTGACTGGGGCCTGTATATGATGAAGGGGGGGTGACTGGGGCCTGTATATGATGAAGGGGGGGTGACTGGGGCCTGTATATGATGAAGGGGGGGTGACTGGGGCCTGTATATGATGAAGGGGGGGTGACTGGGGGCTGTATATGATGAAGGGGGGGTGACTGGGGGCTGTATATGATGACGGGGGGGTGACTGGGGGCTGTATATGATGACGGAGGGGTGACTGGGGGCTGTATATGATGATGGGGGGTGACTGGGGCCTGTATATGATGAAGGGGGGTGACTGGGGGCTGTATATGATGACGGGGGGGTGACTGGGGGCTGTATATGATGACGGGGGGGTGACTGGGGGCTGTATATGATGAAGGGGGGTGACTGGGGTTGTACAGGATGAAGGGGGTGAGTGGGGGATTCACAGGATGAAGGGGGGATGAGTGGGGGCTTCACATGATGAAGGGGGGTGAGTGGGGCTGCACATGATGAAGGGGGGTGAGTGGGGCTGCATATGATGAAGGGGGTGAGTGGGGCTGCATATGATGAAGGGGGGGTGAGTGGGGCTGCACATGATGAAGTGGGGGATAAGTTGGGCTGCACATGATGAAGTGGGGGATAAGGGGGACTGCACATGATGAATTAAGGGGTAAGTGGGACTGCACATGATGAATTAAGGGGTAAGTGGGACTGCACATGATGAATTGGGGGTAAGGGGAACTGCACATGATGAATTAAGGGGTAAGTGGGACTGAACATGATGAATTGGGGGTAAGAGGGACTGCACATGATGAATTGGGGGTAAGGGGCACTGCACATGAAGTGGGGGTAAGGGGGACTGCACATGATGTGGGGGTAAAATTAACTGCACATGATGATGGGGGAGTGGGGCTGCACATGAAGTTGGGGGGGAAGGGGACAGCACATGATGAAATGGAAGGGGGGATAAGGGGCTGCAAATGATGAAGCGGCACTGCAGATGAAGTGAGTGGGTGATAGGGGACTGCAATGGATGAAGTAAGGGGACTTCAAATTAAAGTGGGGACATTAAAGTGGATCCCCTATTGCCAGGATCACGTTGGGCGATTTTGTGCATATTGGCCGTAGGCCTACAGCTTATGTGCAACGTCTTTTTAGGCCATGTCCACACGTGGTGGAATGGTGGCGGGTTTTCCGTATGGACCCGCAGCAAACCAAGTGCTGCGGTCCGTACGGCTGTCAATTCCCGCAAGGGGACCGCAGAGCTCAGGTGGGAAGGGGGGTACAGGGGCCCAGATTTTATGAACAGCCCCGGGCCCATAGTCCACTTAATCCGCCACTGACCACAGCCATGGGGTTTGTATTGTGGTGTGACAAAACAGCAAAATAAAAAAATGCTCCAGAATCTGGAGGTGAAACATCGAGTCATCATCACTCAAATCCACTTAGTCATCGTCACTTAGATCTGACCATTGGAGAAGATCTTCGCATTGATTCATCGACCCTCAGCTCTGACCATTGGAGGAGAAGGTGAAGTATTGATTCATTGTCACTCAGCTCTGACCAATGGAGCAGTAGGTGAAGCATTGAGTCATCGTCACTTAGCTCTAAACACTGGAGGGGATTGTGAAGCATTGAGCCATCATCACTCAGCTTTGGCCATTGGAGAAGGTGAAGCATTGAGTCATCATCACTCAACTCTGACCATTGGACGAGAAGGTTAAGCATTGAGTCATCGTCACTTAACTCTGAACATTGGAGGGGAAGGTGAAGCATTGAGTCATCATTGCTCATCTCGAACCATTGGAAGAGAAGGTGAAGCATGGAGTCATCATCACTTAGCTTTGATCATTCAAGAAGGTGAAGCATCGAGTCATCATCACTCAGCTCTCACCATTGGAGAAGGTGAAGCATCAAGTCATCGTCACTCAGCTTTGACCATTGGGGGAGAAGGTGAAGCATTGAGTCATCATCACTCAACTCTGACCATTGGACAAGAAGGTTAAGCATTGAGTCATTGTCACTTAGCTCTGAACATTGGAGGGGAAGGTGAAGCATTGAGTCATCATTGCTCAGCTCTAACCATTGGAGAAAGTGAAGCATTGAGTCATCATCACTTAGCTTTGACCATTCAATAAGAAGATGAAACATCGACTCCTCACCACTCAGCTGTAATCATTGGAGGAGAAGGTGAAGTATCGAGTCATTGTCACTTAGCTCTGACCATTGTAGGAGGGATAATCAGCATGTTTTTTCCCATGGATCATTGCCACACCTACTATACTGCCTACATCAGTTGACGTTCTCCACAAGTAGAAACATTACCCGTCTAGACCTACATCAAAGGCCTCTCATTGAAGCCAACCATACCCCTGGTAATTTACATACTTTTTTCCTCCAGGAAATATTTTCTCCGAGAGGAGAAGCATTGCTTCTCTGGACCTAAATAAAAAGACCTATCATCCAGTCAACCCTACTCTTTTCTGATTATAAACAAGAACCCTGTATGTAGACGGGAGGAGGTCTCTTTATTTAGTGGGGACTCTGTTTTGGCTTACATCGTCAGTCAAGACTTCTTAAAGGGAATCTGTCAGCAAGATCAACCCTCCTCAGCTGTCCAAGTGGGGATGTAGGCCATAGAAAGCTGAATAACATGATACCTTGATATCTGCACTCTGTCTTATTCCAGAGAAATCCACATTTTTCTAAATATGTAAATGCGCTGTTAAGATCTATGGGTGGAACATAGATCCCCCTTAGAATCTGTCTCCAGAGCTTATTTTAAATGAAAGCAGGCGTTACCACTGTGAGACATGTAATGATTTACAGTCTACTCTCCTGATTTACATGTCTCGCACTGGTAACATTTCCAGAGAGATCTATGTCACGGTCCATAGCTCATTTACATATTTAGAAAAATGTGGATTTCTCTAGAATAAGACATCGGATTGCAGATATCAAAATATCATGGTATTTTACTCTCTATGACCTGTGTACCTATATAGGCGACTTAGGAAGGTTGATAAACCTTTGAGCATAGAATGATAGGCTAGCTACCACTAATTGGTGGCATTTATAATACAGCTTTATCTCTCCTAAAGCCTCATTCTGACGTCCATTTTGAGACGTGCGTTTCACGTCTGGAACACATAACCACTAAAATCTATGCTGCAATTCACGTGTCCCGTTTTTTTTCCCCCGCAGCACGGATGAAAAGGCCCAATACAAGTTTATGGGTCCATGAAATTCACAGACAACTCACGGATGACGTCAGTATACAATCCAGTAATTAACTATATTATGAAAAGAGAAGTTTTGTCATTTATTTATACGTGAAAATCACAGATAAAACACTGACCGCAAAAACTGATCAAACACTGATTACACTTCTCCCCCATTCTTTTTCGTACAATAGAAACACTGACGTCTGAATGAGGCCTGAAGAAGACATAATTTTTCATTTTATTTCTTTGCAGGTGACATTTTTTTGCAGGTGACCATTCTTAGTCTCCACATGGGGGACCATTCCCTTGCTGAATAATATGAAATAAGACCATTGGTAACAGTCAGTTTCCTTTACCAGGGGCAAAAATTCTCTATCCAAAGATCCAGGGCACATACCCTCCTGTCTCCATCCATGACCCCATGGATTTAAACAATTGATGCAAAAACTATCTAAAGAAAGTAAAAAACTGAAGGAAAATACTGGACGACCATAGAGCTGATCTCACTAAGGAGTCAGTGAAGCCATCTGAAGACGTGGAACAAAATAATAAGACGTGACACTCTCCCCTACCGGGTCTGGTAGGCACTTTCTATTTCCCCGCTCGCATTGTGTGGAGAGAAAAGCCATTGGGAGGGAGGTGGGGGACGTAATCCAGTCTTTGGCTGATTTGAAGTTAAACTCTTATTTTCCCCGTGCACAACTTGTTTCCAATGATCTGCATTGGATTCGTCACAATCTAATGTGTGTCTTTTGATGATACAGACTAGAGGAAAAAACTGACTCCATAAAATCATCCGTCTGCTTGATGCTTTTTTTTCAAATACAAAACTTAAATTATTGTTCGGATAACCAAAATAACATCCTTCCTGCAAGGTTCGGAGAAGAGGATAGCAATAGCATTTTTCATGTACACCGATCACATGATAAGTAAACCTATGATTTTAATTGGAATGTGAGGAATGTAAAGAATTGGAAGTGATACAATTACTCCCAAGATCCACTAGGTGGCGCTAATGAGTAGCGATCTGACTCTCCAGCAGACCCCGCCAAAGTGATGGGATAAATCACCAGGCTGCAATAGGATGTAATGAAGAAGGCAAGATGACAAAAGTGGCTGAGTTAATAAATGACCTCACCTGTCCTCATGTAAACACAAAGATTTGTCTACAGGCAATCCAGACTATTACATCTATAATATCGACTAAATTCATCAGCGATTCACTTGCATTCATCTACGATCTTTAAAAACTGATATAGTAATTATTTGGCACTGATTGAACCTATTTATTAATTTTAGTTGTCATATTCCACAGCGCTTTACAGACATTATCATCACTGTCCCCATTGAGACTCACTATCTAGATTCCCTATCAGTTTGTCTTTGGAGTGTGGAAGGAAACCGGAGTACCCGGAGGAAAGCCACGCAAACACGTGGAGAACATACAAAGTCCTTGCAGATGTTATCCTAGGTGGGATTTGAACCCAGGACCCCAGCGCTGCAAGGCTGCAGTGCTAATCACTGAGTCACCGTGCTGCCCATCAACCTCTAGCGCCCCCTGTAGAGCTGAACATGGCTCTAAGCTGGCATCCATCACCGTGCACCATCCCAGCAATCACCTGTCAAGGATCAGCAACTCAAAACTGCAGTAAAACTATCTTTATACATAATAGTGAATTAGGCTTCTGTGAGGTTCTGCAGCAGCTGCAGCAGCGGGACATGTTACGGTGTGAACCAGACATACCTACAGCACCAATAACAAACCGGATTCACTGGCTTCACAAAGCCACTGGGCATATGCCAAGGTATGAGGGAAAAACTGTATCTGTCAGCACTGAAAGCAGAGGGAGAGCAGGCCGGCCAGTTCCTGACCCGGCCCTGCTGCACACAATGGGCTCCCTGAATGGAAGGAACCCAGGCAGCGCACAGATAGCCCGCTGTCACACACCGGCAGGATGTGTGATCTGCAGCCCGAGATACAGGCCGCTCACACACCCTGTACTTAGATGTTTTGCTCTGTAGATGTAATTATAAGAAGGAAGCGTGTATGGATCTGACCCCGGAGCCCCGGCTCCAACGTGCTGCCTATCAGCTTCCGCAAGAATAGTGCTGCCCTCCCCCCCACTACCCCATCCTGGACAACCCCTGGAAACAAGTGCTCGCTGATAACGCCTTCTGATCTTCCACTTGCCAGCGATCGGTATCATTTCGTAACCACAATGGATCTTTGCATTTTTTCATCTTTCGAAGGATGATAATGTTAATCAATACATAAATGCATTATACCATGTGTCAGCCCCGTGCACAGCGCCGCGGTCACCATCAGTCGCGGTCAACACAGCCCTGAAAAATCTGTGCACCAAAAACGTGTGCTCAATAAAGGGGACATTCTTCCGTGGATTTTCAAAGTAAGTACATCAGTCTCATCAGGTATAAGAGATCTATCTAATAATGTATGCAGTTTGCACTGTTAAATCTGCCGTTAAAGAGACTTGTCAGTCGATTTAGGCAACAGCATGAATCAGACCATGTCGGCAGGATGGAGAGAAGTGCGCCTGCACAAGAAACACTGTGAGGATGACGTAGGACGCAAACAGCTTTCATAAAACATGAGGCTTTTTTTTTTCTAAATATTTTGCAAAACTGAGACACTTTCTAAGGCAATAAAGTAATGTCCAGGAGATACTTTCTTCTCGGTTCACCATCCAAGTAGTGGGATATAAGCTGACAGTCCTCTGTACACGTTCCGCATGCCTTTCATAGGATCAATCTGAACGCTATCTGGAATATGTAACTATCATTACTAGTTTCTATAATTGTGGTTTTATACTTACAAGGCCACTATAGCCTCTATCTTTTTTGTTATGCATGCTTTGTATGAGGAGATGAATGGGAGAATCGTTGCATTATTAATAAATATAAAGGATCGGCTCACATTATCTTTTTTTTTATTTTGTACAACATTTTGCCGTAAGTGACAGGTTTCGCCCTGCCGATGCGAGCTTCTTGTGCTCGTTGTGAACAATGAATGAAAAATTTACTCCGTTATACACAGTAATAGAGTTTACCGCATAAATCTGTTCAAAGTTCATGGAAAGCGCCTGTCATTCAATAGGATCTTTCAGTAAGAGACAGAATAATAGGTGTGTATGGGTCCCAGTGCATGTAGGAGCTCAGGTGCTATTCTGCCGAGATTTCCTCACGGTGACCCACCAAGTGAACATACAGCTCTGGCAAAAATTAAGAGACCACTTTCAAATGTTCAGTTTCTCTGATTTTTCTCTTTATAGGTATATTTTTGAGTAAAATGTAAATTGCTCAATTCGTCTATAAACTTCTGACAACATGTCTCCGAATTACCAAGCAATAAATTTTGCATTTTTTTTATGACAAAGAAAAATGGTCAAAATTAAAAAAAACAAACAAACAGTGCTTTCAGAGACCACAAATAATGCAAAGAAAACAAGTTCATAATCATTTAGAAACATCAATTCTAATGCTTTAACTCAGGAAGAGTTCTGAAATCAATATTTTGTGGAATAACCTTGATTTTTAATCACAGCTTTGATGCGTCTTTGCATGCTTTCCACCAGTCTTTCACACTGCTTCTGGAGCAAAAATGTAAGCAGTTCTTCTTTGTTTGATGGCTTGTGACTATCCATCATCCTCTTGATTACATTCCAGAGGTTTTCAATGGGGTTCAGGTCTGGAGAATGGGCTGCCCATGACAGGGTTTTGATGTGGTGGTCTCTTAATTTTTACCAGAGCTGTAGATGATCGTAGAGAAAGAAGATAGTCATAGGTGCCATATTGAGCATGTTTGACCAAAATGTCAAATGTATGGTTACTAGAAATGAGTGAATTGTTTGTAGAAAAAACAAATTTGCCTCTAATTTCACCAAAAAATATGGATTCCGAATCCATATAATTGGAGAATTTAATTAGGGCAAATCCAACATGATGCTCTCCAACCATCCACACTTTTGCTTGATCCGAAAGAGCCAAGGAGAGGTAAGAAAAAAATAACAACCACTGTATTTCACCACTTTTCCAGCTCACCGGTTGGTCGTTCTGGTAGAGTCTTCATTCACAAGCTATCAGTATTTTTCATGTTGGGTCTTCAGCTGTTCCGTCACCCACTGGGACATTAGAAGTACTGACATCATGGCACATAATGACCTCATGAGGCCTAGTTGGTACTGAAAACCCAACAGGACCATGATGTGAAAAACTGGCATAAAATGAATGGTGACTAGACTAAAATGACCAAACAGTGAGCTGTGCAGAAGTTGAAGTTGAGTGGGTGAAGCCAAATTTGAGCAAACTGACAAATTTGGCAGATTTACTAAGGGTTAACTTTCACCTAACATGTGGGAAATGTACCTGTATGTACACCCAGTCTCATACAATGAGTGACCAATTATCCTGATGAGCAGCTTGAATGACGTCAACTTTATGTCCGTAACAGAATGAAATACGTACATGTCACATGTAGACCAAACAAGGGAAGAAGAAAAAACCCAAGCATTTCACCTTCTTTCTACAACTAGAAGGTAATTGTGGAAAACTGGGAAATAAAGGAGCACAAAATAGGGTTTTAACTGTAAAACAGGCGGATCTGCTCACCTGGTAGTGTTGCACCTAAGCAACATGTAAAAATCGCATGTATCAGCCGCTGCAGGATACAAGTCCATAGGACTAAAAAAAAAAAACATATCCAGGTGAAGTGTCACTTGGTATGCTGCTGGTGAATCTGACCAACGAATAATATCCTTAAACTTTATTTTTAAGGTTTAAAAGTCAACGCGTTTCGAGGTCAACGCAGGACCTCTTCATCAGGACAAGAAAACCTAGTCCTGTGGTGCTGTTTTTTTTAACAATAAGGATGGTGTTGCTGGTGTTTCTACTTCATCTAAGCTTTCAGTAGAGAGGTAGTTGGAAATTCCATACAAATATATGGGAATATTGATTATGTAGTGGTTTTCTCAAGATAGATGCAGATCTCATTCAGCATATCCTGTGCGCATGCCATAATCATATGAGATGGCAATAAACTTTTAAATTGATTGTCTAAGACTTTAACACTGATGGACTACCCTTAGGATAAATGTCTTATCAGTGGAGGTGTGATACCTGGAACCTCCACCAATCATTTGTTCCCAGTGTCGACGGCGGCTGGATCATCTCAATTCCGGAACTGCACAGCACAGCTCCATCAACTGTATAGTGGCCGCGGCTGGGTACTGCATATCCGCTCCCTATTCAAATCAATAGGCGGCAGATGTACAGTACTCGGCCGTGGCCACTATTACATTGATGGAGCTGTAATGAGTTCCAGCCGCTGACACTGGGGACAGCTGATAAGCGGGGATGCCGGGTGTCGCACGCCCACCGATCAGGCATTGATGATCTATCCCAAGGGTAGGCCATCAATGTTAAAGTCTCGGACAACCCCATTAAGTACACTTGCATATCTAAAAACTACCTCTAGTTCTATGAAAATTTAAATGTTAAACCACACCTCAAATGGCCAAAGTCCTTCAGGATACTAATTAAGATGCACATCACATCCAGGGAGTTCATCCTGGAAAAAAGTCCATACCAAGTAGTGGAAAAGACAGCGCCTCAAACGCTGGTGAAAAAAGAATTCACATTTATTCTGCCTCCTGTGGCAACGTTTCTGCTCCAGGAGGTAGAATAAATGTGAATTCTTTTTTCACCAACGTTTGAGGTGCTGTCTTTTCTACTATTTGGTACCTCTAGTTCTATGTCTAATGTACACCCCCACCCCGGGTATAAGAACAAGTTGCAACAGTAATTATTATATTATTCTGCATTTTATGCTCTATTTTACAGTCCTATGTTAATATGCTACATCTCCTGCTCAGTTGCCACTAGGTATTTAGCCTTCCCCCCCAATAGCCGCTTACAGCTCATCATGCAGTACAGACTGATTCCAGCAGGACGCCTGGACGCCATCCCATCCCCAACAACAATGCACAAGAGATTACTGAGTCCTCCCCTACCTGAATATAATATACACTTAGAAATGAGCTGAACTGTCGCCCTCACGTCCTGCATCGCTATTATCCCCAGCAAAATGATTTGCGAATTGCAAATTGGCTAATAGTTAGTGTAAGTATTCACTTTTTAATATAATTTCACCCTAATCTTTCAGTGTAATACAAAAAGCTATTGCTTTCCATATTGGAGATCATTGAGCATAATATGGTCGCGAACAGGCAGCAACCAATGTAGAAAAAAAAAGTACAAAGCAATCCTGCTCGTCTGTGTTCAACACAAAGGACATTAAATGAAAACAACTGGCAAACAGCCAAATTCCTATAGAGGCAAAGGGATTCAAATAAATTGATTTCACGCATCATACTGACCTGGGATCAGCCAGCACAGCTACATTATTCTCAGACCTCCGTGTGGGGCAGAGCCCATTAATGCTGCCGGGGACCACTACTCCATACCAGCAAAAAAAAGAGATAAATGAGATGGGGTCCTTGAATGGAGACATTTGTATGAAGAAATACATGATGTTCTCTGACTCCGAAATGCTGCACCGAGATTTACCAGGATGTCCAAATGGATGGCTTGTAGGCTTAGTGAACCAAAGGGTGCCCATGGTAAGGGCACAAAAATAGGGAATGCTGGTGACGATGATGAAGACGTGGAAGTTCTGAGTCTATAATTCCAGGATCCCCTCCGAGCGCTTTGAAAAAAAATTTAACCACCCTAAGGCCCCAGGAATTTTTCATTTTTCACTTTTGTTCTTTCCTCACCATAACTTTTTTATTTTTCCATCCAAATATAAAGGCTTGGTTTTTTTTGTAGGATAAGTTGTATTTTTGAATGACAGCATTCATTTTTGCCATACAATGTACCGGAAAATGGGGAAAAAAATCCAACTATTTTTTGGGGGGGTTTCATGGTGTTCACTCTGCAGTAAAAATGACCAAGCAGCATGCTTACCCATGTCAGTACGATTATGAAACTTGCCAGGTTTTTATCTTTTTTTTAGTGGTGAAAAAATTGTGAAGTTTGAAAAATACATTCTTTTTTTATGTGTCACCATCCTCTGAGACCCGTAACTTTTAGATATTTCCTTTGATGGAATTTGGTGAGGACTTGCATTTTGCAATTTAATCTGATGTTTCGATTCAAGCAAATTTGCTATACATATGGCATTTTGATTGCTCATTATCGCACTTTTTCAGAAGCACAACTACTGAAAAATGGCAATTCTAGCGTACCTATATTTTTCAACACTTAAAGGGAACCTATCACTAGCAAAAACTATATTGACCTTCAGATATGGGGTTAATCTGCAGGTTAATAGCATTATTGAGCTACCCGGCACCTAAATGTAGGTGAGAAAATGAACTTTATTCTCCCTTTGCATTGTTTGGTTTCAGTCATGGGGGCAGTCCCGGCGCCGGTTCAGTCACCACTCAGAACGACCGTTGTACCGCGCCCATGGCCCTGACTGTCACTGGCTCTGCATTGTGGACGGTTGTCAGTCAGGGCTAGAGGCTTGGTTACAAATGTCACTCTGTATACTGAGAGCGGTGACTGAACTAGAGGTGGCGCTGCCCCAGAAACTGAAACCAAATACTGCAGGGGAGAATAAAGTTAATTTTTTCTCAGTAGCATTCGGCTACGTGCATGTGACCGGCAGGTTAGTAACGCTAGTAACCCCATAGCTGCAGGTTAATAGCATTCTTGCTGGTGACAGGTTCCCTTTAACATATAGTTTAACATGTATATATTCATAACTTGGACTTTTTTCAGATATAATAATACCAAATATGTGTTGTTTTATTTCTTTACTTTTGAAAGGGGAAAAGAATAGCTTTTTAAACTTTCTACATATTTTTTATATTTTATTTCGTAAAATTTTTTACAAATTTTCTTTCATTTTTTACATCTTTTTAGGGAACTTGTATCTGTGATTGTTTAATCATTTATACTATATAATGTAATACCACAGTTGTATAGAGCAAAATCACGGTCCTTCTATGAAGAGCAGCCCATGGTGGAGCTTCATGGGAGAGCCAAGATGGCACTCATGAGGGCCTTCAGCAGACCCCAGCTGCCATAGTAACTCATTGGCTCCCCAGAGTAAGTGGCTGGTAGGGTGTTGGGGCAATGGAAGCTGGGCTGATGGGAGATTGACATCAGCATTTAAACGCTTAAATTACAGCGATTGGAAACAACTTTAGTTGTTGAAGTTAAAGACAGATATTGGCTATGTAACCCAACTGGAAACTGCCTGGTATGAGGCTCAGATCCTGTGTCGACTTTATACTTTTCTTAGTGACCTATGACATAAATGTATGTCATAGATCATTATGTAGTTAATTAACTTATGATTATTTATATTTAGAGAAATACAGGATAATAAAATTGACCCTCATTGTTCCTAATAAATTTTGCCCTGAGGAGCAAGTGTAGGCCCCATGATAGTGCCTCAAGTCAGAAGTTGACAATGTAGGTATTTGTCATCTAAACTAATTATAACTATGCACCCCTTAGTTTTAGATATAATGCATTCATATTAAGAGAATGCAATTCTTGCTAATCCAGTGATATCATGATGGTGCTCCTGGAGGAGACACGGTTTAAGTAAATGTATCAAATCAGTTTGTATTTTATGTTGCTCTGACTCTTTTTAAGTTACATAGGTCATCACATCCATAAAATATTTTGTGACATTTTTTGTACTTTACTCACTGGTAGAACATTTTGTAGGGAATGCGATACAGAAGACATTTTTGATGTTGTGTTATCAAAAGTATATAAAAGGTACTGTTCTGTATAGCCAAACCTTTGCCTAAATAGGTCTTCTGTTAATTAGATCGAGCAACTCTGCTTCTCCCAGGATCCTTGAGATCGTCTTTTATAACTAAGAGGACCAGACGTTGGGTTCATGCCTTTTTTGATGTTTGTGTACTACAGGACGCCAAACTAAAAATATCATTTGGGCGACTTCCTTCTAGAATATAAAAATTTAGTAGCCAAATTATGGAGTTTTTTGGGGCTGCCACAAATAACATCAAATAAAGATAGCTTTTAATACAGAGTTTATAGTGACCAACCCCAACCTTTCAGAAAATACCGAGGAACAGATGTTTATCGAATTCGGGGGTGTAAGTTTTGCTCCAGCAAGTAAAGAAAATGTACAAGTTTACTGGAAACACAGCATGCAATAAGCTCATGGGCCTCATTTATTTGTGGCTGCAAACCGCCAGATTATGTTTTATATCTATGACTATACAGCTGGAGAAACATAAAAAAAATACCTGGATGTCTTTGGCTCCTAATGTAAACATTTAAGAGTCAATATATATTTTGTAGTTGAAATGGTGACCACTTTAGTTTCCATCTGGAGACCTGTAATGCCCTAATAGCAGTGGTCCACAGGACCAAGGGATGTTATCTATAGCAAAAAGGAAAAGACGATCCTACTTCCAAAACAGGTATCATTAAAAATATTTCCTATAAAGTAAGTATTTAAAATGCATAAAACACTAATACACTTGAGTGGGTATGTGGAAAACACCATGTAATAATCAAACGCGTTTCGATCCTTCACTACCTTCTTAAACTTGTCAGACCAAGTTTAATTCAAAATTCAAATTTTATTTGAAACATTCGAAATGTGTTTGGTTATTACATGATGTTTTCCCCATACACACTCAAATGTACTATTGTATTATGTATTCTAAATATTAACATTAAGGGATACATTTTTATTGATGCGTTGATTGGAAGATGGATCATCTTTTCCTTCTTGCATTTACTGGACGCTGAGCAGTAGAATGATCACGGGCTTCTCCGTCGGCTGGACATTTTCTGATGGCGCGAGCTGGTAATTTATTTTCCATGTTATATATAGCACAAGTTCATCTTTTTCTAATAGAAAGGATCTAAATAAAGTAAGGGCTCATTAAAGGGAATCTGTCACCTACTTTTTCGCATATAAGATGCGACCACCGCCATCCGGGGATTATCTACAGCATTCTGTAATGCTGTATATAAGCCCCTGATGTAACCTGAAAGATAAGAAAAACGAGTTATATTATACTCACCGAGGGGCAGTCCGGGGCCGATGGGTGTCGCTTTTCGGGTCCAGCGCCTCCCATCTTCTAGCGATGACGTCCTCTTCTTTGCTTCCCGTCGCAGCTTCGGCACAGGTGTACTGTTCTGCCCTGTTGAGGGCAGAGCAGAGTACTGAAGTGCGCAGGCACATGACCTCTCTGACCTGGTCCGGTGCCTGCGCACTTCAGTACTCTGCTCTGCCCTCAACAGGACAGAGCAGTATGCCTGCGCCGGAGCTGCGAAGGGAAGCAAAGAAGAGGAAGTCATCGCTAGAAGATGGGAGGTGCCGGACCCGGACCGCAACACCCATCGGACCGGGACCGGACCCCCGGGTGAATATAATGTACCTTGTTTTTCTTATCTTTTAGGTTGCATCGGGGGCTTATCTACATCATTACAGAATGCTGTAGATAAGCCCCTGATGGCGGTGGCCATCTTATATGCAAAAAAATAGGTGACAGATTCCCTTTAAGATAGCTCACTTTGGCCCGTTTCTATGAAAGCTGGATGACAATCAACATGATTGCCATTGCAGTTCTAACCAGAGTCGTCAATTAAATTTCTGACTCCTGATTTTCAAGTTCCCCTAAACCATATTTCTGTGCTTGAAGGGGCTGACTGAGAGTTGTAAAAACTTTACTGACAGTAGAAAAATTCAATACAATAAAAAATTAACCATAACAACTTCTATATTACGATGGTCTCTGCCGGCCTGTGTTTACTCCTACCAGCCATGTACATGATCACCGCCTTAGCAACCTTGTGATGTATATACAGGCAACATCACTGGGGCCAGTGACTGGCTGCAGTGGTCACATGCAGCACGACATTAATGCAGAGAAGTAAACAAAGGCTCAGGGTAGCGGCATTGGACTTGTAAGTATTTAAAATGTGAGTTATTGCTCAATTTTCATTTTTTATTTTATTGCATTTGTTTTAGGATGGCAAACTTTTACAAATCTCTGACAATTCCTTCAAGGTGGAAAGAAATCAGTTTTTGTGGTCGTATTGGATGTATTTGCACTTTTCTATTATTATTTTACAACATAGTAAGAAATGCTCTTCTATCACCATTTTGAATATTCGTGGCAACACGCCATGGCATTACCATAAATCCAGAAGGCTGGATACAGTACTGTATCTATTACAATCCATTTCCACTCCATTAAAGGTTAAGTTTTATGTAGATGAATAAAACATACTCGTTGTCATAAAAGAAGGAATTCGAGTGACATAACTCTCTCCGTACCAGGTATGAATTGTGTCATACGAGCTCTGGATTGTATCTCCCGGCAGCTCTAAATAAGGTTTTACTCTCCATGCACAGGCCCATTGTGGTAACACTGCTATACGCTGTCCAGACATTTCCTTCAGATCTAGAATCCTAATTCCAGCTCACTGGAGGTCTTAATTTATTGGGCATGGGAAAATCGTTGAAGAGCATTGTTGACCCCTGGGTTCCTATAACACAATGCCTGGTTCCTAGATTCTAGTAATTTACTATATAGGTTAAAGTCATCTTTCAGTTTCAGACAGGTCAAATTACAAATTCATTCTAAAACACAAATTTGTGCTAATAGTGTAGTAAAAATCCACTTGGCCCTGAATTATTTTAATACTTGGAACAATTGTACAAGTGATTATAAATAAACTTGAAGCCAAGAGCCAATGGAAATACAGTGGGGCAAAAAAGTATTTAGTCAGTCAGCAATAGTGCAAGTTCCACCACTTAAAAAGATGAGAGGCGTCTGTAATTTACATCATAGGTAGACCTCAACTATGGGAGACAAACTGAGAAAAAAAAATCCAGAAAATCACATTGTCTGTTTTTTTTTCATTTTATTTGCATATTATGGTGGAAAATAAGTATTTGGTCAGAAACAAGCAATCAAGATTTCTGGCTCTCACAGACCTGTAACTTCTTCTTTAAGAGTCTCCTCTTTCCTCCACTCATTACCTGTAGTAATGGCACCTGTTTAAACTTGTTATCAGTATAAAAAGACACCTGTGCACACCCTCAAACAGTCTGACTCCAAACTCCACTATGGTGAAGACCAAAGAGCTGTCAAAGGACACCAGAAACAAAATTGTAGCCCTGCACCAGGCTGGGAAGACTGAATCTGCAATAGCCAACCAGCTTGGAGTGAAGAAATCAACTGTGGGAGCAATAATTAGAAAATGGAAGACATACAAGACCACTGACAATCTCCCTCGATCTGGTGCTCCACGCAAAATCCCACCCCGTGGGGTCAGAATGATCACAAGAACGGTGAGCAAAAATCCCAGAACCACGCGGGGGGACCTAGTGAATGAACTGCAGAGAGCTGGGACCAATGTAACAAGGCCTACCATAAGTAACACACTACGCCACCATGGACTCAGATCCTGCAGTGCCAGACGTGTCCCACTGCTTAAGCCTGTACATGTCCGGGCCCGTCTGAAGTTTGCTAGAGAGCATTTGGATGATCCAGAGGAGTTTTGGGAGAATGTCCTATGGTCTG